>NC_089876.1:1598214-1917857 GCF_040182565.1 Anser cygnoides | reverse complement strand
TGTTTGTAAAAAATATTAAAAGAGTTCTAAGACCTTACAGTAACAGGGATTAAAAAAAAAAAAAAAACTTTTAGTGACTTGAAGCAAGTCTTTTCAGAAGGGTGAGTCTCATCCCTCATCACACAAAAAACAAACCCAGTAACATCCACTGACCCCACGCTCGCTCAGCCAAACCAAGAGCTAAGTAACCCCACGCAAATTATGAGCCTCGTTATAAAAACAAGGGGATGGGGGGCAGAGAGTGAGAGTCAGGGGTACCTGAGGATCACACTCAGGACACACAGCTCCTCCTTCCTGCCACGGATGTGCGTCGAGTCACCCCTAACCCTGGATCTCAGCAGCCTCCCAAGGAAAGCAGAGCCGCCCGAACCCTGGGCAGCAGGCAGGTGGGACACCCGCGACAGCTGGGGCCAGAACCAAGGCGCTGAACCGAGCCCTGAGCCAGGGCCTGCCCCCCTGCCTTGGGAGCCGAGATCAGTACGGGGCAGAGAAGTCGAATCCTGTACAAACGCTTACGTTGGTTTAACAGATGCGAAGGTGTGAACTGAATCGCGTTACACAACGCCCATCAGCAGCGAGAGGAGCCTGGCTGAGGAAGGCTGCTTACCCCGGTCATCCACGATGAGCTTGTCCATGCCCCGCGGCCCCAGCGTGGTGCGCACGGCCTCGGCGATCACCTGGCAGGCATTGATGTTGCTGACGAGCTGGGGGATCCCCTGCGAGGTGTCGGTGCCCTCCTTCAGCAGGATAACCGGCGTCGGCTGGAGGAGAACAGACAGGCAGGGCTGGCACCCCGATCTGGGTGCTCTGCGTTCAGCCCAGAGCTGCCTCTGGCGCAGCCCAGCACGATCCCACCGCACGAGGCCAAGGCCGAAACCTACAGACCCCTCAAATCCCTCCACCCAGAGAGCACCAGGCACGCTGCTTTTAACCCCACTGCTCCAAAGCGGGGCTCGAAGTCCTTCCACGGGAATTCACCCGGATGCCTCCAGCACGCAGCCTGGGAGCAGCCTGTAACTGTCCACAAAACTTCTGGGCTTCCCTCACTGCAGCGCAGCTCCCTGAGGCTGATTTTGATGGCATATTAGAGAAGACAGCACACGCAGTAATCGCTAAGCCAGCAGGATGTTCGGCACAACAGAATCACAGAATAATTAAGGCTGGAAATGCTCTCCAAGATCATCTGCTCCAACCACCCCCTACCACCACTGTCACCCACTGAACCATGTCCCCAAGCACCACGTCCAACCTCTCCTCAAACACCCCCAGGACGGTGACACCACCACCTCCCTGTCACCCCATCCCTACACCTGACCGCTCTTTCTGAGAAGAAATGTCTCCTCATTTCCCACCTGAACCTCCCCTGGCACAACCTGAGGCCATTCCCTCTGGTCCTATCACTGGTTACCTGTGAGAAGAGGCCGACCCCCAGCTCCCCACACCTTCCCTTCAGGCAGTTGCAGAGAGCAATGAGGTCTCCCCTGAGCCTCCTCTTCCCCAGACCAAACACCCCCAGTGCCCTCAGCCACTCCTCACAGGACTTGTGCACCAGCTTCATAGCCCTTCTCTGGACAGGCTCCAGGGCCTCGATGTCCTTCTGGTACTAATGGCCCTTTCCCTGTCGCATCTCAAGCCACAGCCCACGCGACCCCAAGGAGAACTGGAGAATAACGCGTTCAGAGAGGACGCGGTAGACGAACGCAAGCTAAGTGACCACACCTGCCTGATGCCAAACAGAGAGAGAGGTCTCAGAAATACAGGCAGGGCCTAGAGGGCATCAAAGCCCCCAGCAGGCTCCTCTCTGTGCTCTGCAAACCCATTGCCGGATTTCACAAAGGGAACCAGACGTGCTGGGCGGGCACGGCCCCAAGTCCAGGCACAGCCCAAGTTTTGTTACCCCCAGCTTTAACCAGGCCGAGAGCAGAACCACAGGACAACCACCGCGCTGAAGAGCGACACGACCACCGCCGAGGGCCTGGTGACGAGCCGAGGGCTGGGAGTGCCACAGCCAGCCCCGTCCTCGAAGCCCAGCGCGAAGGGAACCGCACGGCGCCCTCCCACACCCCCCGGGGGACGGATCCCAACGGGGGAGCAAACCCCGCACCCCCCGTCCCCGGACTACAACTCCCGGCAGGCCCCACGGCCGCCCCCCAAGCCCGGGCCTAGCCCCCCGCCCGCCGCCCGGCACCCGCAGGCTCGGCCGCGCCGCCATCAGCGGGCCCAAAGTGCGGCGGAACCCGCCGCATCCCTGCCTGCGATGGCCCCCGGAGGGCGGCGGAGGCCGGGCGGGGCGGCGGCGGGGCGGATGGCGGCGGATGGCGGCGGATGGCGCTCACCATCATCCCGGCGGCGCTCCTCGCGGCGGCTCCCGGCTGCGGCAGGCCCCGCGCCCACAATCCCCCGCGCGTTGCTAGGCAACCACTTCCGGCCGCGCTCGGTGGTGCGGGGAGGCCAGAGCGGGCCCCGCCGGGGGTGCCCTTCTGTCCCCCGATGACCATAGAGAGGCAGCGACGGGAGGAGGCTCACTATTTTGCAGGGGGCGCGGCCTGCGACGAGCAGCGCAGGCGGGTGGCTCTTTATTTGGCAGGCCCGCCGGAGGACCGAGCCGGCCGGCACTGACAACGCCCCCCTCGGCCTCTCAGGAGATTGACAGCGACGCCGCCCAATGGGGAGGCGAGATGGGGGCAGCGCGGCCAATGGGAGCGGCGCGGGGGCGAGCGGGGCGGGGCCGGGCGCAGCCATGCTCCGCCGCTCGCTGTGGCTCTGCCTCTGCCTCTGCTCCTGCCCGGCCCGAGGTGAGCGGCCCCCGGCACCCCCGGGAACCCCCGGGGACCCCCCCCCGGAGAACACCGGAGACCCCCGGGCACCCTCGGGGCCGGGGTCAGGCGCTGCCGGAGGGTGCAGGGCCCGCCCGGCCCAGCCCCCCTCAGGGCCCCCCAGCGCCCCTCAGATCTCCTCAGGCCCCCTCAGAGGCCCTCAGAGCCCCTCAGGGCCCCCCAGCTCCCCTAAGCCCCCCAGAGGGCCCCTCAGCCCCCCTCATCTCCCCTCAGCCCCCTCAGAGCCCCTCAGCACCTGCCCGGGTTCTGTTTTTTGTGTGGTTTTGTGTTTGTTTTTTTTTTTTAATTTTTCACGAGTTTTGCGTTTCCTCTGCCTCTCACCGCTCTCTTCCCCCCCCCCAGCAGGTCTGCGCATCCACGAGTACCTGTACTTCCAAGTGCTGAGCCCTGGAGACATCCGCTACATCTTCACGGCCACGCCGGCCAAGGATTTCGGTGGGGTGTTTGTAAGTACGGCGATAAATATGTTTCCCATCCCGACATTTCACCACGGGGGTATTTGTAAGTATGGGAATAAATGCGGGTCCCGTCCTGACATTTCACTGCGGGGCCCCCGCCTTGACATCTCACCGCTTCAGGGCCCGCTGACGTGAAGGTTTTTATGGGAAAGGAGCTGATCGCTTTTCCGCAAGCCTTCCCATGGAAGGAGGGAGGTGCTGGAGAGGCAGCTGGCAGCCCTAAAGCTCCCCAGGACACATCCCACAGGGGGACAAGCGGGGCAGGGGGCAGCGGGACAGAGGGGTGGGGGCAGCGGCGGTCCTGCTCCACCCCCAGCTCAGCACTGCCTGTCTTGTTCTCGGAGAACACAAGGTACGACCAGATCCACCTGGTCCCAGCGGATCCCCCCGAAGCCTGCGGAGAGCTGAACAATGGCGTCTTCATCCAGGACCAGATCGCCTTGGTGGAGCGGGGGTAGGTCTGCGCTGCGGGAGCTGCTTGGAGGGGGGACATCGGGGCAGGAGGGAGCTGCCCGTGGGGCAGCGGGTGGCAGTGCCAGGGCCCAGACACGTGCTGCCGTCACCCCCAGCTTCTTCCTGTGACCTTCCCCACATGGGGGAAACGGGGGGATGCTTTCAGCCCTGAGCATTTCGTGTGGCAGCTCTTAGAAGACGGTTGGAAAAAGCTGTATTTTTTTTTTTCCCCTTAGGAGAAAGCAGCCCAGCAGCAAAATCTGGGCAGTCACGTCCTTAAAAACAGACGCAGAGAGGTCTATTTTTATTTATCTGAGTCTGATTTACGCAGAGAGGCGTTGGGAGAGGCGCGGTGACGGGGAGGCAGTCCCTGGGAGGCGTCTCCAGCACTTGCTGTCTCTGGTGCCACCTCCCGCTGCCCTGCTGGCCGCAGAGGCTGAGCCAGAGGCAGATACCCGCACGCCTCCCGGCTTCGCTCCCCGAACGCCATCGGCCCTGCGGCTGCTGACCCAAGATTTACGCTTCCGTGCCCCAGGGGCTGCTCGTTCCTGTCGAAGACGCGCGTGATCCAGGAGCACGGAGGGCGGGCGGTGATCATCGCGGACAACGCCTACGATAACGACAGCTTCTACATCGAGATGATCCAGGACAGCACCAGGAGGACGGCCGACATCCCCGCGCTCTTCCTCCTGGGCAGGGACGGGTAGGTGCCTCGGCCGAGGGGCGCCTGGTCGGCCCAAGCCTCACGGGAAGGGCCGAGCAAGTCCCGTTCCCGCTGAACGGGGAGGTCCCCGTGTCCCACCCAAGCTTTGGGCCGGATTTTCGGGGGGTTTTGTCACGTTTAATCCGGTTTCTGAGCTGGCTGGCGGCCCGCGCTCACGCTGGGGCTCCGCTCTCCCTCCCACCTTGCCTTTATCCTTGCAGGTACATGATCAGGCGCTCGCTGGAGCAGCACGGGCTCCCGTGGGCCGTCATCTCCATCCCCGTCAACGTCACCAGCATCCCGACGTACGAGATGATGCAGCCCCCCTGGACCTTCTGGTAGCGGCGGGAGGCCGCAGCGGAGCGAGGACTTTAGGGGGGGGGACCCCCGGAGCTCGCCCCGGGGGACCGGCTGTGAGGACGGGACCCCGCCGCGCTCCCGAAATCCCACCTCCCAGCCCGCCGGGAAGATCCTCGTGCTGGCGTGGAGCCGGGCGAAACCCCAGCGCCCAAGGTGGGACCTCGAGCAACCTCTGCAGAGACTTTTTGGGAGGGAGGGGGCGGCCCGGCGCTTCCCCGAGGAACGTTTTAACGATGCCAAGGGCAGCGCGCGCTGCTGACTCCAAGGGACGCGGTACGTTACATGGAGGCAGCCCGCAGGGGAGGGGAGGGAGCGGCTGACACGGGCTCGGTCTGTACTAGCAGGGCTCGCCCGGCCCCTGTGTATTTTCGTCTGAGCTAATGAAGTCTGGACAAGTTTTAGAGGAAGGGGGAGTTTCCTTTTTTTTTTTTTTAGCAGCTGTGCATAAAAGAACGATTCCATCCCCCCTTTTTTTTTTCCCCTGCGACTGCGGCAGGGCTGCTGTCTGCCCTCAGCCCCTCCCCGCGCCCCCAAACTATCCTAACCCGCAGCCCTTTTTGTACCCGCTCTCGCCCCCCTCCCACGTAAGCGCACAGACGACACAGCCCTGGGTCTCACCAGGCTCAGTTTATTACCAACACCGAAGGGCGCGGGGCTGGCAGCGACGGTCGTGGCGGAGGCGCCCCGGCTGCAGCGTCGCCCTCGGTCCCGCAAACGCCGCCGGCCCGGAGGCAACGGGCTGGAAAACAGCTCCAAAAAAAAAAAAACACAGGGTGGGGGAAAAAAAAATAAAAAATACCCCGGGTGCTTCCCAGCTTGCTGCCAGCCCCTCACGGGGGAGCCGTTTGCTTCCCCCCACAGCCGTGTGGACACCGCACGCCCCAGCACCCAGCACGGGATGGGCGACATCGCGGTGCGGGGCCCCGGTAGCGAGCGTCCTTCTTCCCCCGTGGAAGCAGGAGGCTGCCCCTCGCGCTCACCCTCCTCCCGACAGCCTGGGGGGATGGCTCGCCGCCAAACCCCGGACGTTTTCTTGGGGTTTGGGGCTGGATTTGCTTGCGCGGCCCAGCCCGCGGCAGCGCTCCCCAAGGAGCCCAGTAAGGCTGCATCAGCGGAAGGCTGGGGCCGAGGCAGGGAGGATTCATGGCCCGCCCCGGGTGTCTGAGCCACCCCGAGGCATTTTTTGCCCCACCTTCACACCCGTTTCGCCCCTCGCTTGCTGCTCACCGAGCTCAAGGCGCGGAACGGAGCATAGACAAGGCCCCCCGGCTCCTCGGTGCGTAGCTAGCGCTAATACAGACATTAAATAGTACCCCTCGTGCACACACACGCGCGCGCGCGCACTCCCCTCGTCCCTGCAGGGTAGGAAAGGACCCGGGGAGCAGCCTCGGGGGCGGCCGCAGGGTGAGCACCGCGCTGTGCCCTACCCCAGAGCCCCCTCCGGCTTCCCCTGCGACCACCAGCCGGCCCCGTGGGGCACCAGGACGAGCAGGGGGCTGCCGGCTCGCACCCGCTCCTCGCAGGGAGGACGGGGGTGGCCTCGCACGCACACGCACAGAGCACGAGGGCAGGTGGAAGCGGGGCCTGCCTCCGGCTCCCCCACGCCGACAGAGCTTCTCCCCCCCCACCCCGAAACCCCACAACACAACCCTGTTTGAATATTAAAGCTGCTGCCTCGGGGAGGACCCTTTCCTCTCTCCCCCCCACCCTCCCCGTCCCTCTCCTCTCGCCCCGGGGCCAGGATCACACGTCGGTCATCTCGTCCTCCAGCTCAGCGTCGTCCGTCTCCCCTTCGCCCTCCTCTTCCTCGTCCGACGTCGCGTCGGGGTCGTCGGCTTGCGCCAGGCACTTGGGGCACGAGCAGGCGAACAAGTAGTTCTCCCTGGGAGAACGGGGCGGGGGGCGGGAGAAAAGAGGGAGGGAGGCGAGACAGGCAAAGATCGACCGAGGCAGAGGGTCAGGGCAGCCCGCAGGGGGCTAAAACAAGCGGCACGTGCGGGTTCGGTGACGCTCAGCTGCGGTGCGGGGGGGGCGTCTGCCCCTCCAGGCAGCCCCTACCTGAGTATCTTGTTGCGGCTGTGTCTGCTCCGCTCCCTCTGACAGCAGTCCAGGTAACTGATGCAGATTTCCTGCGAGCAAAGAGAAAAGGGCCGGGCTGAGAGCCGCTTCCTAGGAAGCCGAAGCAGCACAGGTCGTACCGGTCACCCCGAAAGCCACGTGGGAACGTGGGGTCGGGCGGCGCCCACGCGGAATAAGGCTCCAATTCACCGCAGCCGGGGAAGCGCCCTGCGCCGGGACAACGCCAGAGGTACAGGGCCGGGGTTCATGGGGGACATGGAGGTCTCTGCCGAGGTGCGCCCTCGCCCCAGGTTTCAGCCACGTGCACCCCTCTCACCTCTCCTGCTTCGATGTCCTCCAGAGCCGTCAGATGCAGGAGGAAGTTGTTGTCCGGGAAGGACGTCTCGGCGTTGGGGATGCAGCTGTGGTTACCTGGGGGGGGGGGGGGGAACACCAACCACGGCTGCCAGCGCTCCTCCAGACAAAGGGAACGTCCAGGGACCACCAAACCAGCCGGTGGGGCTTGTGCCAGCCGTCCCGCATGGCCCAGGACCGGGCCGGTTTCGCCGGCCAAACCCTGCTCCTTCGGCTACCGGTGGCCAGGGGCACGCGGGAAGCAGTGCCTCCAACCGGGAGGGGCCACAGCCGGGCTGAGGATATGGCAGCGCAGCGCTGCGGCCACCCCACCTGCACCGGGGACACCAGCACTGCACCGTCCGCTCGCACTGGGGACTAGGAAAAGGTGGATCGGGCCAGCGCGGCACAACCGGCACGGCACGGCACGGCACGACCCTCCCCAGGCTGCCAGTTCCTCCCGCAGCCCTCGCGTTACTTACAGCAGCTCTGCAGCACGTAGAGACCCGATCCCTCGCAGTTGAGGAACTCCCCCGATTCTGCAGCAGAGAGAAAGGGGGGGTAAAGGGCAGGCTTCATGGGGGCTGTCCTGGCCCTGGCGCAGCATCGGGACTCCCTCTAACCCCCCGAGGGGGTGGGCGAGGAAGCGAGGAAGGAACATCCCCAGGGCAGCTGCCCTAAAGCGACCCAGGGGATGTCCCACGCCACACGGCGTCACGCTCAGCAATAAAAGGTGGGAAAGGGAAGAAGAGGGGAGGGGGGGGCTCCGGTGAAAACATCTGTCCTCCTCCCGAACACCGGCTACGTGCCTTGAGGCCCTGCTTCAAGGAGGTGGCCAAGCACCGCTCGTTTGTGGCAAGCAGAGTAATTTCTTTCCTCCGCACAGCCTTTACTTTTTTTCCCTTTCCCCCTTTAGTTAAATTGTTTAATTAATAACAATCTCTCCCTAATAATTATTTGTTCCCGTTAGTTAAATTACCCTTATCTCAACCCGTGAGTTGTTTCTTTCCTTTCCTTCTTCCCCTCCTCTTTCAAGAGGGCGGTTGTGCTGGAGTTTCAGCCGCCCAGCATGGTGAAACCACCGCAAGGATGCAAAGATTTGCGCCCCCCCCGTTCAAGCGCGCGCTCCCTGCCTGTCCCTGTGCTCGGCCAAACAAAAAGCACGGGCAGGTCTTGGAGCGCTGAGCGTATTTTTCCGAACGGGATCCCTCAGGTCAGCCTTCTGACGGCCCCGACCTCGCCGGAGCCGCGCGCGCAGCGCCGTCAGAGGCCGCCCACGGCCGCAGCAGGCCCTCACCCTTCTCGATGTCCTTGTAGAGTTGGTCGATGAAGGCGTCCAGCTCCTCTCGCTGCAGCACGGGGAGATCCAGCGCGTCACAAGCGTGCACCCACTGGCTCAGAGAGCTGCCGGGAAGCGGACAAAGGCCGTTACAGGGCGTTACTCCACGCCCCATTTTCACAGCCCCGCAACAAGCACCCAGGAAGCCTCGTTACCTGGTTCCTATGCCTTGGCCGTTGGTCCCAACGAGGGCAAAGAGAGACCGAAACCCTTCTGGAGTGAACCACTGCAGAAGGGAGACGAGAAATCAGCTGAGGCCAGGCCAGCCTGCAGCAGCACCTCACCCTGCGTGCGCCTCAAACCCCACCGGGAGCTTCGGGGGAAGCAAGAAAAGGGGCAGAGGACCCAGGGCAGGCGTGACCCAGCGGAACTGGCACCCAAAAGAAGGTCCTGCCATGCTCCTGAGCTAGCTGGCAGGAAACTCAACTCACCCTGCTGAGATGCTCGTCGTAAAGGGCTTCGGTGAAGAGCAAACGCAGCAGCTCCAGCTGGCCCTGGCGGAACACGGGAACACGATTAGGGCGGATCGCCGCCACGCGGAGTCAGACCCGGGCTGACAGCCAAGCCCAGCACAGGGCAGGAGGCTCAGGAGTCGGGCTCCTCGTCCTTCCCTGCAAGGCTGGAGGATGACGCCCTTAGAGCAGCAAAAAGCCACTCATTTTAGCAGCAATAGCCACCTGCTGAGGTGATATTCAGCAGCTAAATATCACCCTGTCCCGTTCCCAGAGCTGAAGCACCCCCACAACAGAAAGGGACAGCAGGTTCTGCTGCGGCATCGTAACCCCAAAGCCCTCTAAGCAACCCGCTTCCTCTCTGCCAGCTCAGCCAGCCCCAAACAGAGCTCTGCGCCCTACTCTGTGCCAAGGACTTCCAGTGTCTCCCATCCCAGCCTCAACAGGGCCCCCGACACAGGCAAGAAGAGGGCAGGTTGGAGAATTCCCGACATTCGACATATCCAAGTGCTGCCGAGCTCTTACCTTAAATTTGTCCCCCAGCAGTTTGTGCGCAATCTCCTCTTCCTCGTTTGCTGTCTTACTGCAGAACTGGGAGAAGGCCTTGATCCACCAGTCCTTGTCCTTAGCCTGAAACGGGAATCAAGCAAACAAACTGCACCAACGCCGCTTTCTTCCCCTGCCAGGAGAGCGGGAGGAGAGGACGAGCCCCGCTGAGCTCAGAGGTGTCCAGCCTGCTTTTCTGTCCAGCCACCAGAAGCAGTTGCACGGCAGTAGTTTACTGCCAGCGAAAGCATCGAGAAAGCCAGGCCAAAGAACCAGAGCCAAAGGAAGGGTTCCATCCTGCCTAATTAATTTGGTATGGAAAAAAAAAAGATCTGCTTGGCTCAGGACACTGAAGCCTCCTCTGCTGCCTGCTGTCTCTACAACCAGGGATCGCTAGACATTGAAATCTCTTCAGGAAGGAAAGCGCTCTGCCAGCTGCTGGAAAAGAGATCGGTCCCTGGGAATAACAGCCACAGCAGGAGAAAGAAACCTCACACCAGCAGCCGTGGACTCGAACTACAGCCGTACCTGTTTGACAGTGGCAACCATCCGGGCCATCAGCATGATGCTGGAAGTCTCCGGCGGATAATGCATGTTTCTGGAGAGTAACAGAGAAGAAAGATGAGATCAGTGCTGGTACGGAAAGAAAAATCTGGAGGGAGGCAGGGGCAGCTGCTATCTTTGTGGTCAGGCCTCAACTCCTCACCAAAGCAGCCAGCCCAGTGCCGCTGCATGGGCACCCAGCGCTGCTCAGGGAAAGAAGCCTGCACCCACCTGGCAGCTCAGAGGACACAAATAATCCCCTACAACTCTGCTAAACCAGAGCCCAGGGAATAGCCCTGGTCCCACACAAAGCCAAAGACTGCAACAAGAGCTGGGGTTTGTGACCAGGTTTGGGGCAGGGATGTCGCTTCTCCCCCCTGTGCCCATTTTGTCATTTGCAAGCAGGGACAGCAATTTATGTACGTGCAGGAGTTCTGTGAGGCGGATCTCCAAGCAGATGGAGAAATGCAGGCATGCTATAAAACTGCAGGAGTGAGCAATGTGCAGCTCAGGACTCTGTAGCCCTTTACTGGATAAAAAATAAGAACTGCTCAGCCCGTGTCCACACCCCGGCACCGCCGACACAAATTCAGGTAGGGCTGCAGAGCAGAGCAGCGTCCCACAGCCACCAGGTCCCTCCAGCCACCCCATGCAGGGATGCAAAGTAAGAACGGTCTTCAGCCCTGGTCCCAAGTTAGTGTCACCCAGCCTGTGACACTAGAGCCACCGCCTCTGCCCGTGGAGCAACAGGCAGGTCGATCCCCTACCTCCATGCCTCCTGCAGCTTGTTGAGGGGGTGCGCGGGGTCATCACGGGACGGGCCGAGGCAGAGAACCTGGTGGTACTGCTCCAAAGCGGCCTGCCTGCATTCAGCACTGCAGTACGTCACCTAGAGCGAGGGGCACAGCGCCCAGCGTTGGCTACGGCAGCAGGAAAAGGGCTCCTGGGCCCCGCTGTGTCCCCTCCCTGACCGTCTGAGCCCCAGCTCTTTAGCGATGCAGAAAGGGAAAGGCAGACACCCATCTTGGGGAAAAAGGCTGGACTGAGGGCCTGGCCAGATGCTATAAAGGAGTCAGCGACCCCAGCCAGGCCACGATCCCTCCCGGTAGCCCCATACCTGGCAGCGGGGACACTGCTGGTGCAGGTCTTTCCGGATGCTGCACTGCTCCGGGTGAGGCAGCACCAGGGAGCTCTTCCCCAGCAGCCGCTGGGCGTTTTCCTCCGCCGTCTCCAAAGCCCGCAGGCAGTGATCGCAGGCTGTGGGGAGAAAACACAACCAGACACCCAGTGAGACGTGTGTTTAAGGGCCATATGATACACAAGACAAGCATGCTCACAGCCCGGTGTTTAAGGGACTTATGATACACGTGACAAGCATCCCCATTTTGCTGATCTCTGGTACAGCTCAGCCAACAGCAGGGTCTACGCAGGGCATGGCTCGGCTTGTGTCCAAACCCCACTTTTGCATTTCTTTTCTCCAAGTCACACCACATCTTCTCCTTCTGCCCTAGACCCAAAAGCACCAGCCCAGCAGAGCAGTTTAAGCCACAAACACTAAAAAAAAGTTTAAATCCTTGCTCTTCCTACCAGCGCTCTGCATTTTCACACCTCCAGAGAACACTGGCATCCTTGTGGGCTGTACCCTGTGCTGGGATAATCGGGATTGGCACCCAAACCACCCAAAAATCGGGGTCTCCACCCTCCCAGTGGCACATGGTGCTTTTTTCCAGCTCGATGGCTGGGTGTTTATCCCCTCAAACCGTGCCTGCTCCTTCAGCTTGTCGACAGCTCAGCGCAAAGCAAAACGCCAGCAGTGCCGCACGCCTGGCGGTGCCGAAACCAACCCAAAACCCCTTCCTTTGGGGAAAAAAAGAAAAAAAAAAAAAGGCAAGTTGTCGATGAAGCCGGCGGCTGCCATCGCCTCACCTCGGTAGTTGTACAGGGCGTTCCAGAGGAACTGGGAGGCCACCACCGGCCGCTCCACGAAGACGGTCTCCCCTTTGCGGATGCTCCTGGTGGCGAACAAGCCTTTCCCCTGCGAGGGATGAAACGTGGTTCAGGGGAGCCGGGAAGGGGCCACGCACCCCAAACCGAACCCCACCGGGGAGGTTTTCACCCCAAAACCGAGCCCGCCCGGGCACGGCGCTGGCTGAGGCGAGGCGAGGTGCGACCCCACCGAGGCAGCGCCGAGGCTTCTCCCCCCTCTCCCAACTGGATCCGCTGGGATCCATCAGGGCTGTGGTGGCACCGCGGGGCCAAGGGAAGGAAGGAGGAGAGCTGAGGGACAGCGGGAGGGCAGGACGCCCCTCGGGCCGGGCTCACCTTGGCGCTGCTGATGAACCGAGCCTCGGCCGCGGCCCCGGGCTGGGCTCCCGCCGCCGAGCCGCACACGTCCCCCGCCGCGGCGGCCATCTTCGGGCGGCGACTTCCCCGCTCTGACCCGCTGGGGGCGGGAAGCGCTTCCTCCTCCTCCTCCTCCTCCTCTTTCTCTTTCTCCTCCTCCTCTTCCTCCTTCTCCTCCTCTTTTTCCTTCTCCTCACCGGCCCGGGGCCGCGGCCGCCCTTACCCCTTCAGCCCCGCGGCCGGAGGGCGGGCGGGGGCCAGCCGCCATCTTAGCCCTCCCCTCACCTCGCCGCCACCCCGGTCCCCTCCAAAAACAAAAAAAAACACCTCAAAAAATCCTCCAAACGGGGCCGGGGAGCCTCCACTGGCAGCCGGGAGCACGACTGGCTCTCCACTATAAATTACTGTTTTATTTTAACCACCTTGACGGGGAAGGACAGCCCCTCTCAGGCGAGAAGGCGCTGTGCCCCTCACGGTGTGAGGAGACGTGTCCAGCTGCCCTCAAAACTGGCCCAGCCTTCTGCAAAATAAACACAAAATTTGCACACGTTAACATGCGCCCTTGCTTTCCGTTGCTTGGCCGTCTGCAAACGCCTAAAATCCATGAAAACAGAGAGTTTAGTTGTATTTAATCATACTTTAATTCATGCCGGCGCTGCCAGAGCCCGCTTGCACTCAGCCCCGCTCCTTGATCGCGGCTTTGGGAACGTGGGATGGTTTACTTTGGGGAGCTTTGGGTTTTTTTTCGGTGTCACTAGGTGTCACTGTCGGCTTGTGGTTCTCCTCCAAGTGGTTAAAATCCTTTTAGCTTTTTTTTTTTCCTGCGAGCCCCTGTTGGGAGCGCTGCTCTGCAAAGCCATGCCCGCAGTCCTGCAGACAAGGACGCGTGCACAGGTGAATAAATGCTACCTTTTGACTACTATTTTAATAGCATACTCACGCTAACAGCAGCAAGAGTAGCCATTAATGTAATAATAGCGCTATGTGTCCTCTTTCTGTAAGGTTTCAGTGGGAAGTCATAATGTAGGAGTACCAGCTTGAGCCATGACCCAACCCTTCTGCCCATGCTAACCCAATGTGGCATTTCTTACTATAAATGCAGTCCCAATTCTGCAGGAATTGGACAAAAAATATCTACTTTCAACCTTAACATGGGCTATCAATTTCCATTAAAAAAAAAGGGGGGGGGGGTGGGATGGAAACACATGTGCTTTTTTTGTTTGAATAAATTTCACATTAAAATTCAAGTGGTTGGAAATGTTTCCCCCCTGCTTTCTGACACTTACTCACAGGTTAAATTTCAGCTCATCAGTTTAAAAGCTGCCCTTGCTCAACTCCAAGTATTCAAGCCGAGGTCAGTGCGCAGGTTTACCAGCAAACACACAAGTGTGTGAGGGGGAAGTGCTTGTGTTTGTATTGGCATGTCAGGAATGAGAATGGGTCAGAGGAAAGCACATTTTGATGTCTTCTGCTGTTTGAAAGCGGCCGTTACTTTTTGACAACAGGAGTCTTATTAGGAGGTTTCCATTTTTTATTTTTTTTTTAAATCAGTTTCCCGGGAAACACAGAAAACCAAGCACAACAAAAAGGATGGACAGCCCATCCTCGGCAGCTGTGGGGCAAGAAGCCACCAAGGCATCGCTGCCCACCTAGAAACCAAGGTGATGCCAAACCCTGCCATCCCCACCCAGTCCCATTTCTTTTTTAAAATACGCTATTTTTATTAAGAAACAAATCAAATAAATAACACTTACCAAGAAAAAAAAAAAACTTATTTCTATAAATAACAATACAAGAGTAAAGTGATATGCAGTGTTGTGGGTCAGGAGGAGGCACAATGAATTATCCTGAGCTCGCGGCGCACTGGGACTGCAAGGTGACAGCCAGCGTGCGTAGCTGCTGCTGGTGTGGACACCAGCCCCAAAGCATTACTAAAACAGACAGGAAAGCCCAAACAATTATTTAGTCCCAGCCCCTCAGAGCCCTTCCACCCACCATACAACAGCGCGTGGTTACAGATGTGCTCGCCAGGCGCTCCGGGTGCTGCTTGCGCCGTGGTGTGTAAGGAGAGGAGAGAGCAGCTGCCGTCTGGGCCGGGATCAGCACATCTGGCCGAGGGCAGGGGGCCGTCTGAACCAGCAGAGGTGTTGGAAAGCTGCTGTTTTATAACAGCCCCGATCCCCGCACCTCAGCAAGCCGGAGGAGCCCCTTATTCCCCGCTGCGGCGGCATGCACACACCGTGGAGGGTAAGGCAGTGTCGGAAGGCTGAGAGACCCACAGGGGTTTGGAAGGCAAAACGAAGGCAAAATACAGCAAGGCACAGGACAGGAGGCACTTCTGCTCCAGGGGCAGGCCCAGGCCCTGTTCATCATACTGCAAGGATAATATATGAGCATAAATACGATTATGACAAGAATAAAGATACTACGGGTGGGAGCAAAGGACTTTACAACTTTCACTTTTTTTTTTTTTTGTTGTGATCTCAGTATCAAACATGGGAATCGAGATGTCCAGGAGAAACGACCAGGGCTGATTCTCCTCCCAGCGCAGGTTTCCCTCTTGGGAGCACACGGTCACCTGCAACACCCTGCGTTCAATTGCCCTCACGCTCACAGCCTTCACGGACACCACCTGATTGTCACCCCAGCCTCTCTACTGGAAACTGTTTGTGCTCCCTGGCACTTCAACAGCAAACGAGATCACACGCCTTGCCGCGACGATGGCGCCATCACTGCAGCTGGCCTGGCGATGAACCCCAGGTACCTGGCTACCAAAGAGGGGTCTCTGCACTTGGGGGGCTCGTCCCAGCCAGCTGCAGTTCCCTCAGACTGAGAGGTTTAAGTCTACCTTGGACCAAGCAAGCACAAAAGTGCTTGCACCCCCAGTACACCTCCGTCCCGCAGGCACATCTGCGAAAACAACAGTGGCAGCGGAATCCCATCAGCTGCTCAAAGCTCAACGTCCACAGTGTCCTCCTCACGGTCCTTGACGTCCGTCGAGTCTGCGGAGGCGGGCTGCATCACCCCAAACTGCACCAGCTTCGCCTTCTTCTGCTCCATGCTCTGCTTCCTCCATTTGATCCTCCGGTTCTGGAACCAGACCTTCACCTAGCAGGAAAACGGCACAACAGCTTAGCCCGAGGTCTTCAGAAACATACTGGGAAGAGCAGAAAAACTTCAGATCCGGTGTCGTGCAAGGATCCATACTGCATCAATTGTCTCCAGAGGATCTTAATACTCTACATTAGTCCTACCCAGCTCGAACTCCCATGCAAACAGCTTTGCGCACCTAAATGTTTTTTGCTCTTCTTAAAAAAAACAATAAATAATAAAAAGGATCGTCCCCAGCTGCCCCGTCTCTTACCTGAGTCTCCGTGAGATGCAGAGTTGCAGCCAGGTCGACTCGCTCCGTGCCCACCATGTACTGCTGCTTGAGGAACTCCTGCTCCAGCCGCTCCAGCTGCTCTGGTTTGAAGACCGTGCGGACCCTCTTCATCTTGCAGGGCCCCCCGGACCTCCAGGGCCCAGCGGGGCCCAGGGGATCGGTCCCTACGCAGTGAGACAACTCCAGACCTGCAAGAAACAGGGATTGAAGCGGTCTGCACGGTCGAGGCCGTTCCTCCAGCCCCGTGCAAGTGCCGTGCCCTGCTTGCTTCTGCTCTAGCTGAAATCCAAACTCAGCTAGCTGCCCCGCAGCACACTGCACCGAAGGGGGTTGCGAGGAAGTAGCACAAAAAGCAAAGCAGGGACGTCCCTACAGGCAGGTACAACCTAGAACAGTCCTGGACACGCAGCCAGACCCAAAGAAACCAGGCAGCACTCGACATGAGCAGGGTTTAGCCCTTTTATAGGATCCTTGTAACATTACAAAGTCCATCAGGAGCTGCTGAATGCAAAAATGCCACCTCCACCCCCGAAGTCCCTAATCCCAAGTGCCTCATGGGGAGGTTTTGCCAACGTCAGCCCCCTGCTCCTACCCTTCCCTCGGCACCTGCAGCCAGCCAGAAGCAGGGGGAAGATGCTGAAGCTGGCCCGATGCAGGAGAGCTGCTCCCAGAGCAGGTCCTCACCTCCTCAACCCAGTCCCTCAGCAGGGTGAAGGAGCCAGAACATCATCAGCGGGATCTGCTCTCTGCGTTGTGTTGCTCTCTGCCTAGTTGTGGCCTGATGATAACGATAATTGCCTAATTAACACCCAAAACAGCACCACCATCACAGGACCTGCTGGCACCAGCCTAAGAGCAGTGCTGCGTCTTGGTCCTAAATCTCTCATCCTGCCCGCACAGATCCTGAGTTGAACACGTCTCCATGAAGAGGAGTGAGGCTGTGACCCCCAGGTCTGTGTCTGCAGCCAGCCCTGTCCCCCCAGGGACCTTCCCACGAGCCAGATGTCCCCGGTGTCACCGCCAGGACTGCAGAGACCTCAGTCAAGGACCGAGCAAAGGGGGCAGCAGCTGTCAAGGTAGGAAACTCCGCGTCCAAGATGCTGGTGCTGGAGTTATAGCACACACAGGTACATTAGTGGGGGCTTTGCACCGCTGGGTGTAAAGCAGTGAGGGACGGTCGAGTCCCCAGGCTGCTGGATCGGGGACCTCTGCTCCTCTTCTGAGCCCCAGAAAGGCTCCAGGCAGTGGGACCTGCGCACACAGTTGAGAACCCTGGTCACTGGTGGTAACTGGGGCCAGGAGAACACCCCCAGGTATCAAAATACACTCGGCGAAGGTGTCAGGAACCTGGCAAGATACGTCCGATGCTACGGCAGCCTCTGTCCTGCCAACACTCAGACACGCTTCAAGGATGAGAACCCGCTTTTAAAGCCAGTGGGGCTTTCCTGGATGGAAAGAAAACCACGCAGCCTGCGTGCACAGGATCAGGGCAGTAACACAGCCAGCACCGTTCCGAAATCTCAGCCCCCAGGCAATGCGACCTGGCGGGGGGATATCGGCTCAGCTTTGAGCAGGAGCTGGATTTGGCAGCCCGTGGGGGCCCGGTGTCACCGCACGGCGTCACCAGGGTGCGGCAAGGACAGCCACCGGCCGTTCGGCGGCGTAACAGGTCTTGGAAAACCAACAACTCCTTTGTCTTTCAGGGACATGCTGTAAAGAACGACGCCGATTCCTACCCTGTAATGACTGAGACATTCTCCAGGCACAAACGGGCACCTTGACCTACTTCGTCTCATTAATTGTGCGTAAGTTCTGCGTGTGTGCAAGGATTTGTGCCAGCTCAACAACCCTAACCACACTTACGCTATTTTCAGCACTCAGATAATTTCACCGGTCAGCCTTTTTCCCTGTTTTGGTACTTGGGATAATAGTGTGTGTGATTTCAAGTGAAATACTTTGTGGAAATAGTTCTGCAGACTGTTCGACTATATTTTCCTATCTGTATATGTAATACAATTAACTATATTTTCATATCTGTATATTTGATATAACACATCGAGTGACATACGTAGTTATAAAGATGCTGCCCGGTAAAAGAATTAATAGGTTAAATAGTTCTACTAAGTAGCTAAAAAAAAGATCCAGATAGCAAGTATTTTCGGTGTCTGAATATTGTAGCTGTCAGGATCGGGCTAGAGGTCCCAGTACAGGTAAAACTCTGTGCTTGGCTGCAGGTTTTCCCTGTGCAACAGAGAAACACGCTCTGAATACAGACAACTTCCAGAAAAAGAAGGGGGCAGCTACCCTGCAGAGAGGCACTGCCTCAAAGTAAATTAACGATTCTGAGCAGAAACTTACCGTGTCCCTCCCCGAGAACACAGGGCGTGCTGGGTTAGCATCACCCATAACCGCGGCATAAATTTTACCCACATTTTCGCCGGGTGCTCACTAGGAACACGACCGCTTGTGGGGGACAGGTGCTGCGAAACTGCTGCCAGGGGTCCCAAAGGGGTCCCAAAGGGGTCCCAAAGGGGTCCCAAAGGGGTCCCAAAGGGGTCCCAAAGCCCAGGGCGGCTGTGGGAGAAGCGGGACCCAGGGCTTTGGGGAACACGGCAGGGCACCACGCGTTGCGGAATCACAGACTCACCTAGGTTGGAAGAGACCTCCAAGATCACCTAGTCCAACCTCTGACCTACCTTTTTTTTCGTGGGTGGGAAGGAAAAAAAAAATCAGTTCCATCCACTGAAGCAGCCCTCGGTCGGGGGCTAGGCGTAGCCAAGGGGGCTCTCCCCTGCCCCAAAGCGACCGGGAGGGACTAAATCCCACCAGGGGCTGGCTTCACCCCAACCGGTTATTGTCGGGGGTACAAGGCTGATAATTACTGAGTGAGAAGGGGGAAAAATAATTCTTAGGGATTTTTTCCTCGCCCCCCCCCCCTTCCCTTCCTCCAGCCCAGCCCTTTTAACCCGGGGGTCGGCCGAGAGGCTGCAGGAGATGAAACCGCGGCCGCAGCGGTGGAAAAAAGGCATTTTGGGGGGGCCGGCCACCCCCTCACCCCCCCGACACGGGGCTGGGGAGCAGGGAGCCCCCCGGTGTCCCCCCCCCCGGATCCCCTCTCACCTGCGCCGCTGCCTCCCCAGCCCCAGCCCCAGCCCCAGCCCCAGCCCCAGGCCCCCGGCAGCGCCCCCGGCCCCGGCCAGCACGGGGGCTGCGGGCAGGGGGCGGCGGGGCCGGGCCGGGGGGGGGCGGCCAGGATCGCCTCGATGTGGAAGGGGGTCCCGGGGGTCTTGGGGGGCGGCATGGCCCGAGGTTGCTGCCGGCAGCCGGCCCCAGGGGTTTATATGGGGCGGCGGGGAAGGGGCGCGCTCCCGTATGCAAAACGGGGGCGGGGGGGCTGCCCCACACCTCCGGGCCGCACGGACACCCCCCCCGCCCCCCCCGGCCGGGCCAACGCCCCCCAGAGCCCTCCTCCCGAAATAACAGCCCCCAAAACCTCTCCTCCCCAAATAACAGCCCCCCCAACAGCCCTGATCCCGAAATAACACCCCCCAAAACCCCTCCTCCCGAAATAACAGCCCCCCAAAACCCCTTCTCCCCAAATAACCCCCCCAAACCACTCCTCCCGAAATGGCAACCCTCCTAAAACCCTCCTCCCGAAGTAACAGCCCCCAAAACCCCCTCCTCCCCAAATAACAGCCCCCCCAACAGCCCCGATCCCGAAATAACACCCCCCCAAACCCCTCCTCCTGAAACAACAGCCCCCCAAAACTCTTCCTTCTGAAATAACACCCCCCCCAACCTCTCCTTTGGAAATAACACCACCCCCCCGACACCCCTTCTCCCAAAATAATCACCCCCCGAAACCCCTCCTTCGGAAATAATCACCCCCCAAAACCCCTCCTCCCGAAAAAACACCCCCCAAAACTCCTTCCCCCAAAATAACAACCCCCCTAAAACCTCTCCTCCCAAAATAACAGCCACTGACACCCCTCCTTACGAAATAACGGCCCCCCCAAAACCCCTCCTTCTAAAATAACACCCCCCCAAAACCCCTCCTCCTGAAATGACAGCCCTCCGACCGCCCTCCGACCGAAATAACACCCCCCAAATCCCTCCTTCCATAATAACACCCCCTGACACCCCTCGTTCCAAAATATCATCCCCTCCCAAAAAAAAACCCTCCCTCCGAAATCACCCCCCCCAACACCCCGCCTTCCGTCGTATCACCCCCCCCCCACCCCCGTTCCAAACCGACGCCCCCAGGGCCACCCCACCCCCGCGTACCCCAACGCTCCTCCTTCCAAACCTCCCTTCCCTCCCCAAACCCTCCCCAACTCCCCTCCTCACCCCCCGACCCCCCTTTTTCCCCACCAGCACCCTCCAGCCCCCCTCTTTCCGCTGCCACCCACCCCTTCCCCTACGGACGCCCCCCGGACGCCGGCCCCATCCCACACCTCTCCCCGGGGCACCCCAAACCCACAGCCACGCATGCCGGCGGAGCATCGCCCCCTGCGCACGGGGTACACGTGGCTGGGGGGGGGTGTTTGGGGCCGTGCACCCCCCCCTCGCCTTGGGGACACGGGAACACCATCCTCGCCCAGGCGTGTGACCGTGCTTTGGGGTCTGGTGTGGGTGGCACCCCCCGTGTGACGCCCCCCCCGGAGCCGATGGAAACCCGCAGCCGGCGCGGACGCCTCCAGAATCGACACCCGAAATTCGTTTTGCCGCGTGCGAACGCAGAGAAGTCCCCAGACCGGAGCGATCAGGTTGTGAACACGGAGCCGAAATCCCCCGTGGCTTTAATAACCCAGCGCTAAGCGTGCGCCCGCGGCAAACCCTGCCCTAAACGGGGGGGTCCGTGCAGGTTGCTCACACTCCGAACTTCCTTTCCATCGCCCAAGCCAGAGAAATGGACCTCCCCGCGAAGGAGCAGCTCGGGGTTTTAAGCGATTGGAGCGTTTCAAGGAAATTTGGGGGCTGATTTCCTTTTCGAAGGGCTGGCGTCGATTCCCCCGCTGGTGTGGCAGCACCCCGGCGATGGCTGCAGGAGCCTCCGGGTGGGACA
Source organism: Anser cygnoides (assembly GCF_040182565.1). NCBI lineage: Eukaryota > Metazoa > Chordata > Aves > Anseriformes > Anatidae > Anser > Anser cygnoides. The sequence goes on along the minus strand of NC_089876.1, from coordinate 1,896,961 downwards.
AAGGAATCCCTCGTGTTCGCCTTTGAAACGCGTTTTTTTTTTTTCCTCCCATTTAGCATCCTGCCTTCCACGGCGGCTTCAAAATCGGTGAATAAATACAGCTGCCGCTTTATTGCCCCCTGTCCAAACACGCGGCCCCGGCCCTGCCGGCGGGCAGCCGTGCGCCTAATTGAAATCACACGTTCAAAGCTGGGCGAGCACCGAAACCTCTCCCCCCACCCCAAAAAAAAAAAAACAAAAAAAAACAACTCCACCGAGGAAAAGGTGCGAGGGATTCACAGCTCCTGGCTCTGCTTTGCCCAGATTAAAACGTGGATTGTAACGCGGTTATACGTGAGCTTTCCTGGCCTTTTTTTTTTTTTTTAACGTTAGGAGGCTGTGAAATTTCTTAATTATTATTTTTTTTTCTCCTTCTAGGAAGTCAGAAATGCCAGTATTTGGCTCCCCACGGGAAGAGACGGGAGAGACGCTCTGCCCATCGGCGTTTCTACCCTGCAAGGCTTTGGGATGGGCAGAAGGGCGGTGGTGGGATGCTGCCGGTGAGTAGGACGGACAGACGGACGGACGGCGAGGCAGAGGGACGGACGGACACGGCAGAAGGCCTCTCCCGCTCGAGCCGCCTAACGAGGCGCCCCGTTGCCCATTAGTGCTGTGTGCTCAGCTAATGCGTTTGGGTTAAAAAGCTGGAAATTTTCACCCGCTGGTAACGAGCTGGGAAATGTAGCACCCAGCAGCCAGGCCGAGCAGGGCAGGTTGAGCCCCTCCGGCCCACCCCGTCCGCAGGAGCTTCTGCAGGGGCTGCGAGGGGGAGATGAAAGGATGGACCCTGATCCTCTTTTATTTTTTATTTTTTTTTGGGGGGGGGGTTCTTTTCTTTTTTTTTTTCCCCCCCCAGTTTTGTTTTTCAAGAGCGCAGAAAATAAAAGGGGAGGGGGAAGCCTCTGAAGGGGAGGGGAGGGGGGGAAAAAAATCCCAACAACAAAACAACAAAAAAAAGCCCCCAGCCCTTTGTAAACATCCCCCCTGAGCAAAGGGAAGGGGGTGAAAAGCATTTCCTGATAACTCCATTAAAGAATGAGGCTGCATTAACATTCCAAGTACCTCGGCAAGAGATGAAAGTGGGGAACTTGAGCTCAGCCTCTCCTTGCTCCAGATGTTATTATGGGCTCCCTGAAAGGTTTTTTTTATTTCTTTTTCGCACGGGGACAAAGATGTTGCCTACTTCAAACGGGGCTAATTGATGCTAATGACTATCAGATAGAGTGGGGGCCCTCGTTCCCCCCTGCGAAGGGGAAAAGAGAGAGCGCATTTTACAATCCCCCCATAGAAAACGCCCCGCTCTTCAAACCGGGTCGCTGCTCCGGGGATTTTTGTCTCTCCTCGGCTGCTGCTTTCTCTCCTCCTCCGCTCCCCCCCCCCATGTCTTTTTCTGCCCCCCCTCGCCCTGGGCGCCCTCGCTCGTTCGCCCGTGCGAAATTTCGCACCTAGCCTCTGCCGGGCTCCGGCCGCCACCCGCCTCGAGCCTCAGGCCTTCCCGGTGGGCGAAAGATGGGGCAGGTTTTTTTTTTATTATTATTCCCCCAAAACCCACAGCAAGCACACGAGGAAACGGGAGCGGGGCTCGGCGCGTCGGTAACCCGCGAGGCGTCCCGCAAGGGGCAGAAAATCGCCCCGGCGCTGAGCGTCCTCTGGGGCAGGGCCTAGCGGGGAGAAGATGAGCCCTGGCCTTTTGCTTTAAAGCAACAAAAATGGGCTGAGAAGCGGGGTGCCGAGCGCCGGCTTTACCCCCGTGCCGGATTTTTGCAGCCTCTTCTCCAGGATCCCAACAACCCAACATCCCCCAAAGCGGGGACGCGGTGGCGCCCGCGGAAAGGCGGCGGGGAACGTCCCCAAATGGGGGACTCCTGGAGCTGGTGGCTCCCCCTTCCCCAAAACGGATCCCCCCCGTGGGGAGAGGGAAGCTGGGCTTCGTGCACGCTGCACAAAGCGACGCGGGGTCTCTCCCTGGGGGATAACCGAGGTGTCCATCCCCTCATCACAACATCTAGAGAGAAGTTCCTCGGGCCAGGTGTTATTTTCATGTGTGCTTTCTCCCCGGGGAGCTGTGCCGGTGCTGGGCTGTGACACGGGGGTGGCTTTGCCACCTCGACCAAGGTCCCGGGGAGGCGCAGAGACCTCCAGAGCACGGCGCTGGTTGCCCTTGGCAAGCCCCGCTTGCAGCAGGGATGTGGCCACCGAACACTTGGCCTTCGGGACCCTCAGCACCTTGCGAGGTGCCGGTAACAGACCCAAACCGGGGAGAGGACGGGAGCGATGGCATCTGGGAGCGTGGCACAGCAGCGGGAGCACGGCCAGCTCCCCGCACCGCCCAGCACCCCCCCGGGGGTGGCTGCCGGCTGCGGGGCAAATGCTGCTGGCCCCCAGTTTGCCCCACTGGCCACTGGCCAGGCTGCGAGAGCCCCGCGCGAGCGGCAGCGCGGGGAGGAAAGGATGGACGGGATGGGATGGAGGAAGGATGGTGGATGGAAATCATCCAGGAAAGGATGGAGGAAAGGAGGAGCTGGGAGGGTGTTTCCTCCGAGAAAAGACGTGCCAGGCACCGTCCTGCGAAGGGGATTTTCCTCTCCCCCTGTCCCCTCGCCGTCCCCCCGGCCGCTGGCTGCAGGCCCCAGAAAGCGAGCCTGCCGAAGGGGGATGCTCCTTTTTTGGGGGCCCCCGCTTGCTGGGGGAAGGCAGAGGGCAGCATCCTCCCGGCCCCCGGCCCCAGACAGGCAATACACAACCCAGCCGGCCCGCAGACGCTGGCCCCGGCCGCATTGTCAGGTTAATTTGGGGTAATGGGCTGCAAAGCACCTCAGCCCCATCCAGCTCTCATTAGCACTTGATAATGTCAGGCATCCTGAGGGATTGCTGCTCCCCGAGCCGGTCCCCGGGGGCTTTCCGTGCTCCAGCCGGTCCTGCCCCCCAAAAATGTGGGGTGCAGCCGGCCCTACCCCAAAAAGTGCGGGGTACAGCAGGTCCTGCCCCAAAAAAACTGCGGGACGGAGCCGGTTCTGCCCCCAGAATTGCAGGGTACAACAGGTCCTGCCCCAAAACTGCAGGGTACAGCAGGTCCTGCCCCAAAATTGCGGGGCACAGCCGGTCCTGTCCCCCCCCAAAAAAAATGCGGGATAGAGAAGGTCCTGCCCCAAAAACTGTAGGATACAGCAGGTCTTGCCTCAAAAACTGCGGGATACAGCCGGTCCTGCCCCAAAAACTGTGGGACGGAGCCCTGGGGGGCTGCAGCAGGCTGGCTGCTGAGTGTCCGGGGGGACCCCAAAATGCTCGCCACAGCTCGCCCCGAAGCTGCGAGGACGAGGAGCACCCCGAAGCCCCGCATTCCCAATTAATTGGGAATTAGAAAACCGGCCCGGCACCGAGGCAGCCCTGGGACGGTCCTGAGTGCGCCATCAGCCCGCTGCCCCCTTCAATTATCTTCTCTCCCCGACATTGTTCTCTCCTAATGAGGAGGCTAATGACCAAAGGATGGTTCATAAGTGGTTCCCAGACTCTCCTTGCCCAGGGCAAACACCCGTCCACAATAGGATCACAAATTGTAGGGAGAAGCCCCGGCTGATCACATCAGAAACGGTGCGGGGATTTATCTCCCTGCCTTAACAACAACAGCGTGCTCTTAATCGCCGCTCCAAAGGGACAGCTAGCGGGGGATCTGCCCGGCCTCATCATTAAAAGCTGGCAGCATCTTTGCTAGCGCTGCCCCTTTGTTCATCTTTCATTATTCCGACGCTCCGGCCCCGTTAATTCCCCTCCATCTTATTAAATCAATAGAGAGGGAGCGGGGGGGGGAAAGGGACGGGGCAGAGCGGGGGTCGCATCCTGCTGGGCTCCCGGCAAGGGGTGCGGGGTGTCGAGGGGACGGTCCGAGAGTCTGAGGCTGCATTTCCCAGCCTCTGCGGCTGGGGAAACTGAGGCACGAGGGCAGCCCAAGCCCGGGGGAGTTTCGGCACTCAGGGGACGCTTTATCCCACCGCCAGTCCCGCACCTCCCACGTTTTCCCTTATTTCATCCACCCCACCCCATCGGGACGGACTTGATTGAATGCGATCGAGTTTTATAATAAAATCAGCCTCCCCCCCCCAAAAAAAAAACATTCCCAGGGAGCACCAGGGAGCCCCCAGGAGCTGCTGAAGTGGTCCCTCCACTGAGCTCCGGCCTGCAGAAGGAATAATGAGGGGTTAAGACAAGCAGGATAAAAAGCTGTTCTCCTGACAGTCGGAAGGGGCTTGCCCACACCAGCACCCTCCTGGGAATGTCCCCACAAACCATCCTGGGATCCCCCTTGCAGGGGAATTCGGGCTCTGGGCTCTGTACCCACCCCCACGACCAATGGTGCAGTTTTCTTTGATTTTTTCTTTGTTTTTCTCTTTTCCCCAGCTGCTCGTCTCAGCGAAACGAACCAGACAGGTTCCTCGGAGCCCTGTGGCATGGAGGGAGCTGCTCTGGTGCTGGGCCAGGAGGGAAGGAGCAGGGCCAGGAGCACCAGCGGCTGCGGCAGGGCCCCATGGCAAACCCAGGTAGTTCCCTTAGGAGGGCGACCCCTAAACTCTGAGATTTGGGCCACTGCAGCTGCGTTTCCAGGCAGGTCACCCCATTTTCACCCTGTTTTCGTGCACCAGCCAGGCGCTGCTTGCCAGCTGGGAGCGTGGTGCCCCTTGGTCAGTGCCGCTCCAGCAGGGCCAGGCGATCCGAGGTGTCCCAAAGCGAGCGCGGGGTGGATTCACCCCATAAGGCTGCACAAGGTGGGACACGGTGGTGTTTCCTCTCCCCCGAGCAGGTGGAGCTGCTGGCAGCCTCGGGAAGCTTTATTTGATGTTTCAATCGGGAATTAAAGGGGAGGGAGAAGCGGGGGAAATGCTCCCTGACCATTTAACAAGATTACACGACGAGATGGAGCCGGGAAACGTGCACGGCCGACCCCGGTGCCCCGTGACTTGAGCCTCTGCTGCCGGCAGGCTGCTGGCCCCAGCACCCCGACCCCTCCACGGCACGCCGTAATCCCATTTAGCAAAAAGAGAGGGTGAGGGGACAGCCTGAGGAGGAGAACGGGGCTGCCAGCTCGGGGAAGGGACACAAATGTGCCTGGGAAAGAGCCCGGGACACAGGGATCTGGTGGCTGGTGGCTGCTCCAGCACCCTGCTAACTCCTACTGCCCTGAGCAAACCTGGCCCTGCAAGCAGACCGCGGCCGTCGCCGTGCGCTCAGCAGGAATAATCCCGGCAGGAAGGACAGCGGGGGGCACGGGGAGCCGCAGGGCTGCAGCTCCGCCCGATGATCCCTTCTGCTATCTCTCCGTCCATCTCCCACCCCGTCTCATTGACCCAGCCACCCATTTGCACCTATTCATCCATGCCAGCAGGCCAGCATCCATCCATCCATCCATCCCTCCATCCCTCCATCCATCCATCTGTGTGCAGACCGTGCTCCTCTGGGCAAATAAATCCACCCAGGCACAGCCAGCGACCGTCCTGCAAGCAGCCTCCGGCTCGTCTACCTGCAGGCACCGAGTGGGGCTGGCTAGGGCGGGCTCGGCACCGCAATCCTGAGCAGAGAGCCTTTATCCTCTTAATAAGGCTGCTCAGTTCTCACGTCCTCGTAATTACCTGCCACTGAAAACCAACTAACCAACCCTTTTTTCATTTATTTTTTTTTCCAGATGGGTGAAAAAACAGCAGTACCATGCACAGTCTTGGGAAGGGACTGGTGGGCTGCAGGGCAGAAGGACCCTCAGGGGACACAAGGAGCAAAGACTCTGTCCCAGGTGATTTTATCCAGCCCAAAACCTTGCCAAGCTCTCGGAGCATTGGAAAAAGTCAATCAAGCCCATCAGGTTTAATTAAAGCCGTTTCCCCAGTTGGATGCTGCCTGAGCTGCAGGGGCATCGCCTGGCACAGGGACGGGTCCAAAGGGCCCGATCCTGCCCGATGCTGAGCACTGCCAGCTCCCAGGGGATTAAACGTGTCCTGAGAACAACTTAACTCTCTCAATCAGCTCGGCCCCCGGCCGGGCGATATTAAAACACCCCCGTAAGCCCTGTTGTCTCGGGGATGATTGCAATAAACCCACCGGCACGCCAGATTAGCGGGTCAAACCCGCCGGCGCGCCCTCGGCTCCCATCAGACATGTGAAGACATTAGCACAGTTTGGGCTCTTTGAGACACGCCGGCTAATCCCGGCTCTAAAAACAGCCGGAACAAAGGGCAGCTTCCGTCACGTCGTCCCCTTCTCCCTGCATCATCCCCTTCTCCCTGCGCTGCTCCCCTCCCTGCGTTGTCCCCTCTCCGTTTCTCACCTGCCAGCAGAAACTCTCTACCCGGGTCCCATCCTTCCCATCGCCAGGCAGGGTTAGCAGGGAACTGGGATTCCCTATTTCCCTTCCCTACAAAGTCCAGGGCCCCTGATTTTTCCCCGTTTTTCCCCAGTTTTCCTGGCTCCTGCAGAGAGCAGGATGCCATCGCTGCAGCCCCAGGTCCCCGCTCGATGGGAGCTGTAGGCAGAGCAGGGCGTTGCAAGGGAACTCTGCTGGCAGGAAAGACAGGCAGGTGGACAGCCTGCGGGACGGAGGGGGGCTGCAAAGGTCCTGAGCGATTTTAGAGCCAAAGGAGGCATCTGAGCACGCCGGTGCCTTTGGGATGAGCCCAGGAAAGGGGGCTGACAGTGGGTGGGGTGTGTGGGGTGCCCCCGGAGCTCCAGGACTTGGTCCCACAGACAAGCCCCTTTCACATCCCCCTACTCCAGGGAAGATGAACCCCACGGGCAGCAAGGGTTAACCAACCATCCACCCCACAGCGGGACAGGACTCCCAGCCCCCCGGGGGAACCCAGGAACAGCCACAGCCACTTTCTCCTCTACACCCAGCCTCGCATAAATAATTTATTTTCGCACTGCAAAAATAACCGGTGCCCGGTATATATTAGATACGCTCCTTGCCAGCTATGATACAACAACATATAATACACGGAACAAAACCTCCCGGCGGGGCGGGCTCAGCAGCATTTTGCCACAGTCTGTGCAGGGGGGGCCGCGGCCTCCTGGAGGCCCTCCGCCCCCGCCGGGAGGTCCTGCTCCTCCTCGCCGCGGTGGCTCTGCGAGTCGGGGCTCCTCTGCGGGGCGGCCAGGCCCATCTTGGCCAGCTTGGCTTGCTGCTGCTCCAGGCTCTGCTTCCTCCACTTGATCCTCCGGTTTTGGAACCAGACTTTCACCTTAGGAAGAGACAAGACGGAGCTTGGTGCTCGAACCTGGCTTTGCCACGGACCGGCAGCCAAAGGCGGTGCCCCCAGGCCCTACAAGGCTTCCCCCGAGTGCCTGGGCCCTACACAGCTCCCCATGATCCCTACATGGCTCCCTGTGAGTGCCTGGGCCCTATATGGCTCCCCCTGAGTACCTGGGCCCTACGTGGCCTCCCCCTGAGCCCTATACAGCTCCCCCCAAGTGCCTGGGCCCTACACGGCTTCCCCCAAGCTCCCGGGCCCTACAAGCCCTTCCCCCAAGCCCTATACGGCTCCCCCCAAATTGCCCGGACCCTACACAGGCCCTGGCTGTCCAGGACTGCTGTCCCCTGCCACCGTCTGCCCCCGAGGTGACAAAAAAGCTGTCCCCCAGCAGCTGATCCCACCCCGATGAGCTGGAGCCTGCCAGCGGGGGATAAGATCCAAACCCTTAAATTTGACATAAATTCAACCCCTCCAGCGGGTGGCCGCTTCGTGGCTCAGTTTCCCCCCCCCTCTTTTAATGTAAATTTTTTGGGAACGTCCCCAAAACCCCACGCCCCGTGGATGAAAGCCTGGTGGGTTTGGGATCCCCCATCTTGAGCCCGCCGAGGGAAATTTCGGGGGGGGCTGCTGGAGCTCGGGCGGTTGCCCGGACCCTCACCTGCTCCTCGGTGAGGTGCAGGGCGGAGGCGAGCAGGCCGCGCTCGGCGCCCACCAGGTACTGCTGCCGCGCAAACTCCTGCTCCAGCCGGGCCAGCTGCTCGCTGGTGAAGATGGTCCGCACCCGCTTGGCCTTGCCGGCCTTGGCCTTGAGGATGGGGAAGCAGCACTTGGAGAGGAGGAAGCCTGGGGGGGGGGAAGGAGAGGGGTGGGTTGGGGTGGGGAGGGTAGGATCCCCTGGAGGGTCCCCCCCTTGGAGCGAGGGGCTCCCTTTGGAGGCAGAGGGGATCTCCCCGTGGGGAGCTGCCCCCTCTCGGGAGCAGAAGGGGTCTCCCCATATGTGTCCCCCCCCCATTTTGAGAGGATCTCCTCACACCCCAATTCCTCCTGAAGACCTGGGGGGGGTCCCCTAGAAGCAGTGGAAGGAGCTCCCCCACCCACAAACGTCCCCAAAAGGGAAGGCAGGCAGGGGTCCCCAGGGGGATAAGGACGGAGGTGGCCATTTGGGGACACCGCCCCCACCCCCAGCCTCCCCCCAAGCCCCCCGGGGTGGGGGGGTCGGACCCTACCTGTGGCTCCCAGGCGAGCTGCCCAGGCTGGGGGGGGTCCGCAGCAGGCGGCGCAGAGCGGCCGGGGAGGGGTTGTGGGGCCGGGGGGGGGGTCCCGGAGGGGTCCCCAGGGGGGCAAAAACGGGGCTGGGGTCGGGGTCGGGGTTGGGGTCGGGGGGGGCGAGGCTCGTCCCAGCAGGGCTGCGATGGTGAAGGCCTGGCCGGGCCGGGAGGGGGGCGACGGGGCCGGGGGCGGCATGGCGGGGGCTGCTGGGGCTGCACAGCCAGGCTTTATAGGGCCGGGGGGGGGGGTAGGGGATGGGATGGGATGGGGTGGGGTGGGACGGGATGGGTGGGATGCAATGGGATGGGATGGGTGGGATGCAATGGGATGGGATGGAGCGGGCGGGGACCGCCCCAGGACACCCCCCCCGCAGCCGCCCCCACCGTGTTTGTGCCCCCCCCCCCCCCCCTTCTCCGCTTCAGGATGCGGCCCCCCGGGGTTTGGGGGGGGGGGGGGACACCCCGAAGCCACCAGAGCTGCTCCCCCCCCCCCCCGGGACACTCGAGGTGTGTGTGGGGGCAGATCTTGGACCCCCCCCGTCATCCTCAGCTGGCTGCACCCCTGCTTTTGGGGGGGGGGCACAGCCATGCCTGGGCCCTCCGGGTGAAGGGACACGACCGGGGACACCCGGGGATGCGGTGGCAGAGGTGGGCACCCCCCCTTCACCGTGTGTCCCCCCCCCCCCCCCGGCAGGGCCCCGCTGATGGGATTCAGATGGTCATTAGGGCCTGAGATGCTTAAAACCGAGCGGCTTTTCCTAATGAGCTGGGAAAAGTCACACCTCGGGCCCGGCCCGGCGGGGGAGCGCGTCCCGGTCAAAGGACGCCACCGGGTTTATTGGGGAGGAAATGGGGTGCGGGGGGAGCTGGGGGGGCAGGACCCACACCTGTGGGGCATTTTGAGCCCCCCTTCCCCCCCTCCCCTTGCTCGGTGTTCCCGAGGGAGCCAGGATCCTGCGCTGGGAATAACGGGGGCATCGCTACGGCACGGAGGAAAAAACATTTTGGGGGGCTCTGAGCATCGCGGAGCGTCCTTGGATCGGCGGCTGCGTGGGATGGGGACCGTGGGGATGGGATCACGGCTCCGTATGGGGCTGGGGACCATGGGGATGGGATCACGGCTCCGTATGGGGCTGGGGACCGTGGGGATGGGATCACGGCTCCGTATGGGGCTGGGGACCGTGGGGACGGGATCACGGCTCTGTATGGGGATAGGGACCGTGGGGATGGGATCACGGCTCCGTATGGGGCTGGGGACCATGGGGATGGGATCACGGCTCCGTATGGGGCTGGGGACCGTGGGGATGGGATCACGGCTCCGTATGGGGATAGGGACCGTGGGGATGGGATCACATCTCCCTACGGGGCTGGGGACTGTGGGGATGGGATCACGGCTCCCTACAGGGCTGGGGACCGTGGGGATGGGATCACATCTCCCTACGGGGCTGGGGACTGTGGGGATGGGATCACGGCTCCCTACGGGGCTGGCTGCTGAAGGCTCCCTGGGTATTTTATAGCAAAAAAACCCAAAACCCACCGCGAGGCCACCATCCCCGGCTTGCCCCACGGACACCACCCCGCAGCCCCTGCGGCCAGGGGCAAATAAAGGCCCTTGGGGGGGGGGGCAGAGATGAAAGGGCGGCAGATTTGGCGTTATTAGTTCTTAATTACGGCCTTGAAAGGGCCGAGATAAAAAGGCAGGAGGCCCCCGCCGCGGCGAGGTGCGTGTTTGGTTAGGAGGTGCTTTCCCTTTTTTTTTTATTCCCTTTTTCCTCTCTCCTGGCGGAGCTGTGTGATGGCACTGAGCAAACACCCCCGGCCCCAAAAGTGGGGGTCCCCGGCCCCCCCCCCGGGTTTTTCTTTGCCTACAGGGCTCAGAGCATCCGGGGGGGTGGGATGTGGGTGACAAGGGACCGAAATGGGGACACTGGATGGGACGCACCGGGATGGGACCCTGTGGTGCTTTGGGGCGGGCAGGTGGGAAAATCCTGCCCCGGAGAGGAGGGGGGAGGTTTTTAGGGCTTTTTTTGGGGGGGGTCACTGCCTCCTTCAGCCAGGTCTGGACCCAGGAATGTGAGCAGGACCCGGGCGTTGCACCTGGCTGGCTCCTGCCTGATCCTGAGCCCCAAGGCCCTGCTGTCGGAGGGGGGAAGCTCCTGAGCTAATTAATATCAATTGCTGGTCATTAGCCCAGGCCCGGCTGTCTGGGCACGGTGTGGATTGCCCCGTCTGCCCACCGGGATGGGGCCTCCAACCTCACCCCCCCCCCCCGGCCGGGGGACATCAGGAGTGGCCCTGCTGGGGGCCGGGGATACCCCATTTTTTTAGGGGAAATCAGTGTTTTAACCAGTGCAGCTGAAATTCCCGTACAAAGCAGAGGAGAGCCGGGGGTGCCCGCTGCCATCAGGTGCCCGAGGAGCTCTGCTTGCGGTGACAAGCCAGGATGTTTTAAAAGTCAGAAGGAAAACCTTTTTTTCATATATATATATATATATTTTATATACCCTGCCAGTTTCAAGGGGATCTCCTCACCCAGGAGCCCTGGGAGGTTAAAAACCTCAGCAGACGGAGGCGTTCCTGCAAATGAAATCATCCGGAGCTATGACGCGGGCTAAAATATAAGGGGAAATTAATGGGGGAAACGAATCTCGCTCAGGGCATGGTGTCAGGGCCCCCGGCATCAGGGGCTGGGGGTTTGGTGCGGGGTGGTTACAGACACCCACAGCGATGGGCCTGCCCGGGTCATTTTTCCATAATCTTCAATTTCTGTTTCAGGGCTTTTGTGGGGTTGGTGGCTCTGGACAAGTTAGTGGGCATCCCAGTTAGTGGATATCCCAGTTAGTGAGCATCCCAGTTAATGAGCTTCCCAGTTAGTGAGCTTCCCAGTTAGCGGGCATTCCAGTTAGCAGGGATCCCAGTTGGGGGACATCCCAGTTACTCAGCTTTCCAGATGGCAAGCATCCCAATTAGCAGGATCCCCCTGAGTGGGGAGACGTGTCGATGAGCATCCCAGTTAGTGAGCATTCCAGCCAGCAAGCGTCCCAGTTAAGAGCCATCCCAGTTAGTGCAATCCCAGTTAGCACAACCCCAATCAGTAGGATTGCGGTTAGTGAGGATCTTGGTTAGCAGGGATCCCAGTTGGCATCTGTCAGTAAGTGGGGATCCCAGTTACTGGGGATCCCAGTTTGCAGCTTCCAATTTATCAGGAGCCCAGTTAGGAAGCATCCCAGTTAGCAGACCCCTTAATTTGCAGGATGCCAATTAGTGGGGTCTCAGTTATTGGTCACCCCAGTTATTGGGCACCCCAGTTAGTTGCCTCCCAGTTAGTGGGCATCCCAGTTAGTGAGCATCCCAGTCAGTGGGCATCCCAGTTAGTGAGCATCCCAGTTAGTGGGCATTCCAGTTAGTGGGCATCCCAGTTAGTGAGCATCCCAGCTAGAGAGCATACAAATTAGTGGGGTCCCAATCAGTGAATATCCCAGTTACTGGGGTTCCAGTTAGTGTACATCCTGGCTGGTGAGCATCCCAGTTAGTGGGGATCTTAGTTACTGGGGATCCCAGTTAGTTGGGATCCTGGTTGGTGAGCATCCCAGTTAGTACGGATCTTAGTTACTGGGGATCCCAATTAGAGGGGATCCTGGTCGGTGAGCATCCCAGTTACCGGGCATCTTAGTTACTGGGGATCCCAGTTAGTTGGGATCCTGGTTGGTGAGCATCCCAGTTAGCAGGGATCTTAGTTACTGGGGATCCCAATGAGAGGGGGATCCTGGTCAGTGAGCATCCCAGTTGGCGGGGTCCCAGTTAGTCAGGATGCCAGTTCGCAGGGTCCCAGTTCGCAGGAGGACCCCAGGAGCGGGGTCCCGCTGGGTGCCAGCGGCCGGGGCCCGGCGGGCCGGGGCCGTTCCCCCGCTGTCCGCCAGAGGCCGCTGCGCCACCGCGCTGCGACACGGGGGGGGGGACGGGGACACTGCGGTGGCACCCAGCGGGGCTGGGACACCCTGGGGTGGGACATCCCGGGAGGGGACGGTGGGGTGGGACACTGCAGGGATGGGGCATCCCGGGGTGGGACACGCCAGCATGGGACATGCCAGAATGGGACACACTGGGGTGGGACGCACCAGGAGGGGACGCACCAGGAGGGGATAAACCTGGATGGGACACACAGGACAGGATGCAGTGGGATGGATGGGGATGGGACACACCAGGACAGGATGCACACCAGTGGGCATGGGACACAACGGGATGGGACACACCAGGATGGGACACACCAGGATGGGATGCAATGGGATGAGACGCAATGGGATGGGACACACCAGGATGGCACACACCAGTATAGGACACGGTGGCATGGGACATGTCAGGATGGGACACACCAGGATAGGACGCAATGGGATGAGATACAATGGGATGGGACACACCAGGATGGGACACACCAGGATGGGACACAACGGGACGGGACACCCTAAGGTGGGACACCCCCAGGCCATGCATTTTCTCCCAGGACACTGCGTGGCTAGAGGGGGTCCCGGCGGCGGGTGACACCCAGCCTCCTCTCCACGCACGGGTGCCGCCACCAGCCCCGTGCCCTCCGGCTGAGCCCCAGGCGGCACCAGGAGGGTGAGGGCCACCTCCGGGAGGAAGCTGGGTGCGGTCCCACCAGGCGTGACGGCAACCCAAGGGTGACCCAAGGAGGGCGGCTGTGGCACCCAGGGGTGCTGTCCCCCAGCGCGGCTGCTTTAGGGGCACGGATGGGGACTCTGACCCCAGCCTGGGGCTGGAACCTGCCCCAGAGCCCATCCCAAGCTGTGTGGCTCCCAAAGCTGCACAAACCCCGTGGGGATGGTGACCACAGCACCCCACGCGTTGGCAGCCCCCACGGTGGCCAAATTCAGCCCATCACCAGCCGGGACAGCATCGGGGCTGCAGCCAGCTCCAAAAAAAACCCCAACTAGCCCTAAAAAGGGGCACATCTTTGCTGCCTATGGGGCGATATCAATTCGGGACCAGGGGCTGGTGGAGGGGCGCCCTCCTCCACCTGTGGGCTACGGGGTAACGGGGCAAAAAGTGGCGCAAGACGCCCGGGATCCCATTATTTATTCCTTGCGGGGCACGGTGCGGGGTCTCTGCACCCTGGGGTCCCCCCGTGCTGCACCCCAAAAGAAGAAGGGCCCATTCCCACCCCATCCATCTGCCCGGAAAGTCAAAAGCAGTGTCATCGCCGGCCCCGGAGGCGCAAGTAGAATTGATGGCGGGGGATTGCCGCCGTGCTTTGTCAACACAAGGGCGACCGAGAGCCCCCGGCCCCGCGGCCCCCCGCTAATCCCCCCGCTGCGCTCGCAGCTCGCCGCGGCGGGGGCAGCGCCGGCGGCGCGTCCCCGGGGACGGGCGGCAGCGCGGTGGGTAAGCCGGCGGGCGAAGGGCGGCATCGCTAACGGCGGATTGAGGCGGTTTCGAGGCGATTGCCCTTGGCTCCCCCTAATCCTCGGCCGTGAATGGGGTTTTCAGCTCGGGACGTCGTTCCCGCATTATGAGCTATCGATTGACTTGTAGGAAGGGGGCCGACGGAAAGAGATTTCTGCTCTCACGCCGCGTCGCCGCTTCCCCCCCGGGGAGCAGCTGTAAGGTTTCGGGGTCCTTCGGGAGATTTTGGGGACCGCTGAAGGGTTTTGGGGGTCAGCCCCGCGGTTTTTGGGTCTCGCCTGCTGGGGTGCGGCGGAGGACCCCCGCTGCGCTGTGCCTCAGCCCGGCGGGGACAAGGACACAGAGGCAGCAGCGTCTCCGGAAAGGTCAACCCGAGCCGTGCCACGCTGCAAAACCGGAATAATAATAAAACAGAATTATTTCTCCTATTTCCCTTCCCCAGATTAACGATAAACCGTCCATCCCCTCCCGGCCCCGATAACGCCTCGAATTTCCCTCGCAGGCCTGGAAATGCCATTTCCAGGCGGCGCAGGGCCCGCCAGGTCCCCTCCCTGCCAGCCTTTGATAGTTTTTTTTCTCTCCTTCTTTCTTTTTTTTTTTTCCTCGGCCTTTTTTTTTTTTTTTTTTTGATTTTTTCCCCTTTCGGTTCGAAACTGGAAATGCCCCTGGAGCTACAAACAATGCACAATAAAGCAAAATAATATTTTAGTCAAAATAGGCAGACGGCGCTCGCAGCCAACTTTCAAATTAGCATTTTGAGGGCAAATATGCAGACAATTTGAGATAATGAGGCCTGATTATTCAATCCAATGAATGTTAAATAGGGAGCGAGGGCGCCCGCGCCTTATCTCCCCCGCTTTCGATTTATTTTATTTTATTTTATTTTTAATCGTTCCACATTTGAACTCTTTATTTGTCTTAGCTCCAGCCCCCCCCCCCCTACCCCGGGGGGCAGCCGGCTTTTTGCAGCCGGGTTTTGCAAGCGGGGGCTCGCCGGCGCAGCCCTGTAGCGGGGGGGGCGCTTTGCAGCCTTCCCAAAATTCGTCCCTGTGGGGGTCTGCAGAGGGCCCTGGCCACCCGTCCCCGAAATTTGGGGCGCTTTGGGTGCGATTTCCAGGGCAGCGCGGCTATGGGAGGGATGTGCGTCCGTGGGCAGGGGATTTGGGGTGCTCCCCGTCCCTGGACGGAGATTTGGGGTCCTCCCCAGCACATCCCTTGCCCCCGTTAATCCCAGGACGGGTTAATTAATTTAATTCACCTAAATGCAATTTCTTTGCCCCCCTCAGCGGGGACACCCCCCCTGGTGACCCCGGTGTCCCTGTGGGGCGAGCAGCACCCGTCGCCCCGCTTTTCCCAGCAGCTTTCCCAGCTCAGGGGATGGAATAAGAATAAAATACACTGATTCAGGGGTAATTAAAAACCTCTTTATGCCTAAAATATGAAGCTGGCAGGATTTTTTTTTATTTAAAGTTGAATAAACGAGAGCTGCAAACCGGGCAGGGCAGGGGTTTGGGGGGGGGCACAAACACAATTACGGGGCAATGACAGTGGAGGGGGTGCAGCGAGGGGAAAGATAATCAGCGGGGGAAAAAAAGAGGGGAAAAACAATCAAAGGAAGGAAAAATAAAAGGCAGATGCTGCACAGGGATAAGAGGCAGCGGCGGAGCGGGGCTGGGCACCGGCACCGGAGGTATAATTGGATTTCGGTTCGTCTCGGCGGCGATAAGAAATTCCCTGAAAAAAAAAAATCTATTTTTTTTTGTTGTTGTCCCCGTCGCAGGCATATTTTAGTGGGAAATTTGCATGGGGCCAGGGCAGAGAGAAAAATAAGCGCAAGGTGGGGGGGGGGGGATCAGCCCCGTGCCCCACCGCTGGCCGAGCGGAACGGCGATGGGGCCGATAGAGCAGGGCCCCGGCCCCGTCCCGCTGACCCGTGCCCCCGCCGCCAGCCTTATCGCGGTGGCATCGGGGCCCTGGCCCCCGGGGGGCTGCGATCGCCCCGCGATAGCGCCCCAAAAACCCCGACTGGCACGGTGCAGCAGCCCCGGCACGGTTTCTCGGCGTGACCTTGCTTGAGGGGCCGGGGAGAGGCGGATTTTTTTGCCGTGCGGTGAGGTTATTAGGCTCGCCGGGGAGGTTTTTAATTGCTTATTAGGAGCGGGGCCGGGTGCGCTCTCCCGTTTGCTGCGTGGGAAATGGCTCCGGGTGTTCAGAGGAAGGGGGAAGCGGTGCAGGGCCTGGTGGCACCCCGGCTGCGGAACAGCCCCGCGGGGCCACCGGGTGCTGCTGCCGCCGGGGCTGTGTCCAAGGGCACGGCGCCGTGCAAGGCACTGCGGAGGCTTTGCACCGCTCCGTCTGCTGGGTGCAGGGTCGCGGGGTGCTCCTGCTGCAAACGGTGCACGCTCGCACAAGCAAGTGCATATACACACATTAATGGGCATGCCTGTGCATGCGCACACTTGTACGTGCATGCACACACATGGACGTGTATGCACACACAAGCAGGTGCACGCTCACACAAGAAACTGCATGCTCACACATGCCCGTGCTTGCACTAATATGCATGTGCACACACAGACAAGCAGATGCATGCTCACACAGGCAAATGTATCAATACACTTGCCAATTTGTGCCCATGCATGCACACACAAGCAGGTGCATGCTCACACATGGCTGTGCATGCACACCCGTTCCCGTGCAAGCCCACACGTGCACACAGAAGCAGGTACATGCTCACACATGCCCGTGCATGCACACACAAGCACACACGCCCGTGCATTCACACACACATGCATACACATGCCCACACATGCGCACACACGTCCATGCGTGCACACAAATGTGCACATGTGCATGCACACACATGCACGCCCATGCCTGTGCATGCCCACAAGTGCACACACAAGGAGGTGCATGCTCACACATGCCCACAATGCCCGCCCATGCCCGTGCACGCACACACGTGCACACCCACGCACGCGGTGCAGCAGGCACGAGCACGGGGAACGCTGCCAGCAGCAGCCCCGGGGTGCGCAGAGGGGCGCCGCAGGACGTGGGGACACACGGCAGGCCCCCCCCCCCCCCCCCCCCGACACCCGCCCTTGCAGCGCCCCCGTCCCCCTGCTCCCAGCCCCGGGGCCCCGCCCCTCGCAGCCCCCTCCCGCCCGAGGAGGGGCGTGGCCACCGAGAGGGGGCGGGGCTTCTGCAGCAGGCGCGGGGCTGCAGGGGCGGGGCTTGGTGCGAGGGGGCGGGGCTTGAGGGGGCGGGGCCGCGCGTTGGGGCGGGGCTTTGGGGCCAGACTGGAGCGTGGCTCGGGGGAGGGTGGGCGTGGTTTGGGCGATGTGGGCGTGGCTTTGGGCATGAATGGGCGTGGCTTAGGGGGGTGAATGAACATGGGGTGGAGATGTGGGCGTGGCCTATGGGTGAGCGGGCGTGGCTTAGGGGTGTGTGGGCGTGGCCTGGGGGCGAGAGGGTGTGGTTTGGGCGATGTGGGCGTGGCTTCGGGCAAGACCGGGCGTGGTTTGGGGGTGAATGGACGTGGGTTTGGCGATGTGGGCGTGGCTTACGGACGGGTGGGCGTGGTTCGGACATTGTGGGCGTGGCTTTGGGCGCGAATGGGCGTGGTTCGGGGGTGAACGGGCGTGGGTTCGGCGGTGTGGGCGTGGCCTAGGCCGAGTGGGCGTGGCCTACCGGCACGGGCGTGGCTGGGGGGCGGGGCTTAGGGCGGCTCCCGCTGCGGCCCGGCTGCGGCAGCAGCAGCGGGGGCTCGGGGCCCGGCCCGGCCGAGCCCGGTTGCGTTGTACCGAGCCCGGCCGTGCCGAGCCGAGCCGAGCCGGCCATGGCCCTGCTGCGGGCCGCCCCTCTGCCCGCCGAGCCGGCGCCGTGCTGGCTGCCCACCCACGTCCAGGTGACGGCGGTGCGGGCCCGCGGGCTGCGCTGCAAGGGCGGCGGCGGCGGCGGCGGCAGCACCGGCCCCGGGGGCAGCGCCCCGGCGGCGGGTCCCGGCGACGTGTACGCCGTGCTGGAGCTGGGCCGGCAGCGGCAGCGCACGGCCGTGGCGGAGCGGAGCGGAGGCAGCGCCGAGTGGCGGGACGGCTGCGCCCTGGAGCTGCCCCCCGGGCCCGGCTCCCCGCCCGTCCTCACCGTCACCGTGCTGCAGCGGGCGCTGCTCGGGGCCGACCGCTTCCTGGGGCGCTGCAGCCTGGCCCTGCCCTGCCCGGCCCCCCCCGGCCGAGCCGCGGAGCTGGGGTGAGTGGGGGAGGGGAGGGGGGGGTCGGGGTGTCGTAGGGTCTGTGTGTGGTGTCCCCCCCCCCCAGGGGGTTGTATGGGGGGCGGTGTTGTAGGGTTCCTGGGAGCGTCCTGAATGGGGGCGGGGGGGCTGTGGGTCCCCAAAAGGGGGTGGGAGGTAAGGGGGGGGGTGTGGGGGCTGCGTGGGTCCCAAAATGGGGGTGGGAGGCAAGGAGGGGTCACCAGGTCCCTGTGGACCCCAAAATGGAGGTGGGAGGCAAGGAGGGGTCACCAGGTCCGTGTGGACCCCAAAATGGGGGTGGGAGGTAAGGAGGGGTTGCTGTATCCGTGTGGGTCCCAAAATGGGGATGGGAGGCAAGGAGGGGTCACCAGGTCCCTGTGGGCCCCAACAGGGGAGTCAGGGGCAATGGGGTGTCACGGGGTCTGTGTGCGCCCCAAAAAGTGGTTTGCGGGTAACAACAGTTTGCAGGGTCCCTGGGTGCCCCCAAAAGGGGACTGCAGGTAACGAGGTGTCACCAGGTCCGTGCGTGCCCCAAAAACAGGATTGAAGGCAACAGCATGTCACAGGGTCAACGTGTGCCCCCAAAAGGGGATTGCAGGCAACGAGGTATCGCAGGGTCCACGCATGGCCCCGGAAAGGTGTCACAGGGGGTAGGGTGTTGCGGGGTTTGTGTGTGCCCCCAAAATGGGATTACTGGCAGTGAGGTGCCACCAGGTCCCCGTGTGGCCCTGGCAAGGTGTCCCAGGGGACAGGGTGTTGTGGGGTTTGTGCGTGCCCCAAAAAGGGGATTGCAGGAGGTGGGGTGTCACAGGGTCCATCTGAGCCCCCAGAAGGGCATCACAGGGCATAGGGTGCTATGGGATCCCTGCGTACCCCAAAGGGGATCGAAGGCAATGAGGTGTTATGGGGTCCGTGGGAGCACCCAGAAGGGTGTCACAGGGCTCCCCATCACCCCAAACGTAGTCACGGGGCTGGAAATACCCCAGCATCCCTCCTCCCCCGGGAATTGGGGTGCCACAAGGCCCCCCCAGGAGGCCGTGGCATGGATCCACGCGGGGTCTGGTGGCTTTGCAGCCCCCGGGGACGTCTCGCTGCCATGTCCCAGTTTGTCCCAGTCTTGGTCCCCATCCCGGGGTCCTGCTCCCAGCCCCACGAGGCGCTGCCTCCAGCAGGGATCCCCCTGCGGGCGGAGGACTTGCCGTCCTTCCTCCTCCTCCCAGGAGGGTTTAAAAACAGCCTGACGCTTCCCAGCCTTCTGCCAGGCAGCGGAGAGGCAGGAATGCGGATGAAATTCCTTCAGGGAAGAACTTTCTGAGCCTGGCTCCACGCACACCCGGCTCCTCCGTGCCCCAGACCCGAGGAATTCGGCTGGCCCACGAATCCCTCGCCCCCCTACCCGGGCACGGCCTCGCTGACGGGAGCGCGACGAGCGTGCGACGGGGTCACGAGCGCTTTTCCTGTGGCTCGTTGGTGTCTGCAAGCCACTCCTGCTAGCCCTAAAATGGGAGAAAAAGGGACAAACCCCGAAGCTGCTGTCTGAGTGCTCCCCCCCTCGGCGTTTATTTCGCTTTTATTAGCGGGCGGCGCCGGGGAGAAGCCGGGCCTGGCTCCCTCGGCTCGGCCCTAATTCAAACCAGCGCCGCGGCCCTGTGAAGAGAGGGGCCTGCGGTGATCCCAGGAGGGTTTAAGGGGCCTGTGGTGACCCCAGGAAGGTTTAACGGGCTCGTGGCAAAGGTCTGGGCATCAGGGATCGCTGCTCTGTGGGGCAACGTCCGCCCCAGCCGGGCCCTGCGTGCCCGCGGCCCCAGTGGGATTCGGGGTGCGAGGCCTTGGGGTGCGAGGCCCCGGGGCGCAGGGCCGGGGGTGCCCTGTTTTTTTTTTCTGCCGTTTGTCTCCCTCCCTTCCTGTAGCGCTGCTTGCATAAGGAGAACCGACTTCCCCTCGCTGGGGCTCTCGAGGCTTTTTATCTTCACCCAGGGCCTCCGGGATGGGAGCACGCACAGAAAACATGGGGGGAGGCTCTCCGGCTGCACCCCGAGCATCTACATTCACGTTTACCCCCAAAGCGGAGCTTGCGAGTCAAAACCATTTGTTTTTTAGCAAATATTACAAAAAAAATATCTCCTCGCAGCGTTGGGGCTGTAAGGCCGGTCGGTTTGCACGCCGCCGGGGCTGCGCGTGTTTCACAGGGGGAACCGATTTCTGGCACCTCACCCAGCCCCGTCACCAACGGCTTTGTTTAATAGGAAGTTTATAGCTTTAAAAAAAATAAAATAAATGGCAAAATAAGCCCAGGCTCCCCACCTCCAGGCGCGGGCTGTGCCATGCAGATAACCCCGGTGGGGACAAGGTGGGGCAGTGGCAGGGAGGGAGCTGGTGGTACCGTGCTGGTGAATGCCGTGGGGCTGAGCCCTGCTCCTGCCCCTCATCCCCTGCACGTTTCCCCTTTTCTGCAGCGTTCGGGGCACGGGGAGCTCCCTCGGTGCCCTTTTGGTTTTAGGTCCCCACCTGCAGCCCTTGCTCCGAGGCATGAAACTGCTGCGGGCTTGAAAAGGGCCCAAAAAAGAGGAGGAAAAAAAAAAAAACACACAAAAAAACCCAACAAACCAAAACAGGCCTTGCTTGTCAGCGTGTTGACCTTGCTCTCGTTTTACTGCTGAGTTTTGCCTGGGCGGAAACTTTCCCGGTGGTGATTTTTCTCCTTGTTTTCAGCCCGGTGGAAAAAGTGCCGTCAAACTTGGACCCGTGGCTCGGAGCGGGGCCGTGGGCCGGCGTCCGGTGGCATTTATGAGCTGCCTCGTTCAGCTCCGAACGTCTCTGTTTTGTCTGGGGGAAAATCCGCTCCTGGAGCCGCCCAGGAGCAGCCCGAGGGCTCCCGTGGCCTTTTTGGGTATCCCAGGGCTTAAACCAGGCTCCGCGGCTCGGGGCTGGCGACAGCCGCGGTGCAGAGCGTCGCTCCTCGCTTCTGACTTGTTTTATTTTTAACCCCTGGCTTTAACCCTGTTGGTCAAAGGGCTCTTCCCGGAGCTTTTTCTGCGCTGATCGTGGTGGCGGCTTCTTGCGTTGGTGGGAAGGATGGAGCCCTGCTCGCGTGGAAACATGTGGATGCTGGGGCATCCAAGAGCAAAATTCTGGGTTTTACGGTGCCAGGTCCTGTTAGCATCCTTTCTTCGTCCCTGCCCGGAGCCCTGGTGCAAAGTCACCCGTGGAAATGTCCCTCGTGGAAGCAGCCTGAGGCCAGGGGTGCAGATCCTTGCTGAGGTGCCTTTCCTCTGGGTGCCGACCCTTCCTAGCTAAAGCCCTTGGGGCACCCCGGGGGACACTGCCCCGAGCTCGGTGTGGCCCCGGGGTGCAGGGGAAGAGCTCCAGGAGGTCCCATCACCCCTGCCCGTGGTCACGACAGGGACCTCGGAGGGGCGAGGAGCATCCTTGGGGTGAAGGGACGGTCCCCAAATCCCCGCCGGGGCTCCCTGGCTGTCTTTCGGTCCTTCCCCAGCTGTCGGTCGTGCCCTCGGAGCAGGTCTGGGAGGTGAAAAATGTTAAAGCGGGTTCTTGGGGGTGGCCGAGACCGACAGTGAGCGCCTCGGATGCTGTGGGCTGTGACGAAATCCAGTTTTGGGGCTGGAAAGGCAGCCCCGAGGGGTCGTTGCATCCCCGCGGCCAGGAAATGCTGCGCTGTGTCGAAACCCCGCGGGCAGAGGCCGGTCCTGCCGAAACGCAGCTCGGGGTGCTCTGCCCGCTGCCCGTGTCCGCGAGGATCGGCTTCCTTGGCCAGGGCTTTGCAGCTCGGGGCTTGGCGGGGGCGCAGGGTTTTGGGTGTCCTCCCAGCCTTTGTACTCCTGCGGGCTGCTCTGAGCCTCGTGCCTCCAGGTGCTTGGTTCTCTGTGCGAGCCCTGCTTGTTGGGGAAGGATTTACAGGAAAAACGTGCGGCTCCCGCCCGCCCCCGCCTTCATTTTCACCTCCTGCTCAGTGCCCCAGCACCTGCAGGTGCGCCGGGGGAGCCCGCCCAGCAGCTCCTCGCTTTGGGATCCCACAGAGATGGCTCAGGGCTCGTTTCTTCCTCGTCTTGGTGCTTTCGGGGCCAGCAGAGCGGTCCTAATCCCCCCTGCCTGGCGGGTTGGGGCATCCACAGGCACGGAGGATGCAAACCTTGGAAGCCCCGGGGCGTAAGCAGGTGAATATAGCTGCGGAGCCCGGTTGCTGTCTCCAGCCATTACTCTCTCCTCTCCGTTCATAAATGTTTCACGCTCCTTTTTACAGCTCCTTCCATCTTCCCTCCCCTCGTCTTCCTCCTTGCCCGTCCTGTGCTGGGCTGGAGAAATTCTCCGAGTTTTTCAGCGTGAGTTGATGCGCAGTGGGGCTGCGCGTGGCTGCCCCCGTGCCGGTGCTGCCAATAGCTCCTACCCATCCCTGCTCTCTGTCCTGCTCCCTCCTCCAGCTCCCGAACGTGGCAGGCGCGGATTTGGGGCCACGCCAGGCCCCCAAAACCAAGGGGAGGTGGTGAGGGACGCTCGGGACCTTGCTGGGACAGACCTCGTGCCCTCAGCGCCGAGGGTACGTGCCGGGCTGGTCTGGTCGGAGCTGGAGCCACGGGATGAGCAGGGCAGAGTCGCCTCGTTAGCGTGCCCGATTACCTGGCGAGCAGTTCGAGCAGTTCGTTGCAGCTCGTTTGGAGCTGTCGGAGGAACAACGCCTGGAGAGATGGCCTTCCCCTTCCTTCCCCGTCCGCGGGGTGGGGGGGATCAGCCTGGGTTTGTTTTCCGTCTGTGCTCTGGGCGGCTCGGGGGGGATCACCTTGCAGAACAGGCCGTCCAAAACCAACACGGAACAAAGCTACCCGGCAGAGAAGTTTCCCCGCGCCGGCGGGGGGGGGGGGAAGAAGCTGCATGGAAAACACAGGCCCAGATGGGGAGCCCAAACTCCCCGGGGGCCGGCTGGGCCGTTTCCCACCCTCTGCTTCCCCTCCGGGCTCGGTGAGCTTCCTCCCCGCGGTCCCTCGGGAGGAGCAGCCGTGCCCCTCCTGCAGATGGTTGGGGTTTTCCCCTGGGTCTCCTCTTCTGCGCTCACCTGCCCGCCCCCCCCCCGGGGCCCTGGGCTGCCCCCAGCCCTGTCTCTGTCGCTAATTAAAGACGTGGGGCTCCTCTGGCAGCGGGGCTGACCTTGGTGCAGGGATGATTCAGCAGTAAACGACGGGCTGGCGCGGCCGGGGACGAGGCTCTGGCTCCGTGCTGGGCTGCCTGGCTCCGTCCCGCAGCTCAGGCTGCCCCGTCCACACCGAATGAGCTTTGGGGAGGAGGCTGGCTGCCGGAGAGCCGCAGGAACCCCCCTGTCCGTGCGTCCTTCCCCGCCTGCGTCCCCGAACGTGAGGGTCTCCGAGCGATTTGGCCACCCAAGGAGGCTCTCGGGAACCTGCCGCTGGCGAAGCGCTGGGACCAGGCCGGCGGTGAGACTGGGACACCGCCGCCGAAGGTACCCAGGGCGCGTGGGAGGGCTCTCCGGTCGGATCTCCGCAGGAATTTGGGGCGCCCGCCTGCCAAGCTGCCGGTGTGGTGCTGAAGGAGCCGTGGGGGGACGTGGAAGGGGCGAGGGACGGGAAGCCTGGGCTCGGTCTCCCCCCTGGGGTCCCCTCTGCACGGTTATTTCCATTAAGGCCTGGCTCCGTGCCCCCCGACCCATCCCGGCAGCTGGGGGACGGCCCGAGGCAGGCAGGTATCTCTCAAACTCGAACACGTTTTCTCCCTGATGGATTTGGGAGCGCCCGAGTGCCTTCCCCCCTCGGGTTTGGATGCCCAACGCGGCGTTTTTAGGAGCGCCGCCTTCGCGGGGCGCTCCCCGCGCCGCCTGTAAGCGGTCACCCCGTGGCCTGACGGAGGCCTGGGAGCTTCCCCAGCCGTGGGGACAGCAGGCTTCGTGTGACACTTGGCTGCTGGCCGCCAGGAGGGAAATGCTGGCCCGTGCCCTGCCGGCTCCCAGCCTCCCTTATCCAGGTCACTCGCGCGCAGGAGCGGGGAGGGCACGGGCCAGGCGCTGACCCCGAGCGCGGCGTCCTCAGTGTGGCCCCCTGCCCTCCTTCACCACCAGCTCCCCCGCTCCCTTTCCGCGCCGGGAGGTTTGTTTTTTATTTTATTTTTTTCCCCTTTGCTCAGCACTTTCCGATCCAGGCCGCTGCTGGAGGGAGGATGGGGGCAGCTCGTGCCTTCCGGGGGCAGCGCGCTGCTCTCTGCGCCTCCCGATCGATCCCGGCGGCAGAAAATAGCTGCTGGGCTCCCCCTCCCCGATCTGCCTTTTGCCTCTCGCCGCTCTCCTCGGAGGAGGTGAGTGGGAGGAGAGAGGAGCCTCGGCACGGGGAAGGTTTCTGGAGGTGCCGCAGAAGCGCGCTGACCTACATGAGCGCGCGTCGGATCCCGGAGCGGGAGGAGGGAACGTTTCGTATCCTGCGAGCTCGACGGGGCCCCAGCTGCTTCCCCTTTCTGGGGTGCCTGCAGGGAGCCAGCTCTCCTCCGTTTGTGGTTTCCTCCGCTGGGCAGCTCGCTGTGGCCCTTCCCCTGCACCCCGACCTGCTGCCCGAGGGGGCAAACGCGCTCCGTGTCTCTGGGGGGCTCGTGCCCAGCCGCAGGGCGCGAGGGAAGGAGCAGGACGGGGCGCCGAGCGCACCCCTCCAGCTTTCCTGCAGCCCCCTTTAGGTACGGGCAGGCTTCTGGGAGGATTAAAAAGAAAAAACAAACAACAAAACCCCCCAAACAACCCCGACGTGGAAAGGCTCAGCTTGTGCCACCCGCTGGGAGCCCTGCCCGAAAATACCGCTTCGCCCTCGCCGAGGTGCGTTTCCGACCGGCCGCCGGTTGGCTCTCGGGAGCCCAAAATAGCTCCGCGGTCCTGTGCCAGTGTAAGCAGAGGTTTTCCTTGAGCTGCTCTTTTTCTGAAGCAGGTTTAAGGCTCCTTCTTTTAAAGGCGGCGCCGGCGAGCAACCAAATGAGGTTTAATGACTGCAGCGTTAACAGGGACGGACGGGGGATGCGGCGCAGGGCTTTAGGGTCTGCTTCGTCTCCTCATCCTCGCCTTTCCTCGCGCTCACCCACCCAGATTTTCTCTCTCGCTCTTTTTTTTTTTTTCCACGGGGTGATGCAAGGTATAAAAATGCCTCGGGATGTTTCCCGTCCGATGACTCAGCCGCACGTCGCTCGTCCCCCTCTCCGAACCTCTCCCAGGTCCGGCTGCGGGCTCGGTGCGCCTTCCTGCAGCCCTGGGTGTTTTCAAGCCTCAGGGTTTGGCGCTGAATACTTTAAATTTGGCATCTTGTGGGGGCGGAGAGGATGAGCTTTGGGCTGGGGGAGGATTTCACCCCGTGAAGTGCTCCTGCTTCTCGCTGGCTCCTGATTTGGGGATTCAGGAACCTCTCGGGGACGTGGTTCGAATTTCCTCCTCGCCCCGGTGATTTCAGCAGGGTCACACCCGTCCCCGTCGCTTCACATTTTCCTGCCCCGTCTTTTCCTTTTCCAGTCAATGCTAAGGATGGAAAACTCGGCGGGGATTTTCAGCTGCTGGGAAGTCACTAGGACGGGGTTAACGCACCTCCTGGAGATTTCTTCCAGCTCCTGGAGGACCCTGCAAATCCCCGGGCTGGGTTTTGGGGCCAGCGTAGCCACGGCCATCTCTCCTTCCTCTGCCTGGGGGGTTTGGGGGGAAATCTTTGCGGGGACAAACCCGGGACCGACCGGGTCTCGTTGCCTTCCTGCAGCCGTGTGATAAGCGGCGGAGGCGTTATTGGGTCCCTGTCCCGTGGCACAGCCCTATCGTGTCCTCGGGGCACCCGGGGGATGCCCTGGGTGCGGAGATCAGCCCGTCCTGCCCCTGCAGCGCTGCGGGAGGAGGGGGGGGGAAGGATGCTGGGCTGGTGGGTGCGGGACGGCAGTTTTAGGAGGAACTGCTTCCCCCGTGTCCCCTGCTGCCCCACCTCTGTGCGCAGAGCTGCCGACCAAAGTCTGTGTTTAGGGCCGTGAGATAGGTACAAGCCTTTTGCCTCCACTTTGGGCTTCTGTCTGCTTCGTTTTTGGTGACGTTTCTGCAGAATTGGGGTGTTGAGGGGTATCGTATTAATATATAGAGCATAATATATATAAACCAACATGTAGGTGTGTTGCATCCTCTGTCACTGACTGCTGGAATAACGTCGTGTTGGTGCCCCTGAGCTCCTGCGCCACGACAGCACCGACCCCCAACGGAAGGATTTGTTCTGAGTCACTGCCTCTAAGCACCAAAAAGCTGTCTTTTTTTTAAAAAATGTGGGCTCGCAGCAACCTCCCAGCTGGCAGAGGGGAGCCTGGCCACTGGTAACACGCCCCTGAGATGCACGGGGGTGCCCGATGTCGGTGTGCGCCCGGTTGCACACGCGGGGAGGGTGGCAGAGCTCTGCTGCCCTACAACACCCCTGTGCCGGGGTTTGCAGCGCTGGGAGGTGACGGAGACGCCTTTCCTTTTCTTTTCTCCGTGTCTCCAGGTGGCACAAGCTACACTCCAAGGCTGGGAAGAAGGAGAAGGAGCGGGGCGAGGTCGAAGTGAGCGTCCAGTTCACGCGCACCAACCTGACGGCCAGCATGTTCGACCTGTCCGTGAAGGACAAGCCGCGCTCGCCCTTCGGCAAGCTGAAGGACAAGGTGAAGGGCAAGAAGAAATATGACTTGGAGTCGGCCTCTGCCATCATCCCCAGCAGCGTGGGCGCCCTCGACGGGGAGGATGACTTCGACGTCGGGGGCAAGAAGTCCAAAATCAAGGGCTTCTTGAAGGGCAAGCTGCGCAAGTCGTCCCTGACGCAGTCCAACACCTCGCTGGGCTCCGACAGCACCATCTCTTCGGCCAGCCTGGGCCCGGCCGCAAGCGCTGCCGAGGTAACCAAATCCCCCAGCAGACACAGCAGCCTGTCCACGGAGCGCTCCGGTAAGAGGATCACGGGTTTAATTCTCCCCCCTCAGCCTTTTTTTTTTTTTTTCCCCTTCTTTTCTTTGTTGCTGTTGCGGCTTTCCTGCAGATCTGTTAACCAATCGCTTACCTGAGGAGCGGCGTCCCGCACGAGCCCTCCGAGACCACCTCCCTGCCCTGCCAGAATGGGGGAAAAGATCCGAAATTTTGCTTTTGATGCCAAGCCCGTGGGCGGACAGCCTTGCTCGGCGCGGCTGCTTTGCACTGCTGCACGCACGCCTTGCACACCACGAGCCCGCGTGCCGCCAACCCTATAGGCAGCAGGGTGCAGGGGTGGCATGGGGCCGTTTCTCCCCTGCCACCCCAAAACTGGTCGCAAACACCAGCTCGTGGCAGAGGCCCTCGAGGCGCTGCCTAACGAGGCGCTGCCGGCTGGGGGGGGGGGGGCGAAGCAGTGACCGGGTCCTGGTGATTAAAGCAATCCCAGCTCCTGGCGCTGCAAGGGCAGCGATTCGCGAACAAAAAAGGCCCTTGTAATGAGTTAATTCTTGCTGTCCCTTGCAAACAAAATGTATAATTAAGTGGCTTAATGGGCTGGAGACAGCCGGTTCCCGGATGGGGTGGGAGTCCCGGGGTACGCGCTGCTGGGTGACGGCCTGGGCACGGCTGGAGCCAGCGGAGGCACCGGGCTGGTGCCGTGGTGAGGGAGGCGGGGAGGGCAGAGCAGCTCTGCATCACCTAACGCGATTCCTTGGGGAGTTTCTGAAGTCTGCTGAGCATTTGGCAGCTGCTGCCGGAGGGAGAAGCAGGCGCTGCGCCGTCCTGGCTTGTGCCACGCAAACCCGGCGGAGCTCAGGGGCTCGGTGGCTTTTGTTCCATGCGAACTCTTAAAGCGCACCAAAGCGTGAGGCCTTTAAGGAGCTTTTGGATGGCTTCTCGCATTTATTGTAGGTCTCGGATCCTCTCAGACAAGGGTTTTGCCTTGCAAAGACCCGTGTCTGGATCATGCAGCGGGAGGTGCTGTGCGTGTGTGTCGTGTAGCTTGTGCAGCCTCATGCTCGGGACCGCTGCTTTGTGTTTCCAGTAACTGGCAGAGCCTGGGAGGGAGAAAACCGGTGTAATTTTGCAGATCTCATCGGCGTTTGCAAGTAGCAGATAAGGCTGCTCGTGCCCTTTACGCGGGGCCTCACCTGCTTTGTGTTTTGTCCCCGCAGTGAGGGACTTCTTGCCCTCCCCGAGGCTGACCCACAAGAGAGCGTTCAGCGACGACGTCTCCCAGGTCAGCCCCGTCCTGGAGCCAAAAGCCATCCAAAGCCTGAAGCCAAAGAGCGACCCCGTGTCCCGGTCCTCCCTCTGCATCAACGGCAGCCACGTTTACGGCGACGAGCCTGCACTGCAGAGCCCCGTGCCTGCCCCGCGGAGCTCCGCGCCGCTGCCCGTGCCCGGCGGCCCCAGGAGGCCGGAGGAGGGCTTCGGCTTCGCCCCCCTGCACCCGGAGCCCCCCGAAGCACCCTGGGGGGGCTTCGAGAGGACGCAGCAGAGAGACGAGCCCAGGTTCATCCCGTCCCCTCCCAGCTTGGTCCTGCAGGAAGAGCTGAAGGTGTCCACCAAAGCCGTGACCCTCAGCAACCACCTGGGCAGAGCCAGGATGGAGGAGAGCGGCCGCTCGGAGGGCAAGCCCACCCAAGCCGCGGTGCCCTCGGCGGTCTCTGCGGAGGCGAGGCAGGAGAAGCGGGCGGAAGAAACGAGGAAGGAAGAGAAGAAACCCAAAGGCGGCTTCTTCCACCACGGGGGCGCCAAGAGCGACGCCGGGGGCAGAGGCCAGGGAGAGAAAACGGGAGGCTCGCCCGCGGCAGGCGACGAGAGGAGCAGGGCCGGCGGCTGGTTCGCGTCCAAGGAGCCCAAAGAGAGCCCCCAAAAACCCAGGTCAGTGACACGCGGGTGTCGGTGCCCGGGCTGGGGTCCGCCTGCCCCCAGCCTCGCGGCTGTGCTGGGAAATGCTCCCCAGCGCCGCTGGAGGACCAGTCCCCCTCGCTCAGATGGGATTGTAGCGGGGGGAACGCTCCCTTGGCGTTGTGCACCTCGAAAGGAGGGATATTTTCCCTGGATCCTCACCTCTCTTGTGCTCCCCCCCGCCGTGTGTCCTGCTTGGGGAAGGGGAGGTGAATCCCCCTGCGGCGTGGTCGTGCCCGGGGTTTCCGTGGCCTCGAAGGCAAGGCAGAAATCTGCTCCCTTTTAATTAGCTCCCTGGCATCCCGAGCGGGCCGTGGGACGCAGCGACGTGCAGTCGCTTTGTTATTGACGTTCCACACCCTCTGCATCGCTGCTCTGGCCCGGGGTGCGGTACTTTGTTAATCGGAGGTATTAATTAGTATTTCTGAAGTAACTAACCCAGCCCTGCTCTTTCCTCTTCCTATCCCACCCCAGCCTTCCCTGCTCCCGACTAAAATCTCCGCCTGTTCTCCCTCCACGTGGCGATTCATCCCCCGCAGGTCCTCGGCCCCTGCTCGTGGCACAGACGACGTGGTGCCTGTGCCCTTTCGGTGCTGGGTTTGTCACAGAAATGCCCGCGTCTGTCCCCAGAGTCCCCAGCAGCTGAGCTGGGGGTCGGGGGGCTGACCGAGGGCACGGTGCCGTGTTATCATTGCTCGGTGGGGTTAAAAGCAGCTGGAGGGAAATAACCAGCTGGTCGAACCCAGGGGGCCGATTCATGATCGGGATTTTCTGATCTGGGCTGCCTTTAACCTAATTTGTTAAGCGGAGGGGCTTGCGTTCAGTCTGAGCCTCCCCTAACGAGGTTTCCTCCCCCTAGCCAGCGACTTCAGCTGCTGCGGTGCGCACAGGGCTCTGAGCAGCTCCGGGCCAGGGGCAGCCCCCAAAATTGTCACCTTCCCCACCCGCAGGAGGGTTTCGTAGCCGTCGTAGCCTTTAAGGCCGAGGGGTTGCAGGAGCCTGGTGCCAGCCCCTTCCCTCCCGCACATCCTCGTCGTCCTCTTCCCAGGAGGCTGCAGCTACCCGGAGTGCTGCCTGCTGCGGGTTTGCTTCTGGATGAGGCCAAACGAAGCTGGTCTCTGGGGAAGGACAGGATATTACTGCTCAGGGTTGCTTTATTTATGTATTTTTTTTTAATTTCCAGCTGAGCCGAAGCTTTGCTTAGGCTCGGTTTGCTGTGGCGTGCCCAAGCTCAGCTTTGCAGGTGCCTCTTTTCGGGTGTGATGAGGACGTCTTGTAAGGAGAAACTCCTCCGGCTGCAGGTTTTGCTCCCCCAAATAGGAATCCCTCTGAAGCAGCACAGGCTGGAGGGAACAGATTCACAGGGGCCCCTTCTGGGACGTTCCCCAGCATCCGAACAGGCTCTAATTGCGCTCGGCAATTTTCAGATGGGGAGTAACGAGCTTAAAGTGCAGCAGGGGAGGCTTAAATGAAGCATTAGGAGAAGTCTCTGATGGAGAACGGCGAAGTGCTGGGCCGGGAGCGAGGAGCCCCGGCGTTTCGGTTCGGGGACGGAGCGGCTGAGCACCTTTTGGGCAGCCCGGTAAGAAGCATTTGTCCTTGATGTGGCCCAGGCTGGGCGGTGGGAGCCAGCGACCGAGTCTCGAGTGCCAAAACGTCTTTCCCGTCATCACAGGGAGACGGAGAGGCTCAGTCCTGCTTCCCCGGATCTTCCTCTTCCTCGAGCCACTAATTACAGCATCGTTACTTCTTCTGTTACGAAGAACTCTCGCTTTTCTCATTTTCTTCCCCTTCCTTACACTGGGTGACCTCGCAGGCCGTGCTGCCGGTTGGAGCCGAAGCTGTCGGAAGGTTTTTTAGGTCCTGGCGGTGCCAGGGTGAACACAGGGGCCGATGCCGTCTGCATTTCGATAATCAAACGCGTGTTCTCTCTCAGGCGTGCGATCGAAGAGCTGGCAGGGCTTATCTGTGGGTGTTTTGTAGACGTCCATTTGCCTCTGGAGGAGAAGCAAGCCTGCTACTCATTTACCAGGGTAACTTCTGGATCTGGAGACGGATTAACCTTTGCTTCGTAGAGGGAACCATCCTCTGAATCGAGCAGTTTGATGCTGCAACTTTGACTTAGCTGCAGCAGGGATTTTTTTTTTTTTTTTTCCCCTCCCACTCTCCTGATCTGGAAACTTCAGCTCTGCAGCTCCTGGAGCTAAGCAAGCAGCCTCGGTGCCTCCTCGGTGCCCGTCGTGGCTCGGTCAAGTTTCACCTGCAGCGGGCCGTGGGGAAGAGAGCATCAAAAGCCGTCGCATTTGCAAGACCGGCAGTCTCACCCTGTAATTAGTCGAAAGGTCTGTAATTAGAAGGAAGATGCCTTACAGTTCAGGTTTAAATCAGCCTGCAGCGAAGACAGGTCTGGCACGGCTCGTCTCGAGCTGCCTGCTCTGCAAAACCCCTCCCTTTGTAGAGCGAGGAAGCGGCTGGCTCGGGGCTGTTTTGAACTTCGGGGAAGTTTTCTGTCGTGGGTTGTTCTTGCTGACCCGTCGCTGCAAACCTCCCGTGCTTTACCCGGGGAGTTTCTGTCCTCAGCCCTTATTTACGTGCCTTCGTCCACCGTGCCTTCACCCGGGCTCTGCTGTGCCTTCACCCGGGCTCTGCTAACCTCTGGCGTCTGCGGGGCTTTGATATCAGCTTGAATGGAAGTGGGAGGAGAGAGGGAGGCCTGAATTAAAAAAAAAAAAAAAAAAAGGCAGTTTGGTGTTTGTTGTGTTTAGGGTTGCGGTGGTCAAGAGTTGTTACGGGAGGAAGAAGCTCAGCAGGTTTATTTGAGGCAAGGCCTGGGGCTAAAACAATCGGTTTGAGTATTTTCAGCCTTTCCCACAATGTTATCAGAGCTCCACAGGTCCCGCTTCCTGCAGCGTGAATCGGGATGATAAAACGGGGCTGCATCTTGTGCCTGGCACTAGGCAAAGAGAGAAGTTGCGCCCTCTTTTTTTTTTTTTACAAATCGTCACCGTTTGTGGATTAAAGCCCTTTCCTTCTGCTTTCACGGGAGGAAAATGTAAAACCTTGCCCCACCCGGGCTGTCACTCCTCTTTCCGTAGTCAGCAGAGGCCAGATATTGACCCGACTTCTTCGCTCTTCATCACGCGCTCA
This sequence comes from Anser cygnoides, assembly GCF_040182565.1. Lineage (NCBI taxonomy): Eukaryota > Metazoa > Chordata > Aves > Anseriformes > Anatidae > Anser > Anser cygnoides. Next base: position 1,864,735 of record NC_089876.1, on the reverse strand, counting down.
TAAAAAGCTTCATTTCTGCAATGCTGGAAATTGGAAGAAGGTTTCGGGGCAGCTCCGCGCCCCCAGAACCAGGGCACCGCGGATCACGGCAGCGCTGCGGGCGAGTCCGTCGCAGGAGCCGCCGGGGTTGCATCTCCGCTGTTCTGCGTCCGCACCAGCTGCAAAACTTCGCGTCTGCCTTGGATCAAGCACAGGGTAAAAAGGACCAGGGAAAGAGCCGGCTGTTTGCCCCTCCGGCCCGAGGGTGCCTTGGGTGCGCCCCTGGGGGTGCTGCCGCTCCCTCGCCTCGCCCCGTCGCCGCATCTCCCGAGCCCACGTGCGACACGCTGGCGCTGCTCCCTTGCCAGGAGCCTTCGAGGGTGAAGAATGACTCGTGAAGTGCCTGTTCCTGCCCGTTCCCTGCTGAGCGTGTGTTTTCCGGGAACGGACGTGAGGCAGGACGGTGAATCAGGCCCTGAGCCTGCACCAGCTCAGCCCTGGTGAGCCCCATCTGCCTTGGGGCCGTCCGGGCAAGGCACAGCCCCGCTGCCCCCCCCTTGCGAGCCGTTAGCAGCTCACATCTGCCTGCACTACTTCTGCTTTTTGCTGCTATTTTGTGCCTGTGGTTTTTGGGGGGGGGCAAATCTCGAGGCTGTGTCTCTGTTTTCGTCGGGACGAGGGGGCAGCGCGGTGCCGCGTTCCCGAGGGCGCGTCCGTCCGTCCTGGGGCAAGGATGGCAGGTTCGTGGCGCTGGGAGCGGTGCCCAGCCTCTAAAACCCTGTCTGCAGGTACTGGGGGGGGACCTGTGTGCCTCAGGGGCTTCCACCCCCTCCCAGGAGCCCAGGCAGGGGTGTACAGCGGATTCCCAGGCTGTCTGTGGAAATCCTGGCCCCAGGTGATGGGGCACAGCCCTCCTAGGGCCCACAGGGGGATTTTCCATCCCCCCCCCCCTTCAGCGCAGCTCTTAACCTCGATGCATTACGGCTGGATTCGAGCCCTGCCCTCCCCGAAACCCTGCTTTTTGCAGCCCAAATGTGGTTTTCTTTATCTGCAGAGCACAGTTACCACCCCCCCCCCCCCTCCTGCCCGTGGGCTGGGCTGGAGCTCTGCAACCGCAGGGCTGGGGTGGCTGCACCGAGCCTCGAACCCAGGCTGCGAGCCGGGGGGGGGATCCTGCACCCAGCGAGCTGTTTCCAATAGACTTTCCAGCCGGCGGTTGCTCAGCAATATTTTCTTTTTCTCTCTTTTTCTTTTTTTTTTTTTCTGCTGGGAGGCTAAAATGCGCCTGGGAAGCGCTGCCAAACAAATAAACGAGGGCAGAAAGGTACCCGCTATTTATTTTGGCTGGCGGAGCTGCGTGCTGGGGATGGGAGGAGGTGGGTGAGTCAGCAGAGATCTTCCGTCGGGCCGCTGCGAGCGGAGGTTTCCCTCTAGAGGAGCGCGCCGGCCTCAGCGCCGCGCTTCCAGCGTCCTTCCTCCGAGAGAAGCAGGATTTCTGCAGGATTCGTGCTCCTGGGGAGCGCGGGTCCGCTGCCAGCACCGCGCCGGGAACCAGAGCAGGGAGGTTAATGGTGGTTACTGGTGTAACTGGTGCGTCGGAGAGCCAGGGGGCGAACGCTGCTGGGAGGTTGTACCCGAGAGCAGCTTGTGCAGCCCCTGAGCGAGCCCCGGCGGGCACCGGCAGGAACGGGGACGGGCGGTGGAAATCCCCCTTTGGTAGGGGGCTTTTGGAGGAGGGATGTTCACCAGGAAAAATAAATAAATCAAAGATGGACTCGAGCTCTGGTTTGACACATTCGGCTTGGCGTGGTCTGGTGGTCTGGTTAATGCCCTGGAGCCGTTTAATGCTGGGGCCTGGCTGGGTCGGGCTTTGGTTGCTCTTCCTGCGCACCAAACGCTGCTTGGGCGGAACCGTGGCTGAGGGAGCTTGGTCTGGAGCATGTCACCGAAGGCTACGAGTGTGAACAAGGAGCAGAGGTAGGCCGGTGGTGTGCGGGGTCTCTCTGAGGTCTCGTCTCTCGGCTTGCCCCTTGCTGCCTCCGTTCGCAGCCGCCTGTGGGGCTCTGCTCGAGTTAAGCCCCTGGGCTGGGGCGGCAGCTGCCAAAATCGCCGCGAGCACCCCAGGGAAGCTGCAAGCGGGTGTTGTGGTGCTCTGCCCCGTCCCTGGCTGCGGAAGAGGAACGTCGCTGCGTTTCCTTCGGTTCCGCCCAGGCTCCTGCCGCAGACGAAGGCTGTTTGCGGGTACCGCGCTCCTCTGGAGAGCCTCAGTTCGAGGGAGGTTGGAGGAAAAGGTCGGCCTGCAGCAAGCGGCGGGGGAAAGCCCGTGGCTAACGTGTGCCCAGCCGAGGGGCTGGGAGCCACACGGCGTTTGCACAGGTTTGGTTCCTGCCCGGGGCCGTTTCTGTGCCCAGCACGCCTCCGGCCTTCAGAAAGGCGTGAGAGCGGAGGCACTGCTCAGCGCCAGCAGCAGCCTGGCGGTCTTTGGGATGGCAAGCAACAAACAGAGGGAGTTTGGGACAGCTTGGTGGCCCTGTGCAGCCCCTGGCGCGCTGCCTTCTGCTGCCTCGTGCCCATTGTTGTGGCTTTTTGGTTTGTTTTTATTTTTTCTGGCAGAGCACAGAGCGGCGAGGACGCTGCGTGCAGCGCCAGCGGAGGGGCTGCCGGTCTGCGTCCAAGGCCGCATCCCCTTCTCCCATCGCTTCTCCTGGAGGTTTGCTGTGTTCCCCGCGAGCTTAAAGCACCCAGGAGGGGCTGGGCAGCTCAGAGGCTTGTCCTCCGCGGCGGTGCACGCCTGGCTGCCCACGGCGGGTTGGGTGGACGGGGATGGGCACCCGTGCCACGGCCACCACTGCTGCTCAGTGACAGCAGGAGAGGGCACCCACGAGCTGTCTGTGCCCGCGGCGCTGAGGGAGATGCTGATTTGGGTGGAAAAGAAAGGTTTTTTGGGGGGGCTTTTCGGTGCCTGAATGATTAGTTCTGCTAAGTAGCAGCTGGCAGAGCGTCTGGTGCGTGCCGGGGTTGGTTTGGTTGTGTGCACGCGGGCAGGTGCCCTTCAAATACCACCTCCGAGCTGAGAACTGACACCGATTTCGGTGGATGGCGAGGGATGCCACCTCGTATCCCCAGCGCTTCCCGGCTGGGCAACGAGGGAGCTGAGGCAGGATGAAAATTCAGGGTAAAACCTGCCCGTGGCGGGAAGGAGGAGCAGGAGGCGCAGGAACTGCTCTAACAGAGCCTGGCCGCTCGCTGTGTGCGTGACCCACCTTAAACAAGGGCAGGAAGGAGGAGTTGTCGGGGTGTTTTGGGGCTTGCAGCGGGGCTTTGAAGCTGCCAGAAGAGGAGCAGGGGGTCCCTCGCCCTGCTGCCGTGGGAGCAGGTCCTGACGCACCGTGCACCACTTGCGGGCAGAGGCGCGCTGCCGGCACGTAGCCCTCTGCTTCCAGGACACCTTCACGAATTGTTAGCGTTTGCCTCAAGGTGGCATTTTGGTGCTTTTAAATATTTCTAGGTTTTTTCGTGTCAAAACCATCCATAGTAACAAGTGAAAATAGTTGTCCAAGCCACCTTGCCATTGAGCAGGGCGCTGACAGTGAGGCAGGCCGATGCCGCGATGGGTCCGGGCTGCGCGTGCCCCGTGCACGTTGGCAGAACAACTCCTTTATAAAACTTCTTTATCTGTCCTCGATTAAAATTTGACGCGCCCGGTGCCGGCTGATCAATGTCCGTGTTTCTCCCGAGCCGAGAGCGGGGTCGCTGAAGCTCCATGGGGAAAAGGAGCTGGTGCGGGGCTGTCTGAGGGGGCAGGCCAAGGTCCAGACCTGCGCCGGCTCCCGCAGCTCGTGGTGCTGAGCATCACAGGGCTGGTGCCTCCCCGTCCTGTCTGCGCAAGCAGCCAGTGCCCGCGTCCTGTTGTCTCGTCCCTGCGCTGTCCCTCGCTGGCTGGGTTGCTGCGGCAGAGCCTTGGGAGGGCTGGGGTTAGGGTCACTGCCACCTGCCCGTGGGCTTTCGGCCAGAGAAACCTTTCTAGGGCCCCCAGACCGCACTCCCCCTTTCCATGAGGACTGGTGGCTGAAAAGTAGAGAAGAAAATTGTGTTTATCCCTCTCCGATAATCCTCCTACGTGGACTCCCCTCGCTTCCCAGCCAGGCCTGGCTGTGCCGCGGCCCATGCAGCCCGAGGTGGCACCACTGGCTCCGTTACGGGGTCGGCACAGCCCCACGTAGCGCCCGGCCCCGTCCCAGCACGGGTAAGTTGAGGGGCAGGGAGCGCCGCGGTCACGGGGCCAGCACAGCGTGAAAACATTCAGGACCCGAGGGAACGGCGCAGAGCTGGGACAGGGGAGGGTCAGGCTGGGTGTCGGGGAGAGGTTCTGCACCCAGGGGTGGTTGGGCACTGGGACGGGCTCCCCAGGGCCGTGGTCACGGCACCGAGCCTGCCGTTGAAGGAGCATTTGGACCACGCTCTGGGTAGGCTGGGAGAGACTTGCTCGTGTGCTCTTACCCCAGCCCGGCTCCTCGTGCGCGCCAGCAGGGGACAGAAAACGAAACGGGTGCTTGGGCTGCAGGAGGTGGGGAAACCTCCCCGGCTCCCGAGCCTTAGGGCTCGCTGAGGCAGAAGGGGGGAAACTTGGAGGACTGTTGGAGAAGGGCTGCCCTTTCCTGGCCGTAGTGCATGCCCTGTCCGCGCACTGACTCCATCACCATCGCTCTGCCTAACCAGAGAGACGAGCGTGTGCCCGAGCGTCGCGTTGCTTTGAGCCGGAGCGTCTGGCGTGTGCGTGGTGTGTGTGCTTGCAGCCCTGTCACGGCATTAACCAGGAGGACTCTTTTGTCTTCCCTCCACAGCCTGGAAGTGTCTCCTCAGGTAGAAACCAGCTCGGCTGCTCCTGCTCCTTTTCCTCCCCGCTCTCCTGCCCGGTTTCCTCCCGCCGCCGCTAGCATGCTACACGCTAACCTCCCTCCCGCTGCTGGAGCCAGCCAGCCTGGCTGCTTGTCCCCTACCAACCCCTTCCTCAGCTCCCTGCAGAGCAATCCCTTCTTTGAGGACCTCCTCGCTGACCAGGTACTAAATTCTCCTTCACCTACTCACTTTTTCTCTAGTTTCCCGCCTGGGCCGCATGCTTCAACAGAGGTCGCTGGGAGCTTGTGTTCCTCCGCGGATTGCAGTCCCTCTGCCTCCCTCAGGCTCACAGACCCGGAGAGGGAGCCTCCAGCCCAAAACGTTGGCGTCCCCGTTCCAGAAACCACTCCCCCGTCGCATGGAGACCTTCCTCCTCCTCCTCCGGACGAGCGAGCCGCCGCTGGTCCTCCTCCCCTCTCGGAGTGGGACGCCACCTTCGACGCCTTTGCCACCAGCAGGCTCAACCCGGAGCCGAAGAAGGAAAACGTGTTGGCTTCGGTGGCGGCGGCGGAGGGCATGGCCTTCATCGACGACCCCGACGCGGCGAGCCCCGCGGACGGATCGGCCGAGAAGGGGGCGAAGGCTTTCGAAAAGGCCGAGCCGCAGATCGGCAGCGAGATGCCCCCGGCTCTACGGTCTTGGACGAATTTCTCCGGTTTGGACGTGGGGGCGAACCTGGTGAGCACAACGCAGGAAGCGACCGTGATAGAGGACGTGCTGAGCCCCGTGTCCGCGGGGTCGGGGGGGAGGAGGAGGAAAAGCAGCACACCGATGGTTTGGGCGCCCGCGTTCTCGTCGGGAAACGCAGGGGAAAAAGAGGCTTCGGCGGCGCGAACTGGTGAAAAACGCGGCGGGGAGGACAGGGACAGCAACGAGGAGGAAACCTCTGGCGCGGGGGAGAACGGGTGGATGACCATCGCCACCGAAACCGCTTCCGATCCGTCGGAGAGCACCCAAAGCATAGGCCAGGAGAGCGCGTTCGGGCAGCGGCCGTTCCTCAGCGAAGGCACCTTCGAAGCGAAAAGCGGTCCTCGCGCCGCCGCCTGCGTCCTGCCCAGAAGCAAATTCCCCCCCGAGGCCGCCTCCGAAACGCTGCCGGGGGGCAACGTCGCCGCCGTGCCCCCGCGGGTGCTCCCGGAGGCGGCGGTGAGACGGTTCCCCGCGGCCCCCGAGCCGGGACGGGACCCCCAGGGCGCCGGTGGCCAGGAGGAGACGTTCGACATCAGGACCTCGGTGTACCGGCTGCAGGCCAGCATGCGGCTGGAGGCTGGCGAGGGCCGCGTGAGGCTCAGCTCCGACGTTCGCGAGAGGCACGTCGTCCTCTCCCCGTGGACGGGTGTGCGAGGGGAGCAGGAGGAGGCCACGGTGCCCGGCTCGGATGTGTCGGCGTCTGCGCCACCCCCCAAACCTCCGAGGTGGTTCGCGGCCGCCGGCGGCAGAGGGGACGGCGAGGAGGAGGCGTGCGACCCGGAGGCGAGGCGGCAGGGCGGCGAGGAGCGGCGGGAAGGCGTGGAGGGTCTGAAGGGGGACGTGGAGCCGCCGAGGAGACGCCCGAGCGGCGAGACGGCCGTCCCAGCTCCTCCCAGCCCAGCTGCGCCCAGAGCCGCCACCGCCGAAGCTGCGCCTGAGATCCCGGCCTCTGGGGGTGCCGAGGGCGCTGCCACAGACTCAGAGCCTGACGCGGGGGCAAAAGCTGCGGAGCTGGCCGAAGGGGACACCCCTCTGGGGACAGACCCGTCGGAGATGAGTGGGGAGGATGCGGCCGAGAAGTTTGAGACTTGCCCGTCGAAGCTCTCCCTGGAGAGCTGGAGCCGGCCAGCTTTGCCCCCTCTATCCCCGGGGCCGGCAGGCGGTGCTGAGGTGGAGACGGCCGCGGAGCAGGAGCGGCTCCCCGAGGAGCTGAGTGTTTCAGGACTAACCCCGTCTTCCAGGCTAGACTCGGGCCAGCCTGAAGCCTTCTGGACGGCTGTGGAAGAGCAGGAGGCAGCGGGCTGTCCCCAAAGGTTAGCGCGTGGGCACAGCCCGCCCCGGCCGGAGCCGGCGTGGGGGCATGGTGCGGGGCGGCGCGGGCAGGCTCAGGGCCGGCCATCCGCTGGCGAGCCCGAGGGGCCGCGGCGCCGGTGCTCGGCCGACGGCAAGATAGACTTCAAGAAGGCTGATTTCTGGAAGCCAGAAGCGGAGGAGAGGAGCGAGCGGGATGCTTCGGTCCCGGGCAATCCCTTCGTTCCGGCAGTCAGCCCCATTGCCCCGAGCAACCCCTTTGCGGAGAAGCCACCAGACAGCCTCCCCGTGCGAGCCGTGCTGCCCGAAAGGCTCGCTCAGGGCTTCGGGTTCCCCCAGCTCCCCGAGGAAGCCCTTCAGCAAGGCTTCCAGCCCGCTAACCTCCCCAGGGAGCCGCTAGGCAAGCCTCCTTCCCTGCATGCCAGCCAGCCCTTGGCCTTCTCCACCCCTTTCCTCGTGGCTGCGACTAACCCCGAGCGGTTTGAGTTCCCCTCCCCTGTCGCGTGCCCCGCCAGCGGCGGGGTCCCCGCCGCCACCAGCCGCGCAGCAGCAGCCCAGCCCTGCCCTTTGCTGCAGTCCGGCGACACGCAAGCTTCAGCGCTCGTGGTTTTGCCCAGGGAGACACAGCCAGCTGAGAAGCCCTTTTGCCAGCAGACGACCAGGTGAGCACTCCGGGGGAGGCGAAGGGCGTGTATCTGGTAGAGGCGTAACCCCGTCTCCCTTCTGCTCCTGTCGGGGACCCCGGCTCGGTGTCGGCAGCTCCCGGCCGTGCTGACGCCGCGGAGGTGCCCTCCGTCTCCTTCCCCTCCTGATCGGTACCTGTGGTCCTCGAGAGCCCTGCCTGGGCAGCCCGAGCCCTCGGCTCTCTTGGATCTCGGTGGGGAGCGGCCGCTGGTGTCCCCTCTTTGCTCTAATCCGGGGCAAAAGGTTTGACACGTCCGAGGTCTGCCCCAGCTGAGAACGCAGCCACAAATTGCATCCCGCATTTCGCTCGGTGCTGATTTTGGCTCCATCATCTTCCCCCTGCTTGCAAACCGGGCGCCTTTCCCGTGGCTGCCAGGAGAGCTTCCAGCTGTTAGAGCTCTCGTGAGCTCCTTCACAGCATGTGCACAGCTATTGCCCCTTCCATTAATGCAGCTTTGGTTTCTTTCCTTTTAAAGCAACCTCCGGGTACTAAAAACTTCTCTCCATAGCCAAAATAAAAGTTAGTTTCACCGGGGCGGTGGCAAAACGCCATCTCCCGCCCCCTTCTGCCAAGGTGCCCAGCGGTAAGGAACCAAGCAGGGCTTAGCCGTGGGGTGCTGGGAGGCAGGTACCGTGGCGGAGGAAAGCAAGCTCTCTTCCTCCTCCCAGGCCTTGTGCTGGTGGAAACGCTGTGAAGTGGAGAAAGGTGCTGGGTTTAGGGCATGGAGTCTTTGCTCTGTGTCCTTCTATATTTCGTCTGGCTTCCCTGGTAGCCCTTCCCGTGGTGGCAGCCCTTCCTCGGGTCCTTCTGGGCAGGAGAAGGTTGTCCCAGGCTCCGGCTGCCCAGAGCACCAAGGGTCAGGTCCCCTGCATTTGGAAACTCCTACGGTTTACACGGGGGCCTGGTTCTCCTAGCAGCGATTTGAACAGCCTGCAACAGAAGGCAAATGGAGCTTTGTGGGGGTGCTGAAATGATAAAATCCCTTCTGGCCCGAGAATAACGTGGGTAATGTTCCTGGGGAGAGAGAGGACAGGAGGATGGGGGTGGTAGAAATTACCTGAGCTGCAGTCCTCCTGCACAAGGATCCCTCCTTGGCGTGAGGCTGGTGTGCAGAACGATGCTGGGAGCACAGACCAGCAAGAGACGGGTCTGTTCAGTGATTTTTTTTTTCTTTATCGAGGCCAGGTCTTTAAATACTTGTTAATTGGATTACTCTATCAGATCACCTTGTTCAAAACGTGCAGGCAGCAGGTGTCCGGAGTTGTGTTAACGTTTCATGGAAAGAGAAGTGTCCTGCCATCCCCAAGGCTGAACTCGGGCAGGGAGAGAGAGAAGTGCAGGGCCAGGACCTCTTTGTCCACAGCGTGTGCTCACAGACACCTTTGGGCACCCCGTGCAGCCACTCGAGGCCTGACCGGCTCGTGGGAAGGAAGGGGGCTTGGGTCTCATCGTGTCGGTGCTGGCTTCTGTCACCTTACGTGTCTCAGAAGTCCTTGGGCATCTCAGATCTTGGTTCCTCTGCCTGTGAAGGCGGGGATGGCTTGGATTTTTGGTGTTATGGTTCAAGGACCTCAGGAGAGTTACCAGGGTCTCTGGGGGAGGCCCTGAGTGCGTTACAGGGCTGGGGAGACGTGACTCGCTCTTATGGGGGAGAGGTGAGGTCCCCGTGGTGGCACCTGCCTTTCCCAGAAGCATCTATGAGCACAGTCGAGGCGTGCAGAAAAAAAGATACGGTACAAAAGAGGTGGAAGGACGAAGGCAAGGCTTCAAACCTAGTGCAGGCAGAAAGGCTCAGCTGGGACACGGCCTCTTCTTCCACCGGCGAGAGGATGCAGCGGTGCGTGGTGTGGACGCTTGGGTCTGGTGTGATGGGGGTGATGTCCCCCTCCTGGTGGCCGGAGCGGCTCTCCGCTGGTCATCTCGTGAAGGCGGCGGGTAGACGCGTGCGTCTGCGAGTGGCAGCGTCCTGCCTGGTCCCGCTGCGGTTCTGCCTCCTCTCAACGGCTTCTTTGGGGGCCAGCCTTGAAGACACAGCTGGGGAACGGGGAGGCCAGAAGAGCACGTGCTCTCCCCAGCCCTCGTGCAGCACGGGAGGGCTCTTGCCACGAATCCGGAGCAGCTGAGGTAAGGCAGGTGCTTGGAACAGCAGCAGCGGCGCTGGGGTGTGCAGAGGCTTCCCCTCTTGGCCCTCTGGGGAAGGGCAGCAGGGTGCCTTCGCTGCCGGGAAGGTGGCTGTGGTCACGTCCCCTGGTGCAGGTGGGACCTGAAGGCCAGCCCGTGGTGACGGGGGGGTTCCCCTGCCTCGGAGGAGCCCGGCGGCTCCTTACCGGTCGGGGGACGTGTGAGCGTGGCAAGTGACGGCTCTTGCAGGTGGCAGGACTGGGAATGTCACTGGTGCTGAGGTCGTTCTGCCACCCGCGCAGCAGAATCGTCTTAAAAGGAGGCTTCAGGTCCACTCACGTCCCACTCTTGGTGATCCGAGTGCAATTCCCGTGGAGCACTTGGTGCTCGGAGGGCGGTTTGCCACATCCACGTGTAGATTCAGGAGAAGAGTTGCTTCTCCCGAGTTTTTTTTTTTCTATCCCTTTCCTTCGGTAACCCCTCTCTGCAGGGAGGTCTGGCCCTCGGGTGCGGTGTGCTGCAGGCACAGCAAGGAGAGTCAGACCGCTTTCCTTGGATTTGTCCTTTGTTGCCTCGTTCTCTGTGAGGAGCATTTTAATGGGAAGATAAAGGACTTAATTCCTAAGCTGCTGCAGGGAAATCCCCCCCAGACTTCGACCGCACTCAGCAGCGACCTTGGGAGCAGCGTTGGAAGCCGTGCCGCGACCCGGCGAGGCTTGCTCGGGAGCAGGGAGAGGGGCCAGGGTCGCGCTGCCTTCATCTTGAGGTGTTTCATCTCAAAGGCGTTAATTTTCATCTTATTCACGGTCACCTGGAGACACAGCGGTGGATTCGCAGACGGAAACGGGTCCCACGTCTCAGCAGACCCAGCGGGACTTCGGACGGGGCTGTGAAACGACCTGGGTGCTGCTGGCGGTGCCCTGGTACCCGGCCCTGTGGATCAGGCTTCTCCTGCTGCCAGGAGAAGGGATAATGATTTATTTTTTTTTTTTAGTGTTTTCCAGCTCTGCAGACGTTCGTGTGTTCCCACTGGCAACAGGAGCGAGAGCTGCTCCAGATCAGCCCTGCAGTGGGAAACGTCCCCCTGCTACCGAAGCGCATCCCAGTTATCCCGGTGCCATCCCAGGGCTGGTGCTGGTTTTCTTTTTGCCGAGTGGCCTTCGGGTTTGGCGCAGAAGAAAAATGCCTTTGGGTGTTTGAAATGGTTCAAGTGTCTGACTGCCGGCAGGCTTTTTGTTACAGGCGCGTCTCCTGCTTCTGCAGCCCTGCTCCGTGGTTCAAGCAAGCAAAATCATTACTTTTGTTTTGTTTTGTTTTGTTTTTTAAAAAGGACTTTTTTTTTTTTTAAAAAAAGGACATCTTTCAGGATTTGTTCACGGCCTCTGGTCCGCTCTGGTTCATCCTCACCCATCTTATGTAGCAAGAAGCTACATAAGCTCCCAGCTGCTGGGAGGCATGGTGGTGCTTGCAGTTTGGGTGAAAGGAGTTAAGGCAGGGCACCGAGTGCTCGAGGCTGGCGTACAGAACGGTGATTTCCCCAGCCCTGACGTTTCGGTGGGCTCCCACCCAGGTTTGTAGGAGCCCCCTCCGTCTTTCCAAGCTGTGTGGGACCTGTCCGTGCAGCTGCACAGCTCTGACAAGGGGCGTTAATGGCTTGTCGGAGCCGGGCGGTGTCAGCGCCGCTGTCCTCTCCCAGAAAATGGGAGACAGGAGGCGGCGGCGTGGTTGGAGAGCACGTTAGGTACGAAGAGAACTTCTCCCTGTCGGCACGATGGGGACATCGCGTGGCACGTCCTGATCCGCCACTGCTGACAAGGCACAAGGACGCCAGCCCTGAGGACTTGGGGCAGACGCCTGATGTGATGCCACCTCCGTCCCAGCCTCACCTGCCAGCTCTGACCCGCAGCGGGGCTGAAAGCCGCCTGCTCCGCTTTGGAAGCTGAAATCAAGCGCAGCCAGGCACTCACAGCACAAGAGAGGCGTCTGTCAGCCTGGCTGGCAGCTCGCACGGTAACTGTGGGTGTTCTTCTGCCTCCCACACCTCGTCCCGCCGACGCCTGAGGTCCCTGTTTGTGAAGACAGGCTGTGCTTTGCCTGCCTCGCTCGAGAGCTGAGGCCCTGTGAACACAACATCCCCCTTCCCCTGCAGAACTGTTCGGATTATAACCCTTCGTAGGGTGCCTGCCGCTCCTGAGGAGCGCAGAGGCTTCCTGGAGGTCCTGGGTAGGTTTTAAGATCTTTTTAAAGATCTTTCCATCCCAAGTACATTGCACGGGTCTGTCCGTTCCTTGCAGGAAGGTGCTGTCAGGTCACTTCTCTTTCCATCGTGCTGAAATGCAACGCACTTCATTCAGTCTTCTGGGTGAAGAGTGAGGCAAAAATGAAAGAAAACGTAGTTTGTCTGGAGCTGACATAGGAGGTGCATTCAGACCCACTCTCCTTGCCCTCCCTCGTGGCCAGTAGAAGGGGGCAAACTTTGTGGTGGGGCCTGGCTGTTGGGCTGGGACAGGGCAGGAACTGACACACCGTGGTTCAGGATGATGCTGACACATTCAGTAGTGACTCCAGGCACTCGTCTGGGGGCTCCTGGGTGACCAAAGGGCCACCCGGGCAGCGTAGCAGCCCCTGGTTATGTGGGACCTGGGTTAAGCTTCCCCCGGCTGGGCCAACACCTGGCCACCAGGAGTTTCACCCTGGGGCTCCTCGTCTGTGCAGGTCCCATCTCGGGCTGGAAACAGCACTGGAGAGTGCTGTGGGCTCTGCAGGGCGCTGGCTCTTCTCTCCTCGGAGCAGGTGAGCTTTGAGCAACGCATACGTAGATGATTTAGCTGCGTGGAGGTGACCAAATTTGCCAAGTGGGTCCCGTCCTCCTTAAAACCCCTAGGGACAGCCAGCAGCGTCGCTCCCCAGCTTGTCAGGATGCTAAATTCCCGACCTCCTTGTTCCCCTCAGCCCCCACCCGGTGAAGCCCATCAGCGCCGCGGTGCAGGAGGCCCCCGGCGAGAAGAAGCAGCAGCAGCACAAGTCCGGCCTGACGGCGGCTCTGAGCAACGGCCTGGAGAAGCTGAAGACGGTCACCACGGGCAGCATCCAGCCCGTGGCGCCGTCGTCGCAGCCGGAGAAAGCGGACTCAAAGAAGTTGAAGGTAGGAACCGGTTGTGAAGATCCGAGCCGCGTCGCCACCCGCTTTGCTCGTGGTGTTGTGTAGTTCTCCCGTTGGCTTTGCTCTCTGGGTTTTTGTTGTACCGTACGTGAGCAAATCCTGGTTATCTGCAAGCCGTGCAAGGCGGAGGATGGCCTGGCAGCTGCCCGACCGAGGGCATGAAGGTTTTTTTTTTCTCCCGGCAGAGGGAGGATGCTTCCTGGAGCCTCGTTCAGATGCTGCTTGCCTGGCTGTGTTTCAGGCGGTGGTGTGTTGGGGCAGGCGAAATCTGTATCTCCCGGGGGTGCCTTCCCTTCCCCTTTGTCTGCTCCTGCTCCGTTTGCCTCCCCAGCTCAGCGAGTAAAATGCTGCTGCTGGGGTTCACGTGGGTGGAAAGAGACGTGCATCCCCGCCGTACCCAGAAAGCCCTTCGTGGTGCCGTGGGGAGTGCACGCTGTGAGCTGCGAGCATCTCAGCTCCTCTGGGATGAGCTCTGGCTGGCTCCCGCTCCCCTGCGCTGCTTCTGCTGAGAGATCCGAGCGCCCGAGGGCTTTCATCCCATGGGAGCTCCTGAGGGCACTTTCAGCCCTTAATTCTCTTCTCGGGCCGTCGCCCAGGCCTGCTGCTGGGGGACTGGGGAAGGAGGAGGAAGCCCCAGAGCAGCTAATGCCAGGTCTCATTTTGCCGGGCTGATGGGCTCCGTTGCGCCCATGCCTTTTAGCTTTTAGCTGTTTGGGAGGTGCATCCAGGCTGTACGGGCCTGCATGCCCAGGCAGTCGTTCCACCTCCTGTGGTTTTTTTTTTTGCACAACTGATGGGATGTGGGCGAGCTGCTCTGTCCTGGTGAGACGTGGCCGCTGCAGGACGTCCCACGCTCATCAGGTCGTATTTGGAAACGAGAGACACGCAGGAAAAACTAACTGCTTTGGGTGCTGCTAGACCTTGCAAACGCTACAGGGGGCGGTGGTTTTGACTCGCTGAATGTCCCTCTTGGTTTCTGCCGCAGGATCCCGCCGTGCTGGACCAGTCCGCCAAGTATTACCACCTGACCCATGACGAACTCATCCAGCTCCTGCTGCAGAAGGAGAAGGAGCTGAGCAAGAAGGAGGAGCACATCCAGGAACTGGAGAATTACATTGACCAGCTGCTGGTGCGCATCATGGAGCAGTCCCCCACGCTCCTCCAGATCCCGCTGGGGGAAGCCAAGACCAAGTAACCTCCTCGCGGAGCCCGGCAGCACTTGCCTAGGGCACTTCTCCAATAACCGCGCTGCAAACACCCCTGCACTCCCCCCCCCCTTCCTCTTGCAAGAGGGCTCCAGTGGCTTCTGTTCGCAGAATTTAGCAGGAAAGGTGGTCTGCTCCTCCCCAGCCCCAGCTTCACCCAGCTCCTGGGAACTATAGGGTGGGAGGCTGTCCTCCGCCCTGTGGGGAGGAGCAGAGCCCTCCGCGGGAGGCAGATGCCTCCTGAGGTTCCCGTCCAAGTGGCACCTTCTCAGGCACTCATCCTGCCGATGCTTTAAGTGGTCCACGGACATCCTGAGCGCTGGAAACCGGCCACCTCGCCCTCGTCTTCGTCGTGCTGCTGCTGCTCTCCTCCCTGCAGTCTTCCGCGGTCTCTTCCCTGAACTGGCATGCTCTGGCCGATGGGCAGTGTTAAACTGGTTGGCGAAATTGGGGGATGCTTAAACTGGGTGAGGGTCTACCAGCACGTCACTGTCCCCTGAGCGTGCTCAGCAGGGCAGTTAGGGCAAGGGGCCGCTGTCGGATGCTGTTGTGCACCGTCGGTGCTGGGGGAGAGCTCCTCGCACACCGCCCGGCCCTCCGCCCGTGCGTACAAACCACAGGCGAAATTTCGGATCAGTATTAACCCCCCCCCGGTCCTGTGTCTGCAGGAATCGCTTTCCACCGGCTGCCCCCCGCCGTCAACTTCGCATTGTCCTTCTCAACGCAACAGGAAAATGCCATGGGGACCGAAGCCAGCGTGCAAAGGCTGCCTGGCTGCCCTGCCACCTCTATGCATGACATCCCCGCGGGTCAGGCAGCCGCCCGCCACACGCGAGCACATGCTGTGACAGCCAGCGACCCGCTAACCAGCGCAGATCACCTTCGAGCCAGTATTAGTCCCAAAGCAGCTAGAGTTATATCCCATCTACGCGCCCGTGTCAGGTCTCGGGCGGCTTGGGCCCACCCTTAGACATCCTAGGCCAGCTCTCTCGGGAGCTGAATGCTTCTTGCTAACTTGGAGTGACCGTGTAAAGGCTCCCCGAACGCTCGGTGTAGTAGCTGTAGGTGGTGAGAGTCTGAGGCTGGCGAGCAACGCTCCTGGCCGCCCTGGAGTACGGCGCAGCTTTCGGTTTGGAGATGCTGGGGAAGGGCACGGAAGAGGTGTCGCTCCCTCTCTTCTCATGCCGGTGTTTTGGCTACGAGGTGCCCGTGCAGGCGGAGGATCAGCGCGTGTGGGACTTGAGCTGTCTCAACGTGCAGGGCATCTTTTCTGTAGATCTTAAAAAGTTCCTGGATTTTTTTAAACTTCATACTCTTTTTTTTTTTTCCCCTTACTTGTTTCCATGTGTACCAGGACTGAAAAATTGTGCCTTTCGCAAAAGAACAATGGCAGTTTCCTACAAAAAAAAAAAAGGCTCTGAAATCCGATTTCCAGCTCAGTGTAACGTGGCTTGGCCAGCTTTTGCCTGCTAATTCGAACTAGGTGAGTTTATTTCTAAAAGCAATCAGCAGAGCCTTCCCGTCCCTGTGGGCTGTTTGCTTTGGTCTTTGGCAGGCAGGCTGCGTGGACAGCTCTGTGACAGGGGAGATGCAGATACTAAGGGATGATGCTGAGCGTAGGGCATGGCAGATATGACAAGACAAAATTCAGCTGCGTGAAGACAGGATTGGGTCGCGCTCGCAGCCTGAGGCTGTTAGAAGTAGGAGGTATCGACTTAAAAGGGGATTTGGCATTGCTGTCGGTGACGGTATTTGTCCATATCTAGCTTGCGCACCGCAGTAATAAAAGGATTTGTGAGCCTGGACCTGCCCTTGTCCCTAACAGGGAGGTAATCTGGGGTTTTGCACCTCTCTACCTGCATCTTTCTGTTCCTCCGTGTGTCTCAGATGCGGGGATTCGCATTTCTGGTGTAAGACGTGAGGGTCTGAGGGAAGATGTTTCACTCTTTATATAGAGAGAGATAAAAAAGAAACTTCTCTCTGCCTATATAATCAAAATCTCCCATGGTCTGGGAGCAGGGTTCCCTTTCTGGGTGCCCGTGTCCTGTAGGAAAGCCTTCCCTTTCACCTGGAACCGGGCAGGGAGTTGCGGACAGCTGGAACGGCGTCAGGAGAGCTGCGCAGCGAGGGGAGGAGGGCAGGGAGAAGGGGCAGGGATGCCAAGCAGTAAAAGCTCACGTCAAAATGTCAAAGGGACATTATTAGGGGACAGAAAATTACACAGGGCAGAAGTCCTGCAGCATCCACGCTGGCTCTGCTGCTTCCTTGGACTTCTCCCCGCCGCAGGTGCTCCCCACACACAAGTGCCGATGTTTTTAAGGAGCTTGCCGTGCCTCCTCCCTGCCTCTCTCCTCCTCTTCACCGCGTCTGACCGCCTCCGTGCGCCCCTCTCTGCCTCGGTCAGCTCTGCCTTTTCTCCCGAAGCCCCGCTGTTTTGCACTTTAGATCTTCAAGCCGATCTCAGAGCTACGGGGCGCCGTCTCAGGTGCGCGGCCTCTGCAGCAACACGTGCTTCCTTCTGCCGCCCGCCCGCTGCGTGCCGCGTGCTTGTGTTTAGGAGGCATCTGACAGGCGCTCGTCTTCTGTTTCTCCACCCCACCATCCCGAGAACGTTCCCTCCCTGCAGTTTTCGTTCTCTGCATAAGAGCAAACAAGCTTGACTACACCATGCACCGACACTAAAGGCAGTCTGTGTAACTTTGTCGCTACAACCTCGAAGTAAAACCTCCAAGTCACCCGAGGGACTGGTTGTGGGGACCTCGATGTTTCCTCTTAGATGGGGGGTCAGAGAAGTAACTGGCGGAGATGTTCTCAGGTTGCTCACGTCCCAGGTCCGTATTCAGGGGTTACCTGAAAACAGGGAGGCGAGCAGTGCTGCTCGGCGTGCAGGATGACGCCCGGGGCTCTGTGGCTCTTTGCTGAAAGGAGCAGACAAAAGGATTTTAACGAAGTCGCCTGGGCCAGCCGCAGCGTTTCGCGGGTTCGGTTTCAACCACAGCCGTAGCAATAACTCCGTATTTTGCCTTTTGCATCCTGGTCCGTCCTTCTTTTTTCCCCACATTCAAGCTGTTTCACAGGTTTTCCGCAGGGTTTGCTCTCATCCACTCTGTTCTGTCGTCAGCCCACAGCTGGGCTTCTTGCTTTTAAAGAACTCTGGCCGAGTGATTAATTTTTGTGTTTGCTGCCCCTTCCGGCCCGGAGTTACGGGACGAAAGACCGGCCGAGGCATATCCTTAAACTGGAAGAAACCTGAAGGGACGTGGGTACCGAAGTGTCACGTAAGACCCAGCCTTACGCCTTGTCTGTGAAGAAACAGCCGCGCGCGTTTTGTGTGGGGTGGAGAAACATCCCAGAAACGGGAGAGAGAAGTGTTGGGGTTCGGGGAGTTGTTGATTTCCCTGTACTTCGCGTACGTGGGAAGCGGGTTCTGTGTGTTTCATGTTTTAATAGTTGCAACTAATGTTTATAAAGAGCTTGTTATTTACGTTTTAAGCACTTTAAAAAAAAAAAATAAAAGTTGTTCAAGCTGTTCCTAGATACTTCTGATTTATTGACAACAGCGTCTGTGCTGATAGCACTTGGACAGTGAGTGACATTTATCTGTTTATTTTCTGAAGGAGGAGGCTGGTGCCCAACTTCTCCGGCAGCTTTTCCACTCCGATGAGCATCATTAGCAGTCCCAAAGCACCCGCTGCCGCGCGTGGCTGGGAGGGGGTGTTGTTGCTGCAGGATTACCTTGAGTTCCTCTCCAAATATTGCCCCTGCGTGGCTTGATGGCTGCCCCCAGAGGGGTGTAAGCCCCCGTTACCTTTCTTCCCGTGTGCTTTGCTGCTGTGTCTTGTGCTGAGAGACCGCAGGAGCTCGGCTCGGGCGGCCACGCTGCCCTGGGGGCTCGGATCTGCGGCTCCCTCGCTGCTGACTTGGCCAAAATGCTGCAGGAGCGCAGAGGTGGTTGCTGCGTTCCTGAGGATTTGTGGCAAAACGGCAGCTGAGGAGGGGAGGGAGACCCTAACAGCACGGTGCTGGAGGGAGAGAGAGCTCAGAAAGAGCTCGTGTTGCAGCACAGACGCCGGAGTTCAGCCTCGGGGCGCTTGGAGAGGACACCCGGCTCTGTTTGTGCCACTGCTCATGGGAGCACACGGTTTTTACCTGCTCCTCCTGGGCACGAAGTGCTTGTTTCTCCCCTCTGTGCAGCAGACATTGGCTCGGCAGGGGGCTGATCTGCAGCCCAGACCTTTGCCTTCAGCTTCTGCGCCCTAATCCCAGGCACCTGTTTTACCTCTCAGCTGTTTTCCTTCTCCAAGGCCTGCTTTTTTCCTTCATTCATGCCCTTTCCTTTTAAAAAAAAAAAAAAAAAAGCCTCCATTAAGCTTCAGTAAATGACTTTGCTATAAGAGACAGAAGAGTTTCGTTAGCTCTAATCCCGGTTTGTTTTTCACCCAGCTGGACCGCGGGCCCAGCACCTGCCCCGGGGGGGATCATGTTAGCCCCGAGAGCCGGGATCGGCTGGGGGGAAATGTTCAGCACGCCGCCGAGCGGGATCAGGGCGCTGACCCGTGACCCTCTGAAAGCCTATCCTAAATAAAGGCAGCCCGAAATGACGGGGCTGGTCGGGCTGTCCGCCGGTGGCGCACGGGGTGGAGCAGAGCGGCAGTAATTAGAAGGCAGGATCGTCGGGAGTCTGTCGAGGAAGAAAAAAAAGGATTTTGAGACCTTAGTCCTGCTAAAGCTGACAGCATTGCTCTGAATCGTTCTGGCGGCTTGGAAGCTTCCACACGCTGACTCGGGACTAAGGCAAACGGTTCCTGTCCCTGCAGGAAGAACTGGCGGCGTTTGTTGATCGAAGCCTGAGTTCTGCAGCCCGCCGCAAGTTTTCTTCAAAATCTGGCTTTACAGATGGAAGCCGACAAGAAATGTTCCTGCGACTTTCTCCCAGAGCCAGCAGGCAGCCCGGCTCTGCACCCAGCTGTCACGGGCGGGGTGGCTGTCTGAGCCCCCCAAATCTCTCTTTTTGCTTTCCAGACAAGTTTGCTCAGTAGCCGAGGGCTTTGTCATGTGTGCGTGTCCCCCCGCCAGAACGGGAAGCAATGTCAATGTTGACTTAACAGTCCCTGATCTAGGGAAGCAAATCCTCCCCCCCCCCCTCCTCCTTCCCCAAACCAGTGAAACGCGAGTTGTCAGTCTAAATGGATCTGGTTAGATTGATATCAGCCAAAGAATTGATATTCTTTCTGGTATTTAACCAAAAAAGTGATAGTCTTATGTCACTCCAAATGTGGTTTTAGATAAACAGATTCTCTCCCCTCTGTTGTTATAAAACATTTAGTGTGTCAACATTAGGGATTGTATCAATTATCTGGCTCTCGCCGCGATAGGAGGGAGGGGGATTTCCCTGGTATAGAGGCTGAGAGATTTGGGTTATAATCCATATTTATTGCGGAGCCCTAACGATTTTCCTGGGTTAACTTCTGTGAAATACAGAATAAAACCTTTAGAAAAAGAAGAGTTGTGTTATAAAATACCAGTCATAGCAACGGGATTTTTTTTTTCCCTTTTAAGACAGTGTTAGGGCTCCGAGCAGTGTTAGACCCCGCCTAGAAGAAAGCAAACCCTAATTACACACCGTTCTTTGGGATTAGGACTGATACCGCATCACGAGGAGTGGGTAAGAAGGGCAGCAGGGTCCTGTGGGGTCAAAAATGAGGTTTAAGCCACGCAAAACCCTGTCCTGGTCGCACAGCTGGGCCAGCAGGCAGCGAGCGCTCGCTGCAGCGGGGTTTAATTAGGGGAAGCAAACCATTAACTCTGAGGACAAGGTACAAGGGCAGCACTGGGTACGCAGCAGTAAGCAGAATTTGTTGTGGGACCAGGTCTTTGCTCATCATCTGTCCATTCCTGGGGGGGGGGGGGGGGGGTCACGTTTTTGTGCTTTCACACGGCTACGCAGAGAAAGGGCAAAAGGGGAGGCGCTGTGGGAGGCGGGCAGCCTGCAGCTGCATCAGGCTTGTCGTGGGGGCAGGTTGGTGCAGAGCAGGGTGCCCAAAGAGGTTGTGGGGTCTCCTTCCCTGGAGATATTCAAAAGCTACTTGGACACAGGCCGGGGTACTGCTCTAGGGGACCCTGCGTGAGCAACGGGTTGGACCCAATGACCTCCAGAGGCCCCTTCCAACCTCAGCCAGTCTGGGGTTGTGTGAAGGAATGGGTTGGGCAGTATCTCTAATGGAAAAGGAACAAGAAATGAGAAAATGCCCTTTCTCTGTTCCAGTCTGATCCTTTCTCGTGCCGGTACAAAGGGTAGGTGCACTTTGGCATGCTGTTTTGGGCTGCGTATCCCAGTTTCTGCTCCCACTGTGGATTAAGGCCAGGTTCACCCCTTCCCTTGCCACATAACCTGCATGACACCACGGGACTCCCTCAAACAAACATGGCCAAGGGGCTGTGGGCACAAAGTGAGACCAGACAGAGTGGTGATGAGACAGCACAGGGCCCCAGGGCCGGCACGAGCTTCAGCAGAGCCTCTGACCCACCGCGCGACCAGCTCTGATGGTTTATATGCTGTGGTAATGCCGTGAGGTATCGCCCTTGTGGCAGGCATGGTGCTGGGTCCCTTTTCTGCCCGGAGCTCCAAGAGAGATTTGAGATTCAGTGAAAGGGATCAGTGCCGAATTAGCCTAAAAAATGAAGAACGAAACTGGTTTTGCACGTGAAAAGAGAGCACCAAACGTCAGCAGCCACAACCACGAAGCAGAGCAGCAGCATCCCCAGAGCAAAATGTTCTGCTGTTTTTTTTCCCTGTACAGCAAATAAATAAATAAATAAATAAAACCAGGTATATGGTTTAATTTCTCTTTAGCTGGAAATTCTGGTTCTGACCTGCTCTATAATCTGCTGCTGCACCAAGCCTTCCTCTTATACCCTGACCACATTCCCTGCTTCATCTGCATCTTCAGGGTCGTCACCGGCTCTCTGCTCTTCCTCGGAGAATTGATTCTAATCCTCTAAACAATTTCAGCGGCATTTGAAGGGCCGGGCATTTCTTATTCCACTAATCTAGAGAAGAGGATTCCGGAGATTGCTTCATACGCGCCCCTTCTGCTCCCAGCCCCACACGAACCTTGCCTTTATCTCCACAAATCGTAATACTGATGAAGCCAATAAGTAAGCCTGCATCAAAGTAAACTTATTACTCCCAGGTTTCCCATTCTTTATTTTTAATCATATATTTTAGAGGTCAATAGCAATTGTTAGGCTCCCATCAAAGCAAGAATATTATTTTCACAAGGATATGATGAAACCTGAGGTGTTTTTTTTTTTCTTTTTCAGAGGCTTTTGAGCTTTCACCTTGCTATGTGCAATTATTTTCTCAATTTCGGAGTTAAGGCAGGTGTCTGCTATCCACGTCACGTTCCTGTGCATCCTCTATCATATTGTGCATATTGGGGCTGCCGTGTCCCTGGCATTTGAGCGTAAATAACGCTTTGGAGTGTGTTCCTTCAGAACTGGGCTGAGATGTGCGCTGTGAGGCGTATGTGCTTTTGGGGAAGGAAGAACGTAATTCTGTCACCCGGGCGTGGTGCGTTGCCTCAGACTGGTTTCTGGTGGTTGCTAAATTCAACAGTTCTTCCTCGGAAATGAGAACAGGGAAGAAGATGGTGAGAAGTGGCAGCTGAAGCGGGGGAAAGACTGAAATATCCTGTATGTGGCCCTTGGAGCACTGCTTCCCCTAACCAGTTCTGACTGGGCAGACTGGGACCCCTCCAGCGCGGAGGGTGCTCGGGCGGACATCTGAGGCGTTTGTGACACAGCTGCTCCACCAAACCCCCTCGGCTGCTCCCTCAGGACCCCTCGCTGCCCAAAACCCACAGCTTTAATGGCAGTTTGGGCAGGGGGAGCCCCACGGCTGAGGTGAGGGCTCCGAGCGCCCCCCCCCCGCCGCCCTCCTCCCTCGCCCCTCAGGGCTCCCCTCAGCTTCCCGCCCAAACCCCGCTTCCCGCCGTGCCCCGCTGCGGACTCCATCTCCCATGCTGCCCCGCGCCGCCGCGCCCTCCCCATTGGCTGGCAGCAGCGGGCCACCGCGTCCCAGCGTCCCCTTCGCCCCGCCAGGAGCCGGCCCCGGGGGGGGGGGGAAGGACTACATTTCCCGTCGTGCCTCGCGGGGGCTGCGGTGGGCCGCGGCCAATCAGAGCGGCGACGCCGCAAGGGGCGGGCCCGGCGGCGGGGGAGGCTGTTTAAAGTGGCGCCCGCAGCGCGCGAAGGGAATGGCGGAGCCGGCGGACTATCCTCCCTTCCAGCTGGGGAAGCCCCGCTTCGAGCAGGTACCGTCACCGGGCGGCGGGAGGGGGGCGGGCACGGCGGCGGGAGCGGCCCCTCACGGCGCCCCCTCTCCCCCCCCCCCCGGGGGCAGAGCCCCCTCCTCTCCCCCCTTCGCCTCAGGCTGCGCGCCGATTGGTCAGCGTCCCGCCTTCCATTGGCTGGCGCAGCTGTCACTCAGAGCCGCGGCGCCCCGCCCCGCGGCGGGCTGCGATTGGCGCGTCCCGCCGTGCCCCTGTGGCGCGGGGGGGTGGGCGCGCGGTCGGCGGCGCTGGGGTCGCGGGTTCGAGACCCGGCTGGGGATGGGGGGGGGGGGGCAACCGGGGCGGGGGTCCCCTGGTGTCACCCCTTGCTGTCACTCGCCTGTCCCCGTGAGGGGTCGCAGCGTGGCCGCCTGTCCCCGGGTACGGTGCTGCGAGGCTGGGCCAGGCCCCGGCGGAGGTGGCTGAGAGCCCAAGGTTGTGTGGAGGTGAGGGGCGAGATGGTGCCCGAAACCCTGAGGGGTGGGCGCTGCCCCCCCCCCCCCCCCCCCCCGCCGGTGTGAGGCGGTCCTCAGTGAGGTGATTAGTCCGTTAAAATAAAAAACGTGAAGTGTGAGGGAAACGTGGAGTTTTCGTTGTTTATTTATGACCGCTTTCTGTGAGGAAAGGGGCTTCCATGAGGCGAGGTTGGGCCTGCGTGGGGCTTGGGGGGGGGGGTCCTCGGGGAGCCGTGCCACCAGAATCCTGTGGAGCTTGGTGGTGTTTCGGCCACCCCAGAACCTGTGGGATAAAAGGCCTGAAACAGCCTGTGCCGGTAAATGTGGCGGAGGTGAGGAAAGCTGGTGCGGGTTTCAGGGCGGTTTGGCTCCCACACACCCCAAAGTTGCCGCTCCTGAGTTACCGTCAGTGCCCCTGCCGTGGTGCGGCTCACGCTTTGCTTCTGCGGAGCCGTATCAGGCTTCTGACGTGGCTCTCAAAGTCCACACAGCCCATTTCACGTGTTCCCGATTCCTCTCTGGAGCGGGGCGAGGCTGCCATGAAAAGCAAGGAGACCTTGCGGTTACCGAACCCAGGAGGAGCTGGAGCCTGCTCGCTAACGCGTCCTCCCCCCCCCCGGCTTTTGGGGAGATCTCCAAGGAGACTTTCCTCACGAAATCTGCAGAGGACCGCTCTTTGCCAACCATCTGACTCGCTAATTGCGGATCCCAGAGCTTGGCTTGACCGAAGCCGCCCGTTTGGGTGGTGAAGGAGAAGTCCGGTCGCTGTTTTCACGTGCGGGGCCAGCGCTCGGCGGGTCTGCGTGCCCGTCCCGGCCACCTTACCCCTGGGCTCCCCCTTGGGTGCAGGACAGGAGGTGGTGCAGGGACCTCCCTGGAGCCACAAATGCCCTGCGGCAAGCCAAGGGCTGGTTCTGCTCGGCTACACGAACCGAGGGATGCTCAGGCTGGGGAGACGGAGCTTTTTAATAAGGAGAGGAGGAGGAGGAGGAGGAGGAGACACTACTCCCTTCTAGACACCACAGATGATTCGAGGCACACTTGGCAGCGCGTCAGGCACAGAGTCGGTGCATTCTGTTCATTAAGGAGCGACTGTCACTTGTAGCAACATTTAGAAAATGTTTCGAGGGGTATGGCAGGATGTTAATGATTGCGTTTGAGCAGAGCCGTCCTCTCTCCCCACCGCCACGCCGGGGAGGCGAGCTGGGTGCGTTTCCACCGGAGGGAACGTGTCCACAGCGCATCCAGGCAGCCCGATTTGGGGTCTGGCAGCTTTGTGGGGTCATGGAGCAAGAGAGAGAGGGCGCCTGGTTGGGTCCTGTGGTCAAATCTGCTCCCGTCGGGCTCCCTGACTTGCAGCGTCCCGACCCGTCCTCGTAGCGAGCTGGTATTTATTTCCCCACAGGGAACCTCAGTCTCCAGGGCTGCGGGATGGCGCTGGGGAAGAATGCCCCTGTGAGACGCAGGGGAGCTGTGTTAGGCAGCTTTGTCCTAAAAACAAACAAGGAAAAGTTGTGTGCTAGGAACAAAAGCCTCGGAGAGCAAACTCGGTGTTCTGGGGATGTGGTTCGGAGGAGAAGAGGCGATTTCCTTCCCTCGCTGGGATCCAGAGCCCTGGTTAAGGACTGGAGCAGCATTTAGGGCAGCTGATGGGAGGCACACATCCCCAGCATCGCCCTGGCACTTGTTTCCCCTTCTCCCACCTCTTGCTTTGCAGCTCACTTGTTTTTCCTGCTCTTCAGGCAAGGCGCATCTGTCAAGTCACATTTTTGGTTCCTTTGCTGGGAGCAGCTTTTGCCTCCCAAGGGAAGCAGGTTATTTTTAGGTAAAAGAAGAAATAAGGACATTAGGCTTGAGAATGTGTGATAAGGGCTTAGTTTTCCGACAAGTCGTTTTAATTTGTTAATCGTACTCTTTTTTTCCTTTTTTTATAAAAAAAAAAAAAAGGATTTGCTAAGTGCTCCCTCTCTTTGAGCCAAAACATCAAACGCAGGTTCCCAAAGCTCCAGGGTCTTTGCCTGCAGCCCAGGGCTCCTGCTTCTCAGCAAGTTAAATGCATTCTCCAGCAGCAGAGCTGAGGAAACCTTTCCAGCAGAGCTCTACATAAGGTTTGGGCACAGCGGTTCGCCAAACAGCGGTGTTAACTGCTGCAGGCAGGTAGTGCAAGTTAAACTTTGGGGGTTTTTATTGGGGTCAGGCCCCTAAAAAGCGTCACGAGGCTGTCGTGGCTGGTGCGGGGAGGGCTGCAAACTGCGCAGAGGGAGCCGAGCAAGAGGTGAGCTGATTTCCCGGCTGAGGTGAGCGTCCTCGACAAGTCAGACGTGTGTCGTCCTCGTTGCAAAGCGTACCTGAGATCCTTTAGGGGAAGGAGAGGGAAATAAAGGGGAGCAAACCCAACCCAGAGCTGTAAGCATCCTTGGGCCCTCGTGCAGGCACCAATACCCGATGCACTTCGGATGTGTTTTGTTCTGTTGGCCAAAGATGTGACTCGCGGCACCGCGATGTCGGTGGCAGCACGCTGCTCTCAGAGCTTGACCTCGCAGGTATTTTACGTGTTGGGCCTCGCCACGCGCTCCTCTCGGAAGCATCTCGTGAGGGTGTCAGTGCTGAAAATCATGCTCTCCTACTCTCCGCGTACTTTGATCTGGGAAGTTTACAGCACGTCCTTATTACTCTGAGTAGAGCCGTGTGCCTCCTGGGTCCGAGATAAGCCCTGCAATAACGTCCGGATAGAGGAGCTCTGATCAGATGCGCCTCTCGGGAGCCTGATGGCTTGCTGATTGCAGGCGGTAGTCGCTGGAAGCCCTGATGCAGGCAGCGCGAGGAGCCAGGGCTGCGTTATAAGGCCGTGAAGTTACACAGAAGTTCCTGCTTTTGCTTCCCAGTTTGAAGTTATTTTCCACCGAAGATGAATGAGACCACCGCGACAGAGAAGGGGTTTTCCTAAAAGGCTACAGAAGGACGTTTCAGGATGGCTTGCGGCCGCTGTAGAGAAGAAGAAGTGCAGACACCTTTGGGTTTGGTGTTTAGCTGCTGACCTTGTAGGATCTGCCAAAAAAGCCTTCCACAGGCTCTTCTACATCTCCGTCAGCCAGGACTGGATTTTCAAGAGGGAGTTTGCCTGTCTGTGTCCTGCGCTGCAGGATGTAAATCCTGCCAGGCTCCCGGCACCCTGAATCCCCTTGTTGAGACCCCCCTGTATGTGCGAGCGCTTGTGGGTTGGGTTGGGCGGCTGAAGGTAAAGGCTGGGAATCGTGTAGGGATAAAACAATCCAGGAGCAAGCTGCTGGCTACAAGACAAGTCCACGAGCTGCGGTGCCAGCTGTTAGAAGGTGAAAATGAAGATTTGTCTCTTCGCTTTGGGTCTGAGGACATCTAAACCCTTGCCTGTTGCTGCAGGTGAAGATGCAGGGACAGATTCTGGGCCCTTAAATACTCTGAAGTCAATGTCAGAGTGTTGGAAGGGTCCATAGCTGAAGCCTAAACCTGCAATTGGGGTGGATCGTAAATGTGCATGCAGTTTCACAGCCGTACCTTGCCAGCGCACAGCTGCTCGATGGCTTGTAGTTTATAACATATATTTTCTTTGCTTTAGCTTAAATCTCTTCCTAATTAATTTAAAGCTGACCTAAGCCTGATTTTTAGCTAGAAAAAAAATAAGTCTGCGTGCCTTTTGCTCTGGCTTAATTAAATCCCTTTTACAATCACGCTGTAATTAAGCGAGTAAAGTTGAGCTCGTCTCCTCCTCTTCCAGCGCGTGGTTTTGAGGAATGCCCCCTTCGTTAAAGGAAGGTGATTAAACGAGTGCTTCCCAGCGGTCACTTACCCTTCTCTCCAAATTTCTGGAGCCTGCAGGAAGTATTTTGCTTCTTCTAGCGTTTGTCCTGGAGTCAGCTGGATCCTGTGTGGCTGCAGCACGGCGACTTAATGGAGCCGGAGCTGTAACGCGCTGCCGTGCCGTTGCAGGGAATTAATATTCCCAGAACTTCATCTTGCGTGCAGGCTGGTGAGAAGCGGTACCAAAATAGCCCCGATTAATCACAGGAAATTTGTGTTATGCAGTTTTCCTCCAAATGACAGTTTACTCCAACAGATGTTACAGGAATAAAACGGCGACCGAGACGCTGGGTGTAGCTGGGAGCTGAAGGTCAAGCTTCTGCAAGCTCCGTCCGCGGAAATAATCCGGTTGGAAAGCAACCATCCCAAATTTTCGTTGAAATCTGGGGCTGGTTGCCTGACGTGTGAAGCGCGGAGGGAGGTGGAAATACCTTGCTGTCCCTCGTCGGATGATGGCAGGCACGGCGTGGGCACGGGGGGATGGAAAAAGGGTCGGGGTAGGGGAGAGGAAAAGAAGTGGTCCATGGACGAGTCAAAGCAAAAGCAGGGAATGACGCTGAGCGCTCTGGCGTGCAAATAAAGTCAAATTCCCTCATTTTAGACCTTGCAATAATTAATGAGCAAGTGTTTGCCAGAGCCTGGTACCGGGTCGTAGCTGGGGGGAGCAGGGCTGAGCTGTGGCTTGGCAGGAATAACAGGGTGCTCCCTCGTGAAGACCCACAGCAGATCCCCGAGCACGGGGATTTGCAATCTGCACCGAGGGCAGGGGTGTGCCACAGCAGCTGGGCTTCCCCTGCGCGTCCTGCTCCCCGGCTTGCAGCAGCAGCATTTTGCTGAGATCGTTCTGTTACGGACCAGAAAACCGGGCCTGCCTCCCGCATCCTAAAGCCCCTCAACGAACAGAGCTTACAAAGCAAGCAGCCGTAGCCCAGGAAGGCAAGCGCTCGTTAGCAGCGGCAGAACTTCAAGCAGTCGCAGAAGAAAAGCGTAACGGCGAGGAACTGCGATCTTGTGCTTCTCCTGACATCGGGCTCTCGTTTTCCCAAGGCTGGGGCTTTTGGTGAGGCATCCCTGCTGCGGGAGCCCCAGGACGACGTGGCAGTGTCTGCTCTGAGCTAACTTTACACTAAATGTTGAATAGATTTAAAAAAAATATTAACTAGAAAGGAATAAGAAAAATGTCTCTGTGATAAATATTAACTAGAAAGGAATAAGAAAACTATCTCTGTGATAACGTTTCTGAATTTATTTGTTCCAAGTGTTTTAAATCAGCTTGTTTTCTTGGTAGGGGCTTCTCCTTTCTCTTAGCTGAGCCAGAAAGTCCTGTGAGGAACCTGAGCAGTCAGCGATGCTGATCTCTGAGACGAGCCCGGGGCTTTGGAGCGCAGCAAAGACCAGCGACGTGCAAAGGATGTGGCTGCTGTAGGAAAATCATCTGGGAGGTGATTGTATTTCAAGCTGAAGGAATTTTGTCGTGGTCTTATTGATTTCTCCTGGCTTTTATTCTCAATTAAACACGATGCTGCCATCGTGGGAAGTGCAGTGAAGGCCGGGAGCAAGCAGGCAGTGTAAAACGTCAGCGCGGCACTGGAAGCAAAGGTGCTCAGGGGTCTCTGGGTTGGGTGCTCGTAGCCCTACCATGAAAACCAATTCTTAGTTTCCGCTGGAACCAAGCTGTTCTTGAAGGCTTCTTGTCTGCGGTCAACCCGCAGGACAGTCCGTTGCGGTTTTGGCTCTTTATTTCCTACTTATCCTGCAGAAGCTCGGTACCTGCAGGAGAGGATTTCAGATTGGGACTGGAGAGCAAAATCCTCACCTGCTGCGAGTGGCAGCGCTGCGGTTAATTCCGGGAAGCATCTCGGGCTGTGTTTGGGGTGCAGCACTCGGATCTAATTTAACTTGCCTCTGAATTTCAGAACGGTTCGGGATATACGCGCTTCCCAAGCGTGAGCTTTGGTTCCAGCTCACGCTGCCAGGCTGTGTTTGTGCTGGTTTTCATGACGCAAGGCACATAGCAGCGAAGTGACCCCGAGGCGTCAGGTCTGGGACCTCCATCTGTCCCTCCCCAGTGCTCGCCTCACTGCGACGTGGCTGTTCCCTGTCCGAAGCTGAGCTTTTTTTTACATTTTTCCTCCCCAAATGAAGAGTTGTGATTGTGACAGAGCTCTCCTCGTGCGCGCATGTGAGGGGGAGAAGCAGAAAAGTGCTTTTTACACCAATTAAATTTTTTTTTTCTCCAGCCGGTTGATTAACAGAGCTGCTCTTTAAAATCTTGGCCCGGACGTGGGAGTAGCTGAGGTTTAACGCAGAATCGCCTCCTCTGAAGGAGCTTGGATGAGAGACAGCGGGGCGAGACGTCCGTAAATGCCTCGCGCTGCGTGTGTTTGGGGGACGTGGAGCACCCAGACCCAGCGGGGACACCGCAGGGACCCCCCCCCCCAGCAGGGTGCCCAGCCCCACGTCCCGGCGGCTGCTGAAGCTCCCCCAGGAGGAGCCCCCCAAGCTCTGGGCAGCCTGTGCCAGGGCTCCGGCACCCGCCCGGCCCAGCAGTGCTGCCTGAGGGGCAGGGGGAGCCGCCGGGGCGTCCTCCCTGCTGCAGGGCTGCCGCTGGCCCTGCTGGTTGCGGTCGGGAGAAGGGGGCTGGGAGGGCTTGCCTTGAATTGCCGTGCTGGAGATTTAACCTCGGTGTGGAAAAAGCCCTTAGAAGTAAGATTAGGTCGCGTCTGAGTGCCAGAATTCCCTCTGTGCGAGATTTTTAAGAGTGGTTTTTGCTTGCAAGCAGCTCGTGGATAGCAAGGAGGAGAAGCGAGCTCGCCGTGGGCTCTCTACAAACGCACTTGCACAATTCAGGAGGAAGGTGGAGGCCATGGGTGATCAGTCAGGTCTTGTTGCCTGCCGTAGGGCGGGGAGGACGGGCTCCATCTCAGCAGGGCTCTTTTTGCATCCCTGGTGACCAGAGATGTTCCTGAGAGCTGGTTTCTGCCTTGTGCTCAGCCCAGGGAAAAAGCACCTCTGCCTTCCCACCGCCCCTTCTTCGAAGTAGCAGTGGCAGGAAGAGAATTTCTTCATTTTTCCACTGCTTTTAGAAGCGGGGGCGAAAGAAGCAAATGCTGGATAGCCCCATTTGCCAGCAGGAAAGCAGCTGGTCCTGGGTTAGCTCGCACTGTGAGGAGCTTTGGGATACCTGAGGAAGGGCCACGGCGGCCAAAATCTCACAGCAAGTCCGCAGCACGACACCCGCCGCTCGTCCGCCGTCACTTCTCAGGTCCCAGTCTGTTCTTTCAGAGGAAGAAGCCAGGAGGGTAACACAACTTTGCTTCCTGGAGAAGGACACACAGAGCCAACCAGGAACCCGCAGTGGGAAGGCGGGAGGAAAAAGTGTGCTTTTCTGGCTTCGTGGAGCTTGAAAGGTCTGCACGAAGAGGTCTTGGGCTTTTCTGCAGTCTGCGTGCTCAAAGACAGGACTGGTGGCTGTAAGCATTTGAAGGGGTGGCCGGCAGCTCCGCGTGATGGTGCTGAGTTCTTTATTCTCAAGTTTTCTTGCCCAGGACCTTGCTGTGCAATCCGTGGCCCCACTCAAATGGCCCTTCCCTTGCTTTGGGGCTTGTCCGAGCGCAGAGCGAACTGGTTCGGGCACCACCTGGAGACGGATCCCTCATTTTGGGGTGAAACCTGAGGCTTTTTGGGCTCCCCCATGAGACCACAGAGCGCAGGACAGGCACTGGGAGAGGGGAGAGGACCTGTGGCAGCGCTCGGCCCCGCGCCGCTGCGAGCACCGGGCAGCGGTGATTGCAGGGCGCTGGCACCCGCGGAGGTTTTTGTGCTGGAAATCAAAGCAAGGTAGCGAAATGCCAAGCTCAAAAAGCTGGAAAGTACCAGAATTAGCGTTAATTAAATCAACGCTAATTAAAAACCACTAGGCTTTTTTTTCTTTTTTTTTTTCTCCTGAAGTTATGTGAAGCTGTTTGTGCTCAGTTGCAGGTTTTTCTTTTTTTAGTGCAGGACACGGGAAGACAACGGCGCAGAGCTCTGAGAGCGGGGGGCTGCGGCAGTGCCAGCGGGAGCCGCCTTTAGGGAGGGATTTCTGCCCGGATCAGTCAGCGGTGGCATCGGCATGCCTCTGTGCTCGATGGCTTCAGCGGAGGAGAACCAGCAGGCTTCATAAAATGCTGCCAGGCTGTGACTAAATGCCATTCCCACGCTGCATCCACGTTCCGCCCTTTATTTAGGAGTGAACCCGGACCCAAGTGATGCTGCGCTCCGGGTGTCTGGGTGTGAATTCAGTGCAAGCTGCTGGAACCCGGCTCATTCCCTGGGGTCTGCATCCTGCACCCGGGCTCAGCACCAGGCTCTCGCCCTCCCCTTGTCTCTCTGGTTCCAGACTCAGCAGCTGTTTGGCTTTGGAGAACGTTTCCTATTCATTTTTTACCCTTTATCAGCTTTACTCCACTTGGTCATCAGTTATTCTCCTCCCTAGACTGTGAGGATGTTGGGAGCAGGGAGCATTGCCTGACGTGAGCGTGGTGGGGTTGAATGTAGATTTTTCTCTAATTCCATCAAACCCTACCAATTATTTTGTTCTGTATGTGGTTCAGCGTGGTGTCTGCAACGTTTGAATGTTCTGCAGGTTGGAAATGTATTTAATTGGATTTTCTCCAAGCACGCAAATAGGAAGGAGCCCAAACCTTAAAGCTTTGATTGTTTTTAAAATCGTTAAGGTTCACAGCCCGTCTTTTACTCCACGTTTGTGCAGGCTGGCACCGTGAAACCCGGCCCTAATTTAGCACCTGGACAGCCCTGCAGTGAACCTGAGGCATGAAACTGGCTTTGTGCTCAGTCCCATCACTCGCCTGCCTCGGGAGGAGTGGGATGAGGAGGAGCAGCTCACAGTGGTGCTGAAGACCCCACGGGCTGGGGCTTCCTTCAGCAGCACCGCCAGGTCTGGAGCCTTGCCTGGACACTCCCCGGGCACGAGGCATCTCCCGTCAGTCCCACGGGGAAGGCAAAGCAGGCAGTGCTTCTTTTTGGGACAGAGCAGAGGTATTTTAGCAGCTTGATAGCATCCCTTCATTAAAGCATCTGTAGCGGTATTGCCTTAGGAGCAACCCCGGGCTGAAGTCCTCGTCTCCTCCTTCCAGACCTCCTATCGTTATAGCGAACAGCTTTTCTGCCATTGCTTTTCAGCTGCTACTTAGTTGTGCGGAGGAAATAAGTTATTTTTGCGCAGAAGATGAAAGGCAGTTTCTAACCGAGCACATTTTGTTTGTTCTTCTCTTCCAGACTTCGTTTTATGGCAGATTCAGGCACTTCTTGGACATCATCGATCCGCGCACTCTCTTTGTTACTGAGGTAAGGTGCATGCCCCTTGCTTTCTCAAAAGCACTCTTTATTAGACAGGTTTGGATTGAAAACAGTTTCTCCTGTGAGCGGCAGCGGTAAGGAAGCCGGGTTTCCAGTGGGTTTGTGTCTCGCAGGTGATTGATTGCCCGGCCAAGCCCTGATAGGGCTGAGCAGCAGCTTGCTGTATTAGCCACTGGTGAATCCGCACGGCTCATTCTGCCCCTCTCCCTCTGTGTCCGCCGAGCCCCTGGGCTGATCGGACCCAGTGGCCAGATGCAGCCTTCTCAGAGGGAAAACTTATACAAATTTTCATGGAAAAAAAAATACGGGTGAGTAGAGGAGAGAGCAAATCCTAGTGCTTGGTGGAGGATGTGAGCTGGGGGGGCACAAGCCGCAGATTTTCAGTGGCTGCTCAAGAAGACTTTTTCTGAGCAAGGTGCAGTAGTTTTTCCTTAGTTATTATCCTGTTTTTAACAAGCTTTAGAGTTCCTGGCCTGTTTGTATTTCTTTTAGTGTTGTCCAGTGTTATTGCATTTCTCCGCTTTCATAAAATCGTCAGCTAATTGTAAGAAATCCCTTAGAAGATCTCTTTCTGCTGGTGGTTTTAAATCCTGCCTGATGGCCAGATTTTTTCCTTTTTTTTCTCTCTTTTTTTTGCCTAGTTCTCAGAACACTGGGAGCTGATCTCTCCACTACAGCCTTGTGATGGACTGAGTCCAGTTCCTTACACACTGGAGGGGGGAGAGGAAGAGATATGCTGTAACATTAAATAATTCTTTTTTTCCCCAAATCAGCTAGCTTTTTTTCAAAAACACAAGGCTAAAATGTGTTGTGTAGTTCTGAGTACCTTTTGGATGCGTGCTCAGGAGAACTGCAGACAATAAAACAGCTGTACACCATCAGATGGAAGATTATACTTGCATTTGTAAAAGCACAGGTTCAGATCAAATAGGAAATCAGTTTTCAAAAGCCACCATCCTTGATACAGAGCTCAGCGTGGGGAGGTGGCCGCTTTGAAAAGAACATCGTGACTCGAGAAGGATGCTGTTAGCCCTCATGTCTCATGATAAAAAGGAATGAAAATCCCAACCTGAGGATCCAGGGCGCTTTGCAGGTGCTAGAGCTCCTGTTTAGGGAGAGTGTAAGCACCCAGGTCAGAATCCAAACCCGTTAACTACGCGTTGAAGGCTTGGTGCTGCTGTTCCCTCGCAGAAACTTGGTGTTAAGAGCAACGCAGTGTGTGGTGGAGGCGTGGGAGCGTGCGAATCCTGCACTGTGCACTTGTGAGGCAGAGGCTGCTGGGTGTAGCTTGTGAGCCTTCCCTCTCCGTTTTCATGCTTTTGATCCTGAAATTCAGAAGCTGATGCAGAGAGCCTGCGCTACCTAATGATGCTCGTCGGAGCGACGAAGAGCACGTGCAAAAGGGAAGCGGAGGTTAGAGGAGGGAGAGAAACTCTTCGACCATTTCTGTAATCTGCTGAGAACGCTAATTAAGCATCTAAAGGCGGTGGGGAAACAGGCTCGGAAATACCTGGGTCTAGGCAAGCATTGAAACACCGCTCTCTCTCCGGGTTAGTATGCATTGGAAAGCTCTGCAGAGCTGTGACCGGCTGGTTTCCAACTGCAGGTGAGCACTCTGCTTCCCAGCCGGCTGCCCCGGGGCACAGAGCGCGGGGCAGGACGTGCTGCGGATTTTTGGGGAGGGACACAGGTCCTGGGGCTGCACCAGGAGGTCTTGTGGAAGAGAGGTTCTGCTGGTGGGACAAAAGATGCAGGTGGTTCTGCTCACCTTTCTCCCGGCCATCTTTTTGGTGTGTTTTGTTATGCCACAGGTTATTTTCTTGTTCTCTTTTTGGAGGAAAGTTCTGTGGGGTGAAGATAATCCATCCAGTTCTGCTTGGATAAATTTCTCTTACTTTGGGAGTGGTTACGTGTTTTAATAATGCTCATTCTCAAATCTCCATTTAAATCTATAGCATGTGTGTTTTTATTCAGCTGGCTAACGTACGATACAAGACCAAACTCTTAGTTTTTACAATGGCATTAATGCAGACAAAATACAGAATTCTCAAACCTACCTCTTGTGTGTCCCTGAAGTGGGGAGATACGTTTGAACTTGATCGAGTTAGCGCTTCTACTTCTTGCAGCTACGCTATGGGTTTAAGAAAATCTCGTGTGTTCCCATTTGGGATGGATTTTACGCTCTAGTTGTGGTAGTATGATGAAAAAGCTTAAGTAGTTTGAGCACTGGAACTCGGTCTGGTCTCGCCGTGTACCCCAAGCCCGTAACTCTGTCGGTGTGTTTCGCTATCAGTTTCGCTCCCAGAATGAAAACAGCTCGGTTAGGATCCTGGCAGGCTACCCTTTTCCCATGGTTTCACAAGAAATCATGAATTTCTTGCTTTCAAAGGGCTGAATCTCTTCTGCATTTGAGGGCAATTACCTCGCTCCTGCTGCCTGTTCAATAGAGGGGGTGTCTTAAATTTGGGTAAGCCACCTGCGAGTTGGAGAACTGCTCTGGACTTAAACGAGATGATCCCTCCTTTAGCTCAGTTGCATGCTTTTCTACCTTCCCGCTGTTCCCTTTTCAAATTGTTGGAAGTTTTTGGAGGGGTTGGTAAGGTTGCGGGTGGAGGGCCATCGGGTGGCATAATTTAATTTTTCCAGAGGCTCTCTTGATGTGATTCTTCTTGAGAAGGTGAGACACAAGAAGAAAAAAAAAAAAAAAAAAGAGGAAAATCCAGGGAACTCAAGCAGTTCTGGACCCCAAACAGAACCCCAACAAACGAGAGAGGTTTGTTTTCCTTCTGTGGGGTCTAAAAATCATGGCTTTGACATCCGTGGTCTTCAGGAATGGCTTGGTGGCTGCCCAAGGAAGGGAATACCCTCGTCCATTTCCCTTGGGGGTTTGAGTTAATAACAGTAATGCTTCACGAAACCTTCTGCAGTGCATTTTGTGAGGTCCACATGAGCCCTTCCTCCCTTGGGAAGCGTCTTGGCCAAGCAGATACCAACACCTGGGGGCACGGGAAGCACCTCTCCGAACACGAAAGCTGCTTGGCTGGGCTCTGTGTATCTGATCTCGTGCTTCAAAATGCTTCGCGTGCGTACGCGTGGAGCTGAAAGCTGTTTGGTTTCACTTGGTGATTTAAGTGGCAAATTAAAATCTAAAAGGGTTTGATGAAAAAGCAGCCGCTGACGGAGAGCTCCTTCCCCTGACAGATGGCTGCATCGTTCAGGCCCGGGGTTCTCGGGGAACAAACCGATTGCTGTTTGTCTTGGAGGAGCTCGCTGGCGAATGGAAAAAAGTAGATAAATGAGCCTCTAATGAGAACGGAGGTTAATCCCATGGAAGAGGCTGGGAAATGTAATAATTTATTTATTTTTTTTTCCTGTGTCCTTTTTTTAATTGCTGTGTGTTGCATCCTTGCATCCTACTGGTGGCTGTGCTCTGGGGAAGGATACAGCGATTCCGCGGAGTGGGAGAAACCCAGCACAGCGATATCAAGTATAATTAGTCTCAATGACAGTCCTCTCTAACTCATTTGTTTTTTTTTTTTAAATAAAGCAAATTCTTAACTCGGTTAAAAACTTCCTCCTCTTTTAGAGGTTCTTAAGCACTCATCCTCAAGGGATGCGTGCCAAATGTTGGAGTATTGAAGTCTGAACTTGCAAAAAGCGCGTGCTTGTGCGGGGCAGGGGCAGTTGAACACCAGTTTCTTTGGGTTTATATTAAAGGGTTTCTGGTAGAACAATATCTGTAACTCACCTACCAATTCCACTTGCTTTCTAACTGCAGAGGGT
Source organism: Anser cygnoides (assembly GCF_040182565.1). Lineage (NCBI taxonomy): Eukaryota > Metazoa > Chordata > Aves > Anseriformes > Anatidae > Anser > Anser cygnoides. Next base: position 1,828,913 of record NC_089876.1, on the reverse strand, counting down.
ATTGCAACAGGGCACCAAGCCCGTGTCAGCATGGCCTGTGCTCTCTGAAGAGGAGAAGTTCTCGTGTGCTAATCCATCTCGTGGCTAGCTTTCTAATGAAATAGTTTATTTTGCAGCTGCAAATTCGCAGGCATTTCCAACCAGCAGAAAATGTGTCATTTCAGAGGTCAAGCCCAACAAGGCCTGTTGCTGAGACCACGAGAAACCCCTCGGTGGGTGCGACGCCTGTTTCCCAAACGTGTGAGGTTAAAACGATTGGAGTAAAGCTTTTAATTGCTCCGTAATTAAGGTCCATCGGGAGAAGCAGGAGGGACTGGCAGATATTTTTATGAGGCTAACTTATCCCATCTGACATCAGCCTGGACAGACTGTTAACGCTCTGCGGGAAGCTCTTGGTGGGGAAAGCTGTGGATCCGATAACGATTCAAAGCAAAAGCGACATGAGAATGAAACCGAGCTGCGTGTTATCTGCCTTTACTTTATCTCATTGTTCAGAGCATAAATCTACAGAGCGCCGAGCATCTTGCATTCCCATATTTGGGTTTAAAATGGAAGCAGGATTAGATGTATGTTATTTATATGAACGATACCTTCTTACTCAGCAGATTGACTGTCTGTGTTTATTCAGTGTCACATCTGCTGGCTCTACTTGAACAAAAAGTTTCTGGCTCCTGTTGTCTGTCACTGTAGATCCAATACAATAGGGCCAGCTGGAGTCAAGTCTGCCGTATGGATCATCCGCAGAGCAGTGAGACGAAGCCGGGAGCTGCTGATGGCAGAGCACAGCTGGATTCCCGAATCCCGCCTTGAGTTTGTGGCGCTGGTGGCCAGGAGACTCTTGCTTCGGATCGAGTGCCAAGTAAGTCGTGGCTGGTCGGATCCTGGGACCAGCAGAGCTCGCAGGCAGGCAGCGGTCGGCGCGGGGCTGACACCAGCACCAGCCCCGGTCAAGCAGAGCGAGGCGCAAGCTGTCTCGGCGAGCCCTGTCCCATCGCTGCGTTGTCTTAAAAGGCTGGAGTGCAAAACCCGCCTCTCTCTCTGTTGATTCTGTAACAGCAATGTTGTAGTGCTTCTGGCATAATGACTGTTATTCTGGTCTCTCTGTGCACATATGGGGTTCTGGAGGCAGCTCTGAGCCATGTGTAGGCATCAGCTGAGATCCAAGAGGAGAGGAGGCGCAGATCTTGGAGACGGAATAGGCGTGCCCTCGCGCGCGGGGGGCAAGGTGAAAAAAGAGGAGAAGAGCTCACGTGCTGGAAGGAGGTGTCTGGTACGAATATATAAATTTACACACGTGCGCAGTCGTCCGTGGGACCCAACGCAGTTGTCCTCTGTCTCACTGGAGCGCTGAAGCCATGGCCACGAGGGACGTGGGGGTGCCACCGATGGGTTGCTGGCAGTGGCCATCAGCTCAGCATGGTGAGGGCTTAGGTCCTGCTGGCATCTTCGGGTTTGTTCTTTCTCCTCCTTTCTTTGGAGCACCAAAGCCCCTAATAATGTGATCCTTCAGCCACTCTCTCTACAAAGACCAATTCTTCTTCCAACGGACTCCTGCAAGTGTGTTTTGGGCAGTGACCTGCTGGGTCAATACCTGTTGCCCTGAGTCAAGGCAGCACAGGTTATATTTGTTCTTTGCTCTGAAAACTCAGGGTCACAGCTAAACTAGTTAGCCAGCCTGAGCCAGGGACTGGATTTTGGCCGTGCAGTCAGCTGGTGAGGCTTGTGCCGTGCGGCTGAGTTCTCTTACTCCCCAAAAGGAGCCTGCTGGCAGCGCTCCTGGCCTGCGGTAACTCCCAGACCACGACTGGGGATTGCCTGGGAGAGGGCTGGTTGGTCTGAGTCAAAGCCGTGCTAGAGATGGTGCCGACATCTGACCGGGACTGATGTTTGTTTGCAGCCTCATGCCTGGGCTTCTTCAGTAGCGCAGCTGTAACCATGAAACCCAGGCATATGGATCAGTGGGAGCCCAGGGCACGCTTATTAAGGAGCTGAGCTGTAGCTCTCAAGGCTTTTTGGGGCCGTGTTCATGTGAGGCAGAGACTGAGCCCTTCTGCAACGAGGCGCTGTGCTGGGTGGTGTCCCCCAGGTGCACGGACGGGGCTTCGGCTGCGGTGCTGGGGCACGAAGAGGGGAGTTTGTGCGCGGCCGAGTCGCTGAGCTCGGTGGATCCCTGGCACCGCTTCTGGGCCGGGGTTGGTGAGAACGCTCCCTGGGTGCAGATGGTCCGTCTAGCACCCTATTGTGAGAGCTGAGACCCCGCGATCCACCACTAGAAGTGCTCTAGTTTTTACGAGGAAAGGGGGGATGAAGGAAATGATACATCCGAGTAAAAACTGTGGTTGCGCTTTTTTTTTTTTTTTTTAAGCGATGCTGTAAAAATTCCAGTAACACTTCTTCCTACAGATATCAGTAGAAGAAGCAAGCAACAATAAATATTGAAATGGTAGCGTGACCTTGTAGGCAGACCTCACTCTCCCCTTGTTAAAAGGGAAAAGCAGTGTCATCCTAGACACTACCAACTCTCTTAATAATGATTTCTCGTGCTGCAAGCTAGGGAGTGGAGCTGCTTGGCATCTTGAGCTGCTGCGTGCAGAAAAGTTCCCGGGTTTTTGTTGTTGTTGGGTTTTGTCGCTGTTGTTTTTCTGGAGGCTTTAGTTAAAAGAGCACGTTTGGCTTTTCTTGAAGGGGAACGAGGCAACCGGGCATTTTCCCTAACAAAATTTTGAGGCCGAGTTGTTTGCTGAAAGTATCTGAAGACCTCTAAGCTGCGTGAAAGGCAGCTCCTTAGCGGGGTCCTTGCGTTTAACGTTTTTGCTTGCTTTCTGCACCATTTTTTTGGTCAATCTCAGGAGCCATCAGCAGCGTTGGCCTGGGACTTTTCTTTGAGAAAGTTCCCCTCTCCCCGCACCGAGCTGAAAGGGGAAATTCATGAAGAGTGCGATTTTTTAAAAGCGAAATCGGGCTTTTTTGTTTTCTGTTTGTTACCACACCAAACAAGATGGGATCTGGCCAGGGTTGTTATAGTAACTACTAAGATTTCCTCAAGAGAAGGAGGAAAAAAATAGAACACAGACCCATTCATCTCTTACTTCCAGTTTTTCATTCAGAGTTACATGCTGTTCTGTGTAGATAATTTGCAAGACACACAGCGTAGGTAATTTCAGCGGCAGAAAACCGTCCCGATAATGAGCCCAAATGGCTCTCCAGAATGTTGTGCTGGCATCGCTGGTTGATTTCCCAGCTTTGGAGGCAAGGAGGGTTGTCTTTCCCGGCTCTGCGGTCGTTAGGCAGTCAGGTGTCTCTGTTTTTTCACCTCTGGATTATCGGAATATCTAAAATCCTATATACAATTATGTTTTATTGGTGTTCAGGTGAGGTAATGGCTTTTCCTACATGAGCTAATATGGGATAACAACCATGGGGCTGTTAAGACGAGGAGCTACCAAGAACTAGAAGAGGCTAGCGTCCTGTTACAGCCTTGTATAACTGTTGTTCATCCTAAAAATCCTATTTATTTTTCATGGTGCTACTTTGCTTCGCAGTTTCGTGGTGACCAGCCCGTGCTCTTGCCTCTCGTGGGTCGTTTCCAGCTCCCAAGGGCCTGGCAGAAATTCGGGCCAGCCCAGAAGTGCTCGGCCACGTGGTTGTGCCGTTGGATCTCGTCCCAGGCGTTCATTTCTCAAGGCCGACTTTCCTTCCTGTACGAGATCCCTGTCCTTCTGGAAGAACAGCCCATCCCAGCACTGCCTCCCCGGGCAATGCCGTCCTAATTCATAACCCTTCCTTTCCGCCCAACATCGAGAGCACTTGGCTTAAACCCTCTTAAAGGGAGGAGGGGGCTGAGGGTTAGGACACAAGCGATAGCTGCTGCCTACACCGTGGCCGTTCAGTCTCCTTGGATGCTGGCGTTTCGCTTCGAGGGGATGCTGAACGAGCAGCTGGAAGAGAAATGCCCTGAAGGTGGCTGGATCCACAGAAAGCTCGTCTGCCTTGGCTGAAGGCAGCGGGAGGTTGGGAAGCTGCTTGGGGGAAACCTGGTTCCTGCTTGCCTTGTTCTTGATTTTCCCCGTGCATCTGCGTATGGCTGCTGTTGGAGAAAGTTGGAGTTAGGTGGCTGCTTCTTCTGTGCCGATGGTGAAGCTTTTATCTTTAAAATTATTCTCTGTTTCATGGGGGAAGGCAGAGGGTTTCCACTCTTTGTAGGCGAGATAGGTGACTGCCTAGCCTTTGAAGAAGGGGGAGGTTCTCAAACTTGCTCGTTACTCATCTTCAAAACCCTTTGTGAAAGCCGGAGGAAAAAACCCACTGCCACCACCACAAAACCCCCCTGGCACAGTTTTCCAACCTTAATGCCCCCCCAAAAATGGGTATAGAAGAGCAAAAGAAGCTCTCGTGCCTGCCACTGAAACACAGTCCGCATTTGGTCTTCGCTGTCTTTCCTGGACATCCTTTGTGCTCTCCGTGTGACCTGGAGCCCCTCGGGGTGGGCGATGAGTGTGCTACAAGTCGAGGATGATGCCAGGACCTGAGTGGGTCCATGTTCTGCCTGGTGAGAGCAGCCCAGGCCACCTCCTGAAGCCCTCGGCACGTGGCGCGGTGGAGCGTAAGGACACCCAGCAGCCCTTCCCACGGGGCATCTCGGGCACGGAGCGAGGAACAGGCTCAGTCAGAGGGAGCCTGCTCAGGCTGAAAACACAGAAATCGGGCAGAAAACGGGAAAACTGTCACTTGTTACGTGTGTCTAGTGACACTGGAGAGCCTCGGGTGGTAGCACTGACCTCGGCGTCAGCACTCAAACCTGCGAGCGTCATCTCCAAGGCCAGGAACAGGTAGGAACGAACTGCAGGCACACGAAGTGCCAGGGCTGGACACGTGTGATGTGAGGATGCGAGCTCAGCCCATGTGAAAACAGCCACAGGTCCAGGGGCAACGCGCTCGCCCCAGGACATGAAGGAATCGCCACTTTCCCCTGGTGTGCCAGGAGTTTTAAAGACAACAGGCACTCAGGAGTCGCCGCTTTCAGGCCGGCATAACTGCTGGCACTTCCAAGGGAACCACAAAGGAGTCTTTGAAGTTTGGATGAAAGGCGGAGCAGGATTCTCCTGCAGCCCTCCTGTGCACTGCGGTGCGTACGGAGCCGGAGGATGCTCGCCTTGCGCCGTGGCACCGCTGCGCCGAAACCACGGGGCTCCAGGGGAGCTGCAGTCTGGCTGCACGCTGCTAAATGTGCCAGGGGACACTTCATAAATACAGAACAAGTATTGTAGAAGGTGCCAAAACAACAGCCAGTGCAGAAACATCAAACTGAAGGCGGTGTTATTCATCTGGGTGGCAGATAACCTGCAGGAGTCCTTTGAAAATGCTCAGCTGAGTGATTTGTTTGGCTTCAGATAGTTGGGAGGCACTGCTCGGCGATCTGGTGCCTTCTGCAGGCTTGGATGAGCAGATTTAACCCCACCGAAACAGCTGTTTGTATCCTGCCTTGTTCCTCTGTAGCTTGGAGTAAAGAAGCTGTACTTGCCTGTCCTGTGGCTTTTTAGTTCAAGCGCTCTATATATGTAAAGGATTTTAAAAAATATGTTTAGACATGGTTTTATATAAATTTGTATAAACTTACATAAATTATATATATACATATTAAGTATATAAACTTAGCTTCAACGGCAGAAAACCTTTTATATAAATATATGAGTAACTGTCCTGGAAGTACGTGTATGATTCTGCCAGGCTGGTAGCAAGGCTTAGTGCTCCTGTGATCACCTGAACATGTGAAATGCATTTATCCTTCTATTTTTTCGCAATGTGAAGAAGATCTTCACTTACACATCCATTTATTTGCTAGGGTATTTCACAGGCGTGCTCACTGAGGGTCAGATTTTCACTTTATTTGCACTGATGACTTCTCGTGGTGTTCTTAGAGAGAAGAAGGCTGGTTGCACAAACCCCCTCTGCACGAATATGTAACAGTCCCGTGGAAAAGCAGCACAGCTCAGTGCAGTGGCGCTCCGATGTCTCTCTGAAGTACAGGAAAGCGTCACAGAATGTAGGATGAAGTGACTTGAACTTCAGCATGCAGTTACAAAGTGGTGCTGGGGCATTGCCTTGCGTGCCGGTCGGTGCCGGAGGCAGTACAGCTGCTGGTCTCCGCACAGCTCTGCTGAGATCGGGCCGCAGCTTGCTGCGGTGTCGCTTCTCTGTGGGTGCTGAGTCCCCAGTGGTGGTGCTGCACGTGTGCCAGCACCTGCCTCGCTCATCCCTCTGGAGACATGTGCTAGGCGAGGGCAGGGGGCAAAGCAGCAGCTGTGTTGAGGGGTTTCCCTGTCGATATCACCAGGAAATATTCATCTGAGAGCTCACGTGGAGTAATACCGATTTCTGAGTTAGGGTAAAGCGGACGCCTTAGGGCATAACGTAGCATACCCATCCATTTTCTACCTTCAAGGGAGAACTCATTCTGCTCCGAGGTTTATCAGGTCTCAGTGAAGACCGTCAGGTTTGTATGATGCCTCCTCCAGAGGCACTGCAAAGGGGACTTTCTGTATTTTCTCTTTTTTCCTTTTTTTTTTTTTTCCCCCCCTCTTCCTCTATACTACATGTATGGTTAGGTACCAAACAGCAAGGCTGTGCCAACCAGCAAAGCAAATGTCCACGCATCTCTTTTATATCGTGTGTAAATTTATAAAAGGACCCATCATAAGGTTTTCGTGAAAGAAGATAGGATTTTATAGCTTGAGTCCATTGCCCTCAATAAAACGCTTCAGTGTGGAGCAGAAGTTGCAACCCGTGCTTCTTGTGTTCGCAGAGTCGCCTGAAGGAAGCTGTGCAGCTGCTGGAGGATTACAAGCATGGGACTTTGCCCCCGGGAGTCACCAACAAAGAGGTGAGAGGAAAAAGCCTTTCTTACACTTCTACTGCTTCGTGCAGCCTAAAGAGGGGGGATGAGGTGGTGCTTCAAGCTGCGTCTGCAGTGAATGCACTGCTGCAGAACGTTTTTGGTGTTTCCAATGGAAAAATCCCAGATTGGCTCTGTTGAGCTGATTGCTGCCTGCTCCAGTGGTTCCTCGGGTCCTTTGCAGCTCAACTGCCAGCACATTGGAGAAAATTTTGATTGTTTGGAAGTTCCCCCGGTATAAATGTTGCTGAACAGAAACGATAGCAAGGGGTCTGCTATGAGCATACAAAAATTGTCTTTAGAACAAGTCAAAATGTTGGGTTTTCTGACTTGCACAGTTGTTGACTACCTTTGGCCAACACTATTGCTTCCCTTCCCCTTGCAAAATGGGCTTGCAGAATTGAAGAAAAAAAAATAGTTTTCATTTTAGGTGAGGGAAACCTTGTGGTCAGGTTTGTGGGTTCTTGCACCAGCAGCAGTGATGCATCAGCACCCTCTTCTACTGCATTCCTGTTGGTTATAATAATTACCATTTCTTCACTGGAATAACTTGTTTGGGCTACACATAACCCTGTGGATATCCTCACGTTGTAGGTTATACATTCAGTAGTGGTACTTTTTATTGGGTAATGTGCCTGGAGTTGGGATGGAGGCGTGGATTAGACTTGCTCAAGTTGCAAAAACCACGCTGATGCCAAGACCATAGCATGGCTTAGATAGCTGCTGAGAGAAGGGTCGTTTTTGGTAAAACCTGATTCTGCTTTGGGACAGAGGGATGGGTTGGGTGATCTCTCCATGACCCTGTCAGTCCTCTTTTCTGAACATTTATCAAATCTTTATGAACACATAGAACTCGTGAAAGCGCGGATAAGTATTGCAGAGGAGCCAGACTGCTTTCTGAGCCTTGTTCTTGCAGATGCAGGTATTTATATCTCGTACTCTTTTCCTTATTCATCCACATGTGCACACCTGACCATAGCACCAAGCCAGGGGCTTTACTGCGGTGTGTGTTTGTGCATCTAGCACAAAAGCCTTGAGCCCCACGTAGTGTAAGGTAACGCAGAGCTGCACAGATGGCAGACAGGAGCTGTACGAAGCAGCCATGGCAAAGGACCCGTGCACCTCCCGTGCAGACAGTGATGGAAGTGGTACTGTGCTCTTGTCCTACAGCCCGCAGGTCAAATAACCCCTTTATTTCTTTTAATGCTCGTGTATAATAGCTTATTCTCATGAAAGATGGCTATAGCAGATAAATGAAAAAAAAAAAAGACATTTGAATTCACTCTAGAGCTTGGCAGCGTATGTGGTGGGTGCTGTTTTGGGAAAAAAGCACGGCTTTAATGAAGAATAAACAGGAGATATCCCCTCCCTGTGCAATGTGCAAGACAAGGCATTGCTTTCCTGGTCTTTTGATATCAGTGCCTGCAGTCACCCGTAATCTGATGGTAAGAAAAAAGCAACCGGGGCTGAGGGAAGCAGCAAAGCAAAGAATGATGCAGCAGCAGATGACTCAGTTCCCATCTGCCTTCAGGCAGATGAAGTGAAGTCATTTGCTGAGGCAAACCACGCAGACTTTTGACCTACATTTTGGGTCTGCGTAGTGACAAGCCTAGGATGTACCCAGAGTTCATTCAGAATTGCACTGAGAGAGAGCAAGCAGAAGCCTCACATTTTTTGTTTCCTTCAGTCAGGACAGTGTAAGCGGGAGGCGAACCTTATTATACAAGCCAGAGGGTTTCAAGTGGAAAATAAAGGTATGGGGCAGAGGAGGAAAGAGAAAATGATGCCAGAAATGTCTTTCCTAGAGAAACGTTAGCACATCGGTTTTAAAAACAATATTTTTTGTAGTAAAATCTTGACACAGTTTGCTTTCATCGCAATGTCGATTATATTGGTAGGGGTTTAAGTAGCTTCTGCTGACTGTGGGATAAAGGAGCTCTCCCAGGAGGAGCCTGGCATGGGATTGCAGCATGTGCCTGTTGCTGTGTTTTACTGTTCTTTGCAGTGTTAATTAAAGAAAACCGCAGGGAAAGGCGAGCAAGCCGTGGGTAGATCCCAGCGAGCCTGTGAAACTGGACTGTTCGCTTCTGGTGTCGAAACCGCTCCGATAGGGGTCAGCTGGGAGGACCTGAAGGGGATGAGGGATCGGTGTGGCTTTCAGGCTGTGCTGCTCCTCTGGGCACACCTGAAAAACCTCAGCCCTGTGTGTCTGAGCACTCTTCTCCTCCTCCACACGCTTTTGGGTGGCTTGAACAAGCTACTTGCGTGCATATCCTTGCAGCGAAAGCAGGGGAAAATCCTCAAAATCTGGCTCTAGGTCGTCTTTGGTGAGAGAAGCATTGTCGCTAAACGGGTGGAATGTCTTCCTCCTCTCGAGCAGAGCCACCAGTTCAGAAATGAACCCTTCCTGTAGGCACCCGCTGGTTTCCATCTCAGAGGCTGGAGGGGAGCACGCAGGGGGAGCTGAGGAGCTGGAAGCTTGCCGGTGCTGAGCTGAGTACGAGAGTGCCAGATACACACAGCTGGACGTGTCTCATTAATTGCCGGTGCCTTTGCAGAACATACGATGTGCTGGCTGATCGCTCTGGGGGAGGGGAAACACCTCGCTTGCATGGATTTCACCCCAGATTTCCCCCTCGGGAACCAAAGGTGCCCGGAGAGTCCTATTTTACTTTCCCCGAGCTCAGTTTTACCATTTCTGTGGCTTCTCCATGCACCACGAGCTGCAGGATGGGCTCGGGCATCAGGGCATTAACAGTTCTTCCAGGCTAATTTGGGAAAAAGAAGCGAGGCTGCTCTACGAGGAGCCCATTTTGCGGCGGGTGCCTCACGTGCATCGGCTGAGGTTGGAATAAAAGAGGGAGCCACCTGATTTTACATGACCGGGTAGGTCTCGCACGCCTCTGAGGCACTGGTGGAGTTGCCACGTGCTGGCAGAAGACCAGCAGATGAGAGGTAACTTGATTCTTTTGACTGAAAGGTTATTTATTTATTTATTTATTTATTTGAATCCTTTTTGACTGAACAGAGCTAGTCACCCGGTGTTTGTTGTAGGCAGGAAGAATGTACTTGGGTACCTGCTTGGCTCACCTAACATCGTGGTGTGAGAGGGGCTGATGCCCTATTTGAGTTGTACGGTCAAAAAGGCTGGGCAGAGGTTCATGTGAAGCTCAAGAGCAGAACATTCAACTTTATCTGCTTTGTTTTAAGAGCTCATCCAGAGGGTTTGGTTGCTGGAGCCCCTTAGAGGTGGAATCTCTACCCATGTAACGGGCTCTGCGTCCACAGACTGGGTAAGGCATGTGGGTAGACGAGATGTCTGAATGGGCTGCTGGGCTTCACAATCACCATTAAAGTCATAATCGCCTTAGGAGCCTTTAAAATAAGACTTTGGGCAGAGTTTTAATGTATTAGCTTCCCGAACAACCCACCAGCCCCCCTCAAATATCAGCTTCGAGATGGAGAAGACGAGTTGTTTTGACAGAGCCGCTTCGCTAATCTCCTGACTGATCCGCTTTTGTGGTGCGGCGCGTTTGACAGTGTTCAAACTCCTTTTTTTTCCCCTCATTCGGAAACTCATGGTTCTCAGGAAGGATGGCAGGCAGTAGCTGAAAGCATAACAACAGCTCAGCACAATCTCTATTGCTCGCTGAAATGGTTTTACTGCCTGAGAAATGGAAAATGTAGAAGCCTAAAGCTATGTAACGCCAAGTGTCTCCTCAACGCTTATCTTCTTGACAGGGCTCTTGTAGGACTAGGCTTTCTCTTCGGCACTTCCAGAGCAGGTTTTTCAAAATGTGCTGAAGTGGAACATTTATGGACCATCTGAAGGAAAAAAAAATCTCCGAAGAGCCATAATATTACTTTGCTCCACTTCCCCGTGGCCATCTCTAAACCAGATTCCAGAAGAAACGTGGCTTGGCTCCAGCTCTCCGTGAAATGATTCAAAGGCACCACCACTCCCAGCTCGGCTACTTTCAGGTCAGATCCCAGGGTCCCAGATCCCAGGGTCCCAGAGCACCCAAGCAGGATGCCCAGCCCCACATCCCGGCGGCTGCTGAAGCTCTCCAAGTAGGAGCCCCCCAGCCTCTTTGGGCAGCCTAAAATCCCACAGCTCTTGCGCTCGCTCTTGAACTGGAGTGATCTCACCGCTCAGGAGCGTGACCATTAACTCAAGGTGGTAAAAACCTATTTCTTGGGCATCATTAGCAAAAATGAAGAATCAATCTCTTAACTGTCGATAGCTGCCAGACTGCTGATAGCTTTTTATTGAGGGAAAACAGAGCTTTTCTTCCATATTAGAAAAATGTTTTTTAAAAGATGACTTTTGCCGTGGCTGCTGTCTCAGTTAGGCACTCAGCAGAGCGGAGGATGAATAGCTGCCTGATGATTATTTATGCAGTGCTGTATACTTGGGCAAGAAGACACGCTGCAAACTCCTCCTCCTCAGCTCAGCTTATTTACCCAACTTTTTCTCTGAACGTTTGACAGCCGGACTTGGTTTGGCTTAGCTGGGTAGCTGGGTTCTAACTTCTGCTTATTAAAATCCCATCAACCAAAACCATTCTGTGTAGTGGCAATACCCCACGCTGTAATTAAGCCTCCTCCCTGACAGGCTCTTATGACTTCATGCTTTTTCTCTTAAAAACATATATATTTTTGGTAATGCCACCATTTGGAGTGTATTTCTGTTCTTTTGGTCGTTTGGGTTAGATATTTCATCCAGATGGTGAGAACTGTAAAACATGCAGGGAGAACAAATTCCCTGAAGGCTTTGGGGAGGTTTGGTCTTCTGCTGGGGGGTTTGGGAGTGCTGCGTGTCTCTGTGTTGGGTGTTTGGATCCCATGGCTTCACAAGTGTTTGATGGAAGAAGCAGCTGTTCCTCGTACCGGAATGAGAACCTTCCAGTACGAAGATTCTTCTGCCTAGAAATAAAAAAAAATCCTGCTTGGAAAACTTCAGGAGTACTCGTGGGTTTAGTAAACTTCTGTTTTTTGGTTCTGTTTGGCAACCGCGTGTATCGATGCCCTTTATTCAGCTCCTTCTGCAGGGGTCAGGTGCACTGGAAGGGCTGGCACGGCCCTGCTGCTGTCCCCTGCTATCCCACTTCTCCTCCTTCGGATGGGACCAGCTGAGAAGTTGTAGGATCCACAAAGAGGGCAAGAAGGGAGGTTTGTGGGCTTTGTGTTAAGGGAAGAAACCAGCTCAGTTGTCCCATCTTCCCCAGCCCCGTAGGTACCGTTGTGTCAGTGCTCTCCCGTCGGGATTTCTTCATCTCCCTGGTACGTTCTCCAGCACTTGGTGCTCCTCGTTAGGTGAGCTCTCATTACACTTGAGCGACCTTTTCAGCTTGTGGTCCTTATGGACCGGAGGGAGCAGGATGTGTTAAAAGGCCGCTGCTGCAAGCTGGTTTTGGTGCCGGTTTCCACCGGCAGCTGACGGGGCTGGCAGGATCCGGCCCTTCGCACGGAGCTCCGGTGGCTGGTGCGATCTGCGAGTGGGTAGGTGAAAATGACACACACAAGTGCACCGGGAGCCAATTTGCAGCAGAAGGTATAGACTGTAACATATCCAATTCTAAACAGGGCAGGCAATTCCCCCAACTGCCTCCTGGAGGGAATCTCCGCTGGAGTAAAAAGGTTTCATTTGATGGAGTGCACTCTCCTATAAAAACAGTGGCTGTCAAATATCAGCCTGATAAACGTGGGTGAAGAGCCACCGAGCTTAAAAGGGGACGTTTTCTCCAGCTCAGGAGCGTCGGTGCTGAGGTTTATCCTCAAAACCAAAAGGCTGTACCAACTGCGGGCATAATGATGTGGCTTTTGTCCTTTATCCTCAGGCTTCTTTCACTAATTTGTAGGATTGCATCTGTGTCCTCTGTGTGTGTGAGTCCCTTTCCCAACCTGTCCAACAGACCAGCACAGATTGGAAGAACAGATTGATGCTGGCATGTCAGCGGTGGTAAAAGTTAAGAGAAGCAGCACTCGGCGGCTATCAGATAAAGAGGGATTTAAATCATGCCTGGTTTATGACACAGCTGCTTTTCACTGTGTGGTGATCGCGCTTGGTGCTGCGGGAAGGAGCACAGTAAAGCCCTGGGAATGGTTGGCAAACATGGGGTGTGGGCAAAGGTGTTCTGGCACAGCAGTGCACCAGCTGAAGGTCTGCATCAGTGCTGGGGAGATTTTCTTACGAACTGCTCGTTTCTTCTAGCTTTCTCCCCAGAATGCCCTATACTTTCGTTTTCATTGCTGAAATTCCCTGCAGTAGTGTAATGCTTGAGCTACACAGCTAGCAAGCCCAGCAAAACGTGTCCTTTCTGTTGTGCGCTGAGCCCGGAGGTCTCTTTCTGCCTTTGAAATTGGTGTTAGAAATAGCTGCCGAGCTGTTTCTGTGTCTGTGCTGCTGCTGCTCAGTATTTGGTGTGATACCAGGCTGGGTCCAGCTAGGATCAGAGCCCTGATTTGCCCTGTTTGTAGACTCATACCACTCTGCCCTAAAAACCGGTGTTAACCAGGAACTGGAATACAGTCTAAGAGATACGGCGATGAAGATTTGCTGCCCTCCTCCACCTCCCCTGTGTCCCTTTGGTCCTGGTCTCTGGCTGCGCCCCAGCTTTTCCCCTTGGTCCTGCCAGCAGAGAGAGGCAAAGAGCCACAGAATAGCGCCGTGCCAGCAGGAGCCTCGGAGGGTGCTTCGTGTGCGCGGAACGAGGGCTCACGAGTGCGAGCGGTGCTTTTTTCGTGCAAGGTCTGAGTTTGTTTCATGTCAGCACAGCACCGATAAGAGGTTTAAAAACTTGCGCAATTAACTAATGCAGCCCTCGTGCTGCTGCTCGCCTCGTGGAGATGACTTCATCTTTCATTGCCCCCCCAACAGAGGTGGCACCTATTGAATTTCTTGTTCTCTGAACTTTATCCGCAAACTGGTACAAATTTGTTCTGTGCCCAGAATATTGCAAGGGAAAGTGCGATGCCATGGCAGCGTGAGCTGATCTAAGGCAGCACTGCCATGTCTCTGCCTCCTCTCCTCCTGGCCATGTGTTCCCACCTCCTTGCTCGCTTGCACTGGCACAGCTGGTTCAGAGAGCTGATCTTAATAAAAACTAAAGCTCCCTTCCCCTCCTCCCAAAATGCTTCATTTGTCGAGTTGAGCAGCTCCCTATATTTTCTGTCTGCTCTGCATGAACCTCACTCAGTGCCTGTGTGCCTGAAACACGGAGGCACGGGGGGGGCTGCGGTGCCACTGCCACGCGTCAGCTCCAGCTGCTGGGGGTCAGGCAAGTCTGTGATGGAGGCAGGACATGTATCTGGGTTTCTTAAGACCAGAATTAAACATCCTGATCGTTTGCTACACATCCGTGGAGCTCTGAGACACCAAGACACCAGATATTTAGGTTTTGATCCATCCACACCTTCCTCTTTGTCTGCCATCAGATCGCAGGCTGGTTCAGGTGGGAAGGGACCTCAGGACATAGGTCCCTAGATCTGCTGCAGGAAACCTCCTTGTTCATTTGACTGTATGTTTATTTATACATATAGGTTAAGATGCATAAAAATCTATTTGTTAGAAATGAAGATAACAGCGAGACGGCAATATTACGTGGTTTTTTACCCTTTGCAACTCTGGTCTGAAAGCTTCAGCATAAGGGGGGTGTTCGGAGGGGGGAAAAAACCAACAGCAAACCACCCCAAACTGAATGATCTGTAGTGAGAGGAAAGATGCAGCTTTTTGAAATGGTCCCTTGGAGACAGACACTCGCTATTCTCCAGCCAGCCCCTTCCTGCGAGCGTTGGCGGAGCATGAACTGTGGTGTGTCAGTTGTGACTTCTCACTCCTCAGCCTTTCCAAATGCAGCTTTGGCAACTTGCTGTTTTGAAACTGTTTCATTTCTTCCCCATTAGTATCAGTGAAGTGAAAAGAGACTCACCGGCTTAATGGGCATATATTTATTACTGTGTTCTTCCTTCAATCATGTTAGCAGCGGGAAGAGCTGCTCACGCTGTCCCAGACACAGCAGAGAACAATGAATCTATCAGAGGCTAAACAGCACCCCTTTTGCAGAATAATAGCTTTTCTTAACAGTGTTGATGAAGAGCGAAGAGGTCCATTTGCAGTAAACTGTACTTTTTTTCCTCTGGTCTCTTGCAGGATACAATAAAGCGCAGATATATCGCTTGTCCTGCTGCTTCCTTGTCTCTGCGAGCGAGCAGCCTGCTCGGTGCTCCAAGGACAGAGCTTGGACCTTCTCTCTTCTGCAGCCTGAATGTTCTCTGTGGCCTGGTTTATGCTGGCTCAAACATTTAGGGCATCATTTCCAGATTATCCGAGGGCAGCAGGCACCTGGGGAGCTCGGGCAGAAGTGCTGGAGGTTAATGCCCATTAAATAAACTGTTGTAAATTCTACCCCTGATGTTCTTACTCAGTTACAAACTGGCTTTGCTTCATCTCATCATTTGAGGATTAGGAGAGTTTATCTCAATTCACATCTAGATTACAAATCAGATTAGATTTGCAAACTCCATATGGCTAAACTAAGCTGAAACAAATCTGATATCGAGCAACCTAGCTGCATTAGCAAGCCTGCTTTCCAAAGCTGTGCTTTAAACCATGTAATGGCATCCAAGTCCTTCCCCAACCCTGGTGTAAGCGATGCTTTTCTGTGAGTGCTGCTTCTTCTGTTTAAATCTTTCCAGTAGAATGCTGTAAGGATTAATTAGTTAATGTTTATCGAGTGCTGCAAAGCTGCAAAGTGTTATTTAAGTGCTATCTTTTTTTATCGGTGAGGACTTGATTCTGTTTCCACCTACACTGGGTTTGTATCTGTGTAAATCTGTGTATTTCATGGGAATTGCTCGCGGTTTCCGATCCGGTTCCCAACGCCTGCGGTGCAGGCAGGTGTCTCAGCCTCAACTCCTGCATTTTCTCAAAGGTTTTGTGGTTCTGCAGACGGGCAGCAGCTCCTGGCGTTGGGACGTAATGGTGCTTAGGATGGGGAAGGAGATTTCCATTGGCATCCAAGAAGGGCGGTAGCTTCTGGTGCCTCTTTTGTTGATTTATTTCAGTGCCAGGTGCAGGAAATGTGTAGATACACGTTGTGATTTACACCATGCATGTGTTATTTGAGCTTTGTCCCCTTAGAGCTAAAACCTTTCTAAGGTAAATACCGCCAGGAGCGGGGCTGAGGAGGGTCCTTTGGTAAGAGTTCCTCCTGAGGAGCAAGTGCAGGCAGTGTGTTATGTTATTCTGTTTTTCGTGTTTATTACTAAAGCCAGACATCAGATTTCCATAAATATTAGTGGGTAGGGTTAAGCACATCACCAGGTTTGCAGACATTTCAGCCATGTCAAATGCAGAGCCAAAAGGTCTGGGATTCCACCGCCGTAAATCCGTACATTTACAGCCCCAGCTGAATGCTTGGGCTGGAGATGGTGCTGTGCGTTTGTCTCTGTGTAAAATATCACTTTTCAAGAAGTGGGAATGTGGGTTTTAGGACTGGAGCTGGAGAGAAGTGGGAGAAAGCCATGCAAAGCATGCGTGATTGCTCTCATGGGAAAGGGAGTAGGGGTGGGGAGCGGAGCAGAGCAGCACGCGTTTTAGCAGGAGGTGCTGCACTGAACTGCTTTGGGTTTGGCGCTGGTGTTTGAGTGTAGTGAAATACTGAAAATAAGTGTTTCCTCTTAACAGCAGAGAGGTTCTGGGGATGCATTCTGGAGCGGACTGACCACCATAAATGCTTTTAATAATTAGGAAGGCAGTAGAGAAAAATGTGGTGCTGGCAGTGAGGGTGATGTGTTGGAGAGTGCAGTGCAGCGGGCACTTGGGAGGTCCCCGTCTGTAACAAAAAAAAGTTAAGAAAACAAAAAAAACTGTCAGAAGCATATTGAAATACAAGCAAAATAATGTCAATGAGAACACTTCTAGTTTAGAATGGGCCTCCTGTTTAAGCAAACGGGGCTTCAGTGGTGGGGCCATGGGTGGCCGTTTCTCTCCAGCTGCACGTGCTACAGATGTGACTTTCTTCCCAAAAGCACTGCAAGAAGCAGTGGAAGTGGAAGCAGCAGAAGCAAATGGAAATGTCCCACAGCACCGCTGGCCAAAAGGCTTGTGCGACTTTACCAGTGTGTTTAACCTTGTAGGGAAGGTTAAGATGAGCGAACCCTGCTGACTTCATAGTGGAGCTGCTGGTGAGCGGTCCTGGTTCAGGCTGCTGGCCCTGCTGAAAGACTGGATCTGCTTGGTTACATCTGTGGGAGATCTGTTTGGAAAAGCTGTAGCAATTAATTCTGGGATTCCTAAATGTGCTAACCTAAAATCTCCAACTTTCATCAGGCTCCCGTTGGAATCCAAAAGGTGCCATATCTTTGCAAGCTGTGCTGATGTTGGTACGAGCTGCAGGTGCTTGGTGCTTCGGGGTGTTTTACATTTTGGGCCTACCTGAGCCAGAACTCATCGTGTAGGGTCCATCCTAAAGTCGGCAGAGGGAAGGAAGCCCTGCTGGAGTGCACTTGTGCAGCCAGGACTGCTCCTCTGCTGGGGGTGAGAGGAGCTGCCTGATTTCTGCCTGCTGACACAAAGGGCATCCAGAGGATGTGCTGCAGAAAATACTTAGGATGTTGTAGATGTCTGTTAGAGGGGATGAGTCTCACCCCTGGCGTCTTATTCTGACCATATATGACTACCAGTTAAGGGATGTAGAATGAAGTAAAATTTATTCAGTCACTACTACCAGTAACACGATGCCCAACCCATGTCTTTGCACTGAAGTATCCCTTAGTGAACTCTGCATGTACAGTAAGTTAGGCCTCTTGAACAATATTTTCTTTTTATTCTCCCTGGTTTCATGTCATTTAAACAATTGGGATTGGTGAAAATCACCTCTGGTTTTGGAGGCTGTCCCTCACATCAAAGCAGCTCGCTCTTGTTCTTCAGCTTTTCATCACACGTTCCGGTCCCGACACCCAATATTTGGAATTCAGTGTGGGATAGATCATCCGAGCTTCGCTTTAATAAAACCTGCAGCTCCAGGAGTGTGAAACTTCTGGCACTTTGTGACGGGGTGCCAACTCCAGCCTGTTACCTCGTTAAAATGAGACCCTGTGGGTGCAGGCGGGGCCTGGCGGAGGGGTGCGAGCCCCCCTGCCGGAGCAAAACGGGACCAGCGGATCTGAGAGGGAGCTTTGCCTCTGACCGAGGGACAAAACGACCCTTTTCAGAGGAATTCTTCTACTTTGCCTTCACTAGGGAAATTCTGCAAGCTGCTGTGAGTGATGGTGCGGAGTGTAACGCAGGTAGGCCGCTTTGTTTTGCAGCGCTTAGGCCGCTGTGTTTTCCCTTGCACATAGGCCCGTCGAACGTGGGGCTCCTCGTTAACTCTTTGAAAATAGCTGTGCCCTGTCATTAAAGTGTGATTAATCGGTAAGGGATTTTTTTTCTACATAGGGTTACTGCTGACATGGCATATCCAGAGCGTTTGCTGTAGGATTTCAGATCACTGGATGCCTACTGCCACGCTGTGCAGCCGAAGGAGGGGAGAGTCGGAGCAGCTTCTGCGGGTTCCTGACACAAATCTCACAAGTCTGCCGCGTCTCACAGACTGCAGGGAGGCCTTTCTGGCAGCACAGCGGTGGTGTGAACCTGTCGGAGCTCTCCTGACCTCAGCCTGCGGGGCCCGAGCTCACAGAGGAGCAGTTGGGCAGGGTCCAGCCTCGGGCGGAGGTGGCCGCTCCTTTTAGCGGGGCTGGAGCCTGCTGCAATCGAGGGTGAACAGTTTGCAAACCCAGCTTTCCAACCTAAGTGAAACTTGTGCTGTAGAGAGGGGAAAAAAAATCCCGTCTTTGAGTCCAGGACCGTGAAATTTCCCTGCTTTTGATAAGAAGATAGTTAATTTCTTAATAGCTGGTACCCTGTGTGCTGTTTTTGTAGTGGCAGGTGTTAGCTAATAGATTTGGGCTGGGTATAGTCTTTAAATAAATACTTTTTTGAAAGCTATGTCTAAGCTGCGATTTTGCTGCTAAGTAAGGAATGCTAATGAACGTCCTGTCAACCAGAGACCACATCTATTCCCCAAGAGTTGTTCCCCTCTTTATTTCCTTACCGCAGCTTTGGATCTCTTTAGGTCATGGCAGTCTTTGATACCCTTCCTTCAACCCCATAAGCACAAAACATTTCTGTGTAACTGAGCTCAGTTCCAGAGTTCATGCCTTTTAAAGCTGTAGGCGGTGAACAAAGAGGTGTGAATCCCTTCCTTGAAAAATGATAGAAAAATCAGAACCCTGCGAAGGATGGATGGAAACCTCGTCCGTGAGTTCAGCATCCTAAAATGCTGGTGCTGGGAGTATTTTTGTGAAGGGTCCTGGAGTTCTTCACGGCCATAAAGGATGTCTCTGTGAAGGAGAGGCTGGTTTGTCCTGCTGGTAGCTTCCGCTGGCCACAGGCTGGAGCAACTTGTCCTTCGCTGCCTGCTCCAGCTCTCCTGCACGCTCGTCCTTGGGGTTTTTGGTGTAAATCCGTGTGTGAGCAGGTTTGTTTCTTGCTTCTGAATTAGAAAGATGGCAAAATCCCTGTGTAGCTTTGAGTCAGTAATATAGAGTAAGATGTAAAGGAGGAACATCTGCTAGAGGAGACCCACCCTGTGCAGGCTATATTTAGAGATGATGGACCCAATTCTGACATAAATTGAGCAGAAATCTGGAGCTGTTCCACGTGCTCTGGTGAAGATGCTGTGGATTCATGCTGGTGTAAATGAGATCAAAATCTGGCTGCTTCTCGAAGATGGCCGGAGAGAGCGTGAATGAAATCCCCAGCAAAACCAGAGCCTTGCTCTCAGAAACGAGCTCCCCAGCTGGCAAGACTCCTCGGAGTACTGGAGCTATTGAAAGATGCTGCAAGCAGAAAATGAATTAGAGGATAAAGAAGTGAAAATGAGCTGGCAGAATCTTTAGGTGACTCATCAGGTGCATCTTGTAAAGTCTCTTTCTGAGAAGTAATGAAATCACATGTTCTAACAATATTTGCACTGCAGCAGGAAAATGCATAAATATTGGGATCAATTAATGAAATTAGATAACTTGACCAAAAAAGCCATAGCGCTGGCTCAGAAACCATCCCTCTTCCTTTTTGCTGGTCTTGGTGCTTGCAGTCGGAGAGGAAAATCTCGTGGCTTGGTTTCACAGCTCAGATGCATGAGCCCTGAGCAGCCACAGGATGGCTGGGACACCCTGAGCGGGCACCTGCAGCGTGCTCGTCCCTTCAAAATCCTCAAGCTGGTGGGTGGCACGTGGGGAAAAGCCCTGGTCGATGCCTTGGCACGCGGCCTCCCACCCTTTGGATTTTGGGGTTAATGAAGGCAGATCCAGCTGTCTGCCTGCCAAGCACAAAGATTGCCTCGTTGTGTCTTCATCTGTAAAATGGGGAATAGCAGTTTTCCTCAAAAAGGGACGTTTTCCCCAGGAAAGAGCCCCGGGGATGTGTGCATCAGCCCGTGACATTTAGATGCTCCAGTAACTCATCGCACGCGGTGGCGTTCGGCACGGAGTTCCAGCTCTGGAGCGAGAGCTGGATCTGGAGTGAAATCCTGGGGCTGCTGGTGTCAGTGGGTCAACTCGTGCTATGTAAAGCCGAATAATTACCTTACTCCAGCAGCATTTCCATGGCTTCTTATTTGGGGAAGGAGTGAGTCAATGCTTAGGTAAAGAGGAATGGCAGAGCTGTGCTTAATTTATGCCGAACAATAACAAAATCCAAGTGTGACTGCCCGCACTGCAGAATGAGCCCGCGGCGCTTGGGTAGGTAAGCTGGTGGGTAGTCAGACAAACACAAGCTCTCAGAGCGAAAAGAGCTATCACTATCTTTGGATTTATCAACAGCAAGAGCAGAAATCATCAGGTTAGCCTACCCTTGGTTTGGCACCCGTACAACTGTTGTTGGAATAATTTGTCTGCTTTCTGGCGTCCTCGATTCAAGAGGATGTTGACAAATTGGAAAGATGTAAAAGAGCCACGAGGGTGGTTAAGAGATTGGCAAATGTGCCTTGCCAAGGAAACAGCCAGTCTCCTGGCTCTGCTGTTTTATTTTTTTCTTTAAGCGAAGGTTACAGGGGGGATTTAGCAGCTCTGAGTACCTGCGTGAAGAACAAAAATAGACGGCTCTGAAGGCTGTCAGACAGAGGTGCAGCACAGGCTGGTGGCTGGGAGACAAAGCCAGACCTTAGCTGAAAAGGTAGAACAGTTTTTAATAGCAAAGGCAATTTAACTGTTGGGAGTCACGTTTTACTTGTCCATCTCTAGAAATGTATACATCGAAATGGGGATTTTTTTTTTCCAGATTATCATTTGCATTTAAGCCGTGCAGAATGTGCCAGGTGTCTTGGTAGTGGTCCCCTACTCACCAGCTGGATCTGCATCTCCTGTACAGCTTCTGTTGTTTCTCCTGTATTTCTTCTGTTATTTCTCGTAGATCTCTGCTGTCTGAGCCAGATTTGGGGTGTTTTGTTGCTGCTAACTTGCAATCAGTAAATAACAGTAGGCACCCGCGAGAGTTTTAAATGAGATTTTTTTCCCCTTTACGAGTATTTTTCTGCAAAAGATTTTCCCTTGTTAAAAACGAAAACTCGTGGTGGCTTGCTCTGAGTCCAGGGTTTGTGTGAAGAGATGCTTGATTTTATTTCCCTGCATTGCTTGCTCCACCTTTGTTCCCCGGCAAGCTCTGGTTTCCGCAGGAAGCTCCTTCAGGGGAAGGCTGGGCTAAATTTACCTTGGGATCTACGCACAGCAGAGTTTCAAAGATAATTCCTGATCTGTAAAGCCTGGGGTTGTTCTTTCTCATCCTTCAGTATACGAAAGAATAATGTCTCTGCCTGGTGTCTTGCCGGCCACATGAATTGGAAGGAGCTGGGTCTGTGTAAAAGCTTTAAACACGAGCGTGAGGTCCGGGAGGATGCAGAAAATGAATGCAGCAGCTACACGAGGAATATTTGGGGGTTGGCGTGAACCTCGGGACGGGGAAAGCTCTCGCTGCTGCTTTTCTCAATGTCACTTTCTCTTTTGTTTTTCTAGCTGTGGGCCGCCCAAAAAATAAAGCAGGTAATGCGCTTTTTTGTATTTCCTTCCCGTTGCTGCTTTTTCCCTTTTTGCTGAGTGATGCTGTCCCCTCTCCGTCAGTGACTCTGCCAGTTGCTGTTTTGCCTTGCCACAGACATGTAAATGCAGCGAGCACTGTTTGCCACCCAAGAGTCTGATTTTTTTTATTTTTTTTTTGCTTTGTATTTATATATTTTGATGTCTTCATTTTCTCCTTCCCGTCTTGTCAAGAGATTTCTTGTCTCCAAGCCTTTCAAAAATAGTTTGGCAGCTCTTCGGTGAGGCTCGTGGCTGTGCGGCGCCTCCCTCCGCTGCGCTCCCGGATCACGGAGGGACGGAGGCTGTCGTCCCCTGCCTCTTAACGCAGCCTCCTTGTAAAATTTGTTTGTTTTTTTTTTTTTAAAAAAAAAGCATGTGGGCCAGGTGAGTTTTGTTGTTGCTCATCGGCAGACCAGAATTAGGGTTTCCGTGGAGGCTGGGCTGCCCACGGCACACGAGGATTTCGTTTGGGTGACCCTCACAGTGCCAGCCACGCCGGCAGGCTTTGCTCCAAGCTCAGACACATTCTGAAGCAACGCTTCTGTATTTCAAACCAAATTATTTCCTTATCAATTTGTAGTTTATGATAAATTACTTAAGGAGACGGGATGGCAGCAGCAGGAGGAGGTTTTGGGACAGGGGGTGCCTCTGGCAGAGCCATGGGCACGGCGAGGCTGGCGGCGTCCTCGGCAGCTCACCTGTGGTTTCTGTGCCTTCACCGTGGCTGTTTGCTGACTGTTTTGCAGGCCATCATCCACCCCGACACAAACGAGACCATCTTCATGCCTTTCAGAATGTCAGGTAGAGTATAGCGCAACCAGGCACTCATTAATTTCACTGGGACTTGGTACAAAATGCTATCGTTTTTCCCTCTGGTTTTGCAGTGCATCTTGTATGTATTTAGGCTAGGACCAGAAAATAACTCAAATGCCTCAATCCCTTAGAAATCAAGGTGAGTTAGGATCCTAAATACCTACGTGAGATCTAGTGCTCAGAGTTTTCCTCTCCTTACCGGGTTGATGTCCTTTCTGGCATCCATCGCTGTAGCGGTCATTTTAGCTTTGTGGTAAACGCTGAAGCTTGCTGCCCAGCCAGTAGCGTGGTGTTTTACCCTCCAGGGTCGAGCAGGATGAGCCCTGTTTCTCCACGTGCACACCAGAACGGAGCACTTCAGTTGGAAGGGACCCACAAATACCTTTGAGACCAACTGCCTGACCGCTGCAGGGCTGCCCAAAAGTTAAAGCATATTTATGGGGGCAGCATCCAAATGCCTCAAACACCAACAGGCATTGGGCACAACCACCCCTCTAGGAAGCCTGTGCCCGTGTCTGACCACCCTCATGGTTAAGTCATTTTTCCTAATACCCAGTCTGATCTTCCCCTGGTGCAGCTTCTATTTTTAAAAATAAACACTAAAAAATAAACGTACGTAATAGCTGTAGCAGCGGGAAGCCTGGGAAGGATCGGCTGTGTTTGTTCCTGGCTTAGGCGGCTGCTTAATCATTAAATGCTCACCTCCTCTTTCCTGTTTTGGGGTGTCCCTCTGCTGCGCACAGACCCGCAGCTACCTCTGCTGTGCGCTGGGTCACTGCTCGCCGGAGGGTGCGAGTGCACCTTGGTCCTTTCTGGTCCTTTCCCAAAGGGACGGGCAGCATCCTCCTTAATAGCACCTGCTCCATATTTCCATGGGGACAAATATTGGGGCCGATGGGTTTTGTTCTCCTGTTCTTTGAGGAAGGTTGACATGGAGGTGACGTGCAGGGAAGGAAAGCCAGGACCTGTGCTGCCTTGTTCTGTACTTTTGGAAAAATCTTTCATCCTCTCGGGTCATTGCCCTTCCTGACTTAAGTTGGACCCGTGAGGCGTAATTCAGTAATGCTGGTGAAATCCTGAGACCTTCTGGTGGAAGTCATTGAGATAAATTATAATTAGCACAAAAATCGGCAGTCCTAACAGGGGAAAAACGTGAAACATTTGATTTTTGTGGTGCTCAACAAGATCTGGGGTAAAGCCTTCTCCATGACAAAGAGCTTTAACTTATACCTATGATTAAAATTGCCCAGATCTCCTCCACTCCTGAGTGTGTAAATGTGCTTTCTTCAGGGTGCTTATACCCTGTTCCTTTTTCAAGTGACCCAGAAATAGATGAGCTCCCCTGCTGGGAAGTTGTTATCAGAGAGGTAGGAGAGGGAGGATGGTGGCACGGTCCTGCTCCGTAACGTACGTTGTCCCCTCTGAAGTGCTCACACCACGTACTGGCACACACTGGGTTCGCTGGAGTAAGTTTTAGGGTCTAGATGAGGCTTTATAAGTTTCAGGGAAACTCGTAGACCCCGACCCAAGAAAAAAAGAGGGTGGGAAGGAGATTTAGAAAGCACCTGGAGTCTGCTCTTGTTGATGCTCGCTGTTGACATCTCCGTGCCCATGGTGGCGCGGGCTGGTAGACGCGAGAGCAGGCTGCCGTGCCAGGTGTGACTTGTACCCTAAAATGGTAGCGCTGTTAGATTTCTTAGGTGTGATGTTTTTCCAGCCCCAAACGACCTATTAAAATGCATGCCTCTCTCTCTCTCTTTTTTTTTTAATAGGTTACATTCCCTTCGGAACGCCCATTGTAAGTACTGCAGCATCCCTCCCCGCTTTGTTTGCGAGTAACAGGAAATGCATTTTTTAGCACCCGCACACGATTCTCCGAACTCCGCCGTGCTGCCTCGCCGCAGATTCACGCGGGGCTCACACCTTTCCCCTCGCACGCTCGCGAGGGCTCGGTGGTGCAAAACGTGCCCTGTGGCCGCAGCTCGGCGTGCTCAGGGCTCCTTGTCTACCTCCCACCGCTCCCGCTGGTCTCCGCAACGTCTCCAGCTCCGTGTTTCCCTTTTGGAAAGGGAAGACCAGGATGAGCTCATTGCCTGCAACTTCTGCAACTCGTGGATTCATCTTTGGAGGCGTATTTTTTTTTTCCTTTTTTTTTTCCCCCCATTATTATTTGCATGGTTTGCAAGTCGCTTCCCGGCCGTGAGAAACGCGGGGAGCTGCAGCGCGGTGAGGCCAGCGCCGTGTCTCCTCGTCTCAATTAATTAAAGCTGCGAGTGCTTTACGTGGGGTTACTGCTGAGGGCGTTTGTGGTTGGTACTTGTTATTGTGAAATTTGCAAGCGTTTGGGTGCTCTTGACAGCCAGAACGGAGATAATCCCGTGCTCCTCCTGTTGAAACCCCAGCTCATCTTCAGAGCCGTAGCTATTAATTAACCTCCTTTTGTGAATAGGCCAGCTGGGGCGAAGAGTTTTGCCCCAAACCACCCAAGTTGATGCCAGAAGGCTGAGTGAATGAAGCCTGCTCTGGGCAGCCTCCAGCTCTTCTCCCAGCCTTTGAGGTCAAGTGCATTAAAACAGTCCAAGGAGCAAAATCTGCTAAATTTCATCTTCCTAAACCTTGGGGACGGTGGCACGAAGCTCGCTGAAAGGTACCGATCCCTTCCCGACCGGTGCTAGCAGGGTGGCTGGAAGCTGGAGGCAGAGCCCAGCCCTGCTGGTACTATTTGTTGTCGTGTGTAACGTCGTGGCGGTAACTTTGTAGGGGGCATTTTAAAAGAAAAGGTTAAACAAAAACGAGTTAACGATCAAATTGACAATGAAATCGGCCCAAATCCAGAGCTGTCAGAGGAGCCGAGAGCTGTCAGATGAGCCCAATTTCGCTAGCTGTAAAGGATAAACTGGAACCTCTTGTCATTTAAAAAAAAAAAAAAAAAAAGGAAAAAAAGAAAACCAAACGTTTCAAATGTTAAAATTAAAATGTAACATTTATGCCAATCGATCTGTGAAATTTAGTGACAAAATTGGCAGCCTGCTCTAGCATAAAAACAGTTTGAGTCTTGCATTTAGCATAGGGGGATGGGATTTCCTCAAGAGAGGCTCGGTGTGCCTGCGGCGAGCTCTCGCGTGGGATCTGCGCCGGTGAAGCCGTGGCGGCGTGCCGCTGCTCCGGGGCTGCCTGTCCCGGTGTGTTGGGGTCACCTAACCACCCCAAACCAGAACGGGATCAGATTATGCATTACCAGGTTTGCTGCCCACCAGTCGATACGCAGCGCTGCCTCTATCCGTGGGGGTTTGTCCCCCCCACCCTATAGCTAATGCAAAATAATTCAGTACGGTTCAGCTCATTGTGGAAGAGATTAAGGTCTGGCCAAGAATAATCGCTTCTCTTCTGGCTTAAGCAGCCTCTCCCCTGACACCACCAAAGCCTGTGGCTGTGTGTTCTCTGCCTGTATCGGTCCCCTGGGCAGAGTGACCCGGCTCAGAGAGCTGCCATCGTTGGCTTTTTTATGGTCTCCATCCCTTCGTGGCCGTCTTTGTGGCTCAGCCCCTGAAGGGCTGCGGGGGCACAGTGGGACTGGAGCGAGCAGCAGGACGGGGTACGTGTAAGGACCACTTTGTCTCTGCCCGCCTGGATTTCAGCCCATGAGGCACAAAACCAAGCTGCTCGCGTTATTTGCCTTTGCTACAGGGGTGCGACGTGCCAGCGGTCACGGCGGGGCAGCTGTTGGGCACCCTTTTACTCTCCCTGTGTTTCCCCCCACCTTGGTTGGGGTTCCCAGCCCAGGAGGAGGCATTCACCCAAGGAAGAGGCTCCTCTGCGCTTAGGAAACCCAGCCCGGGACCCTTGGGGCACATCGTTTTCCCCAGCCATTTAAAACCAGAGCAGAACACTTCATTTTTCCTCTTTTTTTTCCCCTTTTCGAAGTGCCAGCACAGCCGGCCCCTTGGCCAGGTTCGTGTTTTTTGGCTGCTCTCCGACAGCTCCCGGCCCAGCACCCGGCTGCAGCGCCTGCGGTTCCAAACAACCCCGGCGACAAAGGGCCCGAAGGAATTTGCAGCCCCGCTCCTTTGTCCTCTGAGAGGCAGACGGGAGGCTCGGGAGGCCTCGCTGCCACTTGGAAACGCTTGGAGAAGTCCCACCTGTCCATCGCAGGCGCCTGACGAGGAGGCAGGGCACGGGGCTCGCTTTTGGGAGCCCGTAACCAAACGTGCAAAGAGCCAGCAGACGTCCGGGAAGTGTCTGCAGCCCTGGCTTTGCAGCCACAGAGGGCTGTTCACACCTGATAGGCAATTAAATTTTGTAGTCGGTACTTTTCTGGTGTTTAGAACCTTTTTTATTTTTTTTTCCCGTATATTTTGTTTTCCTTCTTAGTTATTTTTTCCCCTGACAGTAATTAAAAGTGAAACTGTACATTTCTTGACAGACTCTTGCACATATGGAGAGTTTGCATTTAAACGTGCCTCTTTCAGTCATACAGATTTTGGGTGCTCTTTTTTATTTATTTATTTTCCCTTCCCTTCTCTTCCTCTCGCGCCGAGCTCCGGCTGACAATGCGGGAGCCGCTTGCTGCCTTCCCTCTCCTCCAAAGCCTCATTAGCCCGATGGCTTTTGGGGTGAGCATCGGTCCCGGGGACGAGGAGGTTCAGCGCCTGTTGAATTCGCTCGGCTCCGACCGGCGGCTCCGTAATTAAGGACAAGATCCCCAGATTGAACGGGAGCAGCAAATTAGTGGGAACTCGCACGGCTTGGCCTTCAGCCAGCGCACCAAGTAGCTGCAACTTCCAGAAAGGCTGGAGGAGGAAAAGCTGGAGGAGGAGGAGAAAGGAAAGAAGGCGTAAATGAAATCAGGCCTCCCAACCCCGGTACCCTTTGGTTTGTTGTTGTTTCTCTTCCATGTCCTTGAGCGTAGAAGTTGCCTCCTCTTCAACTGCTGCTGCTGCAGATGTGCAGCTCAAGCTCGTCCCGCCGTGCGGCAGGCTCCCCGTGCCGTGACAGGGAAGTTTTCTGTTTTCTGGGCTTCTGTTGGAGCAAACCTAAAGAAAATGGTGCCGAAGATGGTCTGCGAGTGAGTGACCTCGGAGCCTTCTTGCCCAGGTGCGCAGATGCCTCGGAGATGTTTGAGCATCCTGAAAGTCAACGCGTTTGGAGTTGAAAGGAGTCGTTCGGTCTTCAGACCCTTCACAAAGCTGCAAGTGTGATTGTGCGCCACGAAGACCGTCTTCAGAAGCTATCGGGCGTTTCAGGCTCAGGAAGGGAGAAAACGGAGATGATAGGAAGTACCACTTCTTGGCCGTTTGTTACCCAAGAACTCACCTTCTTGTCCCTCTTGGTTGGGTTCCTTGCTGGGAGTCCCCCAGCTTTCAATTTCCTCTTCCTCTTCTTCTTCTTTCCTCTCTTTCAGCTTCTTACACTCGAAAAGGAAAGGTTGCCACCAAACGAGGTAGGAAGGAGGCTGGCAGAGACTATTTTATATCACGGTATTTTGAGACATCTCCGGGATGCTCACAGGACCATATGGGCAGCACACACGTGTCTGCGCTCAGATGCTGCTC
Organism: Anser cygnoides; assembly: GCF_040182565.1. Classification (NCBI taxonomy): domain Eukaryota; kingdom Metazoa; phylum Chordata; class Aves; order Anseriformes; family Anatidae; genus Anser; species Anser cygnoides. The sequence goes on along the minus strand of NC_089876.1, from coordinate 1,800,536 downwards.
AGGGTGACTTTGCAAAGCCTGCGGCACCTCACATCCGCGCGGCGGCGGCGGTACACAGAGTCACAGGATCATCTAGGTTGGAAGAGACCTCGCCAGATGTGCGGGGCCAGGCTGCCTCGAGCCGTCGTCAGCCGCAGCTCGGAACCCAGGCAGGAGTTTTCGCAGCTCCCGAGTATGCCACATCAACAATTCCCTTCTCTTCAAACAAAATTCAGGGCTCCCAAACAGGAGCACATGTGCTTCCAGGTGGCACTCCTGTCTTCAGATGTTCAAATCTCATTTCTTCCCTGTGCTTGAAACAGAGAATGTGCCAAAGGAAAATAGAAAAAAAAAAAAACTTCACTTCCAATAGGAGGAATTTTGAACTCTTGTATTCCTGCAACTTTTGGGTTGTACTCCAGAAATACTTGGATAAAATCAATCGTTTACTTTTAATGAACTAATCTTTGGACAGTTTGTGCTGACAGACTCTTAGAGGTGTGTTGCAAGCAATAATTACAGTTGTGAAGCTCTTAGGGGCAGATGTGTTAACCAGTTTCCCCACTGGAAAATTGAAAGACGGTGGGCTGAAGGGAAGTTCAGGGGGGAAACGACAGGGCTGTGTCCTAAATCTATTCCCTTTTAGCCTTTATCACTTCTTACTGGAGTGGGCACTTTTAGAAGAACTGGAGGGATGGGTCTGTTCCCTCACCCAGTTGCTCTTGGTTTGTACTCTGGCCACTCACCATGAAATAAATTAATAAATGAAGACAACTGTTTAAAGTCAATGAAAATACGCTTGCTGCTTTCGTGCCTACCAGAGCACCAACAAACCCAAACCAACCATATATTTGTTAACATGAAAATCTCTTCTCTTGCAGGTTGTTGGTCTTCTCTTGCCCAACCAGACGCTGGCATCCACTGTTTTTTGGCAGGTAACGCTTGTCTGCTTCCATGCACTGAATGGGTGGAGAATGTAAGGAAAAGGAAAGCAGCCTCTGACTTTGTTAAGAGGAAGGTGATATGGATGGGTATGGTCACGGAAGGGTTTGGCAGGTCTGGAGTGGGCTGTAAGCAAAGTGTTGGGTCTGCTTTGTCATGCCCAGCAATTTATGCCATCATAAGGGAGATGTAACTAAGAGTAAGGGGAGGGAGTGTGCACATAAGTGAGTTATAACCACAGTAAACACCCCAATTAAGTAATATTTCAGGACTAACTGAAAAAAAAAAGTTATTTTCATTTTTAGTTGCAAATTGGTTTTTATGATCTAGTGTAACTCACAGTAGAGAATTACACAGCTAAGAAGTGTCAAAGCAGAATTAGATCTGCCTAGGATGTCAGAAAGTCTGCACAACTGAGAATATATAGGTACATCCCAGTAACTTATGATTTGGTGTATTTAGCTCTAAGCTCGTATTTCTGGAAGGCAATTTGCCTCCCCTGGCTTTGGGCTTTGAAGGTGGAAAGAGTTGACTTTGGGTAGATCGGCTATCTGGAGATAGCTACTGCAAGGTGTCTTGTAAGCGGCTCAAGTTGGGAGCTCCTGCTCCCCCATCTCTGTGCAGCTGGTCCAAATGCGGTCAGGGGAAGCCTTCAGCTTTAAAAGGAGGGGGGACCCTTTTAAAACTAAATAGATTATTTCCAACACAAAATCAAAACAAGCCCACTCGAGAGGGAGGTCACAGCAGGCCAGCCGGTGAGCGTAGTGTGCCTGAGGCACTGGGTTTATGGATGGGTCTCAACTCTTCCAGCTCGTAGCCTGCTGGACCCAGTGTCAAACCAGTTAGCCCCAAATCGGAGTGATATTTTGGAAGTCCTTCCTTGAATTTCGTATTCTTTCTTGCATCAGTAATATCACAAGCATCAAACTCCTGAGCCAGAGAGCATCCATGCTTCCCCTCCACTATTTTCTGCAAGGGTTTCAAGTCAAAGTCATTCCCCGCATAGCCCCACGCTGACACTGCACAAGGTTTTAGGTGAAGATTATGCCTGTTAGCTTTTAAATTGCTCCATAACACGATCTTGAGATTTGTTTTTAGATCTAGTTGTTTACTTTCGTGAACCAGAGCTTGTGCACGTGCTTCTGTATGGGAGCAGAGCTGGTGAAAACTGCGTGCGTTGGTTTTTCTGCCTCGCTTTGAAGGGCATCACATCAGAATTGGTGCGTGCACAAGCCTTTGAAAAGATGTGGCAAGTCACAGGCAGGCCCAAACGAAGATGTCGCTCCTGTGTTCGTAGATCTTATTTTTGTGAAGTTATATTTATCTCTTTCTCTTTTTGTTTCCTCTTCAGTGGTTGAATCAGAGCCACAATGCATGCGTCAACTATGCAAACCGCAACGCGACAAAGGTGAGGAGACCCAACATATGCAGCGCGTGCTGCACGTTAGCTCTGTTTTGACACGGAAACATAAGTCTTGTCTCTTTGCTGTTAATAGAAACTGCGGAGTAGGCACTGTGACGAATTTATAGATTGCCCATTCTCCTGAATACACTTCCATTTTAAACTTGAGCTGTAAATGGCAGGAGGATCTCAAAAGCACTCGAGGCTCACGAGCGATGCTCAGTGCCTTCGTGCTGAACCAGTATATAGTCTAACTGGTATGAAATGGTTTAATTTGATACGTAAATGAACACGAAGATGATGTCTATTTGGGTGTTTGGATAGCAGAAGGGGCCATGGTCACACTTCTGTGTCGTAAGGACTTCCTACATGTTCCTAGCAGTGCTCCCATGAACGGTGCCGCGGACGTGGTGGTGGCCTTCCTGCTTTCTTCCCATTACTTTAGTGTCAATCATCTCTTGTTGGGATGTGGGACATCAAGACAGAGAGCTAAAATGGAAAGAATCCAACTCATTGAGATAACATTTTGAGGACAAATATTTTATGTGGAGAGTTTGGGGTTCACCGCTAGTGATTAGAATGCCAATTTATTATTCTTTTTTTTTTTTTTTTACCATTTGTTATATTTCATTCACATACTTTCTTTTAGCTGCTACTATTATAATTTTCTGATGCCAATTAATTTTCCGTTCCCTTTAACCTTGCTCATGAGGTCAGAATGTTCCTTGGTTTTGCCGCTGCTAGATGACAGACCATGTGTCACCGAACAATATGACAAAACTAAACCTGTCTCTGGTTTAAAACAAATACAGAAAAGATAAAAAAAAAAGGAGCTTGGTTGTATTTTAATAACCAGAAGTTTGTTTATTGAAAATATGTTTTGTTTTTCTTTCCAAAGCCTTCTCCGACGTCCAAGTTCATCCAGGGCTACTTGGGAGCTGTCATAAGTGCTGTCTCAATAGCAGTGGGTAACGCTTTATATCTGTATCTTTCCCTACTCATAACTGCTCCCTTACAGTAGTACCGCAGTGCCTGTGAGATGTTTCTTTGAATTGCCAAGCATGTTTATGTTTTAATTGACATAATTCAGTCCAAATAACAAGAAAATATTTTAACCATAAGATGTCTCTGTCCATGCATGCCCAAACTTTTCAGCAGAAGGAGACTTCTACCAGGGATTGCTTCCAGCATGTCCTGCACTGTGCTCCGCTTGTGTCTCAGCACTGCGGCTTTACTGCTGGGAGGCTCAAATTATCCACGTGTGCATTAGGTTCTGGTGAATTAGCCTAGCCCAAGTTAAAATGCCAGCCCCTGAGTGACCCTGAGGCTGCAGAGTGGCAGTGTGAGAGCTGATGTGCTGAGCTTTTGGAGGTGGTCCCCTGGTGGCTCCGCACCTTGGTCTAAAGGAGAGGCAGTGCTCCAAGTGACGTCTTTTACCTGCGGGCAGCGTTCAAGCTGGAGCCTGGTGTTCAAGTCACAGTTAAAGTAATCTGCAATAGAGGCGATTTTAAATGATTAATTTGCTAAAATCTTGGTCTGGTGGCGTAATCGTCAGAATCGCGGTGTGATGCTCCAGGAGCACAAGTTCACATCTTTGGCAGCTAATTCCCAAGGAGGCAGGTGCGTTTTTCAGGAGCAACTTAAACAAGTTCTTTCCTTTGGTGGCTTTTTAAATAAACCTCTGAAATGTATGGTTGTTTTTCCTGCTGGAACATTAAAGATCCTATGGGAAGCTTTTTTTTTTTCCCCTCTTCTCCAGGCGTTCTTTCCCAAACAGACTGAGCCATGGGAAGGGTCAGCGCTCAGCCTGCTCCCCACCCTGTTTGTAGCCACGTTCCCTAACTCACGCCGAGGAAGAGGCCGCATGGGCTTGTTTAGATTTCTTTACAAGGTGCAGTTCATATAGTCACAGAGCCATAGAGTGGCTTGGGTTGGTTGGAAGGGAGCTCAGAGCCCCCCCCCCAGCCCCCTGCCATGGGCAGGGCCCCCTGCCCCCAGCCCAGGCTGCCCCCAGCCCCATCCAGCCTGGCCTTGGGCACTGCCAGGGTTGGGGAGTAAAGAATTTCTTCCTTACATCCATTAAAAAACTATTCTCTTTTACTTTAAAACTGTCTCCCCTTTTTCTTCTCTAGAGCAGGCTGGGGATCGATAGCAGAATTACGGAGGCAGGAGCTTTCCCAGATACACTTCTTCCCAATAGCTTTCCATATTTCTGGCTTGGCTTTCTCACTGGCTGCCGCTCTGCTCCCCTACTAGAATTAACCCAGCCCCGTGTGCGTTGACCAGCCTTGCGTTGATGTGAGCTCCCACCCTTCGTAACCCCGTGTAGATGCGTGCACACCAGCCCCGTGCTTTTGCAGCTGAAATACCGGGACATCCAGGTCCCCACTGCACCACCCTCAGCGCTTCAGTTAGCAGCAGTTCTCTGTGAGCTGTTCCCTGGCGTAGCACAGGAGAGCGTCGCTATCCCTTCTGGTCCTTACTTCAGAATTTTTTCCACCTTGTGAACTGAGTAAAGCAAAGCGCTCCAGCTTGCCGTGCTGCTGCTGCTGCTCACCACCTGCCTACCAGCCACCAGCAAGCACAGCTGCAGCAGAGGGATGAGAACAGATAATTTCCCCTTGTTGGCATTAATGCTCCTCTCCGTTTTGGCAGCAGGAGCAGATAGAGGGCAGGAGACAATGGAGAAGTGATGTTGGCAGTTCTGTCACCCCGAGGAGCTGACAGGCTTTGGTAAGGAATCCACTGTGCCGTGGTGGGACAGCCGATGCAGGTTTCTGATATCTCTGGGCCCTCCTGTGCTGCCTGCAGAGGAGCTGAAGCAGCAAGATAGGTTCACATTGCAAAGGGGCTTCTGTGGGACCGCCAGTGGTGGTGGGAGAAACGCCCATTCCCTGAAGCGGTGTGAAAAAAACCAAGAGCTGGGGATAAAAGAAGTCGTTGCAAGCCAGCAGCGACCTGCGGTAACTGCAGGGTGGCTGTCACCACCGGTGACACGCGTGTGGGTGGCTCGTCAGTCTGCCGGTGGTAGGTACCACGCCACGATGGGCACGCCGAGCCGGAGTGCCACGGGGATGCCCTGTGCGTGCAGAGTGTCGGGCACGGTGGCGCAGCAGCTGTTCGGAGCTCTGAGGGGCAGAGGTTTTGTCGTAGGGGGCAGCAGCCCCCCCGACACCTGCTGAGGTGGCCGGGGGGGCAGCAGGGGACAGCAGGTTTTATGGATGCTTCCTGATGTTTGCAGGAGGTCTGCTTCTGTCGGATTAAGCTCTGGCACTTCAGGTGTGCTCGCTATGGACACTTGCAAAGCCGAGGTGAAGCCTGCCCACCCCGCTGTCCCGGTGCAGAGGAGCTGTTAGGGACACGACCGCTGCACGAGCTGCTGCAGAGGAGCCCTGCTGATCCCTATCGCGTACTCAAATCCCCACACAGAGCAGCCTAGAGAAAATCCTGCAGGCAGGGAGTGATTTTTATGCTGTAAATATCTGGATTAATAACCAGCGTCTCCTGAAGCAGTTTTCTTTTTTTTTTTTTTTTAATGACGATGACAAATAATTTAGCGGTAGCCCCAAGTTTCATTACCCTGGATTCTGAGGCCTCAGCCCTCATTAACTGATCTCTGCTGTCAGTTAGCAACAGATCACCTCCCAGTGTGAGCCTATTAGGACCAGATGACCTGAAAACAAGTGCCACTGCCTCCAGTGGTCTGCTGAGACCCGGTATTAATTAAAGCGAGCCCCTTCCATGTTTGCAGTTGGCAAGCGACGCAGGGAAAAGGCTGGTGGAGCGACAGATCAGTCGAGCTGTGATCGTGCCTCCCGTCGGCTTAACCCTCTGTGGCTTCATCCACAGCGAGGGACAAATGAACGGCTTCCTCACGTGGAGGGAAGAGCAGATTTTGGCTTTACGCTTCTCGCAATTAAACTAGAAGCCTCGGCGAATCTTTGCAAATAGCCTGATTATTTTCCCATTTCAGGGAGAAGGGGGGGAAGTTGCTGTCACGGAGAAGCAGCACGGACCCAGCTCTAGGTCTGGGTCCCCTGGTTTGCAGTCCTTCGGGATGAGAGTTTAGAGGAACGAATGTGCTTTTTTAAATATTCCTTTCCACTATTTGTCAGTATTTCTTTTTTTCAATGTTTTTTTCTCCTTTTTTCCCCACCTACTCCCAACCCAGTTCACGGTTCAGCTTTGGGTAAAGAAAGCTCTGCCAGGGTTGTGTTTCTTCTCCGGTATGGTATCAGCTGAAGCGATCACCTGAAAGGAGGTTAGAGAAGACATCAGGAGGAGTAACCTTAAGATTGGCTGCAGGTGAAGAGGTGGAAGAGCCGATGTAGCAGATTTCCTGCACCTCTGACCCCCTTGCTCTTCATACGTGGCAGTTGCACTCTGTTTTCTGAAGGCACCGCCTCTGCAGACAGCGCTCACCGCTCCTGGCGTCTCAGCGCTGTGCTTTTGGGATGCCCTATGGTTTGTGATTTCTGATTACCCTTAGGTAACCTAGGTCTGTGTTCCTCCTCCTGCGATTTGAGTTTATTTTTATCGTGCTCTCCATAGCCAAGCCTCCCTCCTGCCTTTTGTTTTGATCGTTCCAGATTTACAGCTTTTCTGAACATGGAGTGGTAATTGTTGTTTTTTTTTTTTTAACAATTGAGTGGATTCCTGGGATTAGGCCTTGGTTTCTGATATCTGGCTGCTGTTCCTGATGCACAATTAATACCAGCTGGTTATCCCAAGGAAGGCAAGCAAAGGCAGAGAGTAGTAATAAGAACTGAGAAAGACCAAGAATATTTTAATTTTATTCCCCAAATATTCTAGCGCCAGGAACTATACTAATCAGAGGGTTTGTAATTACACAGAAAATCCTTCCAGCAGGGAGAGACACACACACACACACACGCTCCCTCTCTGCTACTTTTGTCAAGCTTTTAAAAGGTTAAAAAAGCTGCTTAATCAAAACCATCTTTATTATTAGTGCTGTTGATAACTTTTTGCATATTTTATGTTTCTTAGCTTCTGATCCAAACTTGATTTGCCCCTGTGTTGCCGATCCTTTTTGCTTCTGCCTCAGCTGTTTGGCATTAGGGCCTTAAAGTCTGACTTCAGCCCGACGTGGTTCTTGCAGCTGCAGTTAAACACGTGCAAATCAAACCTGATCAGGCCAAGAGCTGTGAGCAGGTGTCACTCGCTGGGGTGTCACTGGTGCTGAGAGCTGCAGGTTGGGGACCAGGAGACCGTGGTGGTGAGTCGCTGGGTTTCTCGCTTTCCCACTGATTTCCATGTCTTGGACATGGAAGGACCGACTCCAAAACCTGCTCCTTCGGATGCTGAAAGCCCTGTGCAGATCCTCCGAGGGGTTTTTCTTCTCTCAGTATTGTTGGCCACGTTTCTGATGCCCCCCAGTAAGCAGTGTGGTGCTGCTCAGCTTGTTGCCCATCTGTTGTCCACTCCGTGTGCCCTGGAGGTGCCACGTACATCGCTGTCCTCTCCTGTCCACAGGATGGGCCATGATTAGACCCCAGAAAACCTGGCAGGCAGGCAGAACGTGTCCTATGTATATAGAAGTGTGCAGCTTTACCAGGAAACATCTGTTGGGGCTGCCTAGGTAGGGCAGCCTAGAGATTCCAGGAGGGGCTCAGTTCTCCCCCAATAAAAAGGGAAACACAAGCACGTGTGTGAGCTCGGGTACCTCCAGGCTGGAGGGACAGGGGTTTGCCCCCATGATTTGTGGTATCCTGGAGGAACATGAAGGTATCCTGGAAGAACACAAGGGGGAAAAAAGCAATACTGGTAGCGTAGGGCTTTGTACAAATGGGTTTTAGGACAGCTGATCCTCATGATGTTGGTTTGTGGGTTTGGATGTGCTTTCATCCAGCCAACAGCTGCAGCAGTTGGAGGTGTTGTGTCCCTCCGGCCGCGTGTCACCCCTCGTGTCCCCGCAGTGGCTCAGTAGAAATGCAGTGGGCGAGTGCTGCTTGGCTTTGGGCAAAAAACTGATGGCTTAAGCAAACCTGAGGCTGCAAGGAGCTGAGCCAAGGTGGAGGTCTGTCTTTCCAGCCGCTCCTGCCTACCTGCCCACTGAAGGCCTGCTCTTGCAGCAAGAAATCCCTCCTCTCCTTGCAGATGTCTTGTAGGTCATCCTGGGGCAACCTTCTCCTGTACAGACGCCTTGGTGATGTTATTTCCAAGAAAATATAACTCGCTTTTTGGAAAAGAAACAGCAGCTTCCTGCAGAGGTGTCTGCACGAGGATGCCCTGCTGTCTGCCCGGGCTGCACGTCTAAATCTGCACAAAAAAAAAAAAAACAAAACAGAGGTGGTGAATGTGTGGAGCTGCTGTGCACTGCGAGCTCTGAACAGCTTTTGTCACTCCTGCAAATGCGGCTTCTGGGGCCTCTCGTAGTTTCTGTAGGGTTTCTGCGTAGCTTCTGGTTTCTTGAATCGTGGTCATTTGTCCCGGAGATTTCTTATTTAGTTTCACGAGGTTCATGCATTATAATTTGTGCAGGAATCTCAGCTGCAGTCAGAACGGGTTGAGCACAGAGGTTACGCAAAATGTAAATCTGCTAAGTTTATATTTAGCTGTAAAAAAACCACCACCAACCAAAAAAACCCACAACAGTGCAGGAGTCTAATCAGCAAAGCCCAGTTTGTGTCTGAGAGATTAAAGCAGAGTTTGCTTCAAGACAAATGGGCAAAAATGGTATTTTCAAGCCAGGCTGTCTTTTTTTCTGCCCCAGAAGAAGTCAGCATCTTGTAAAATCAAAATGTGCTTTATCTTAGAAACGCCCCTTACAGCCTAAGACATTCTTGCAACCACGTAGGATTTCAGCAGGAAGATTTATTTACCTTCTCCTGAGGAAGCTGAGAGGTGAAGACTGCTCGAGCCTAAGATTATAGCTGTAAAATAATATCAGCATTGTGCTGGTTGTGTCGCAGCCAGCTTTTGGCAATGCCTGGCCTCGCGGTCCCGACTCCCGCGGCTCAGCGAGCAGTGTAGCGGATGCCGTTCGCAGGGGATATGCGTGCTTCAACGTGCAGGTTTAAAAATCTGCCACCAGGGAGTGAGAATAATAAAAAAAATTACATTTAAATACTGCAGCTCTGTCCTTAAAAAAGTAAAGCTATGTGATGCATGAGGACAGGGCATTTATCCAAACCTAGAGGAGAATCTAAGACAGTAATGAGATAAATTAGAGTTAGGCTGGCTCGTTGCACTTGGAAAATTCAAGAGCAGAAAAAAACACAGCATCTTAACTTCGTGTCCTCGTTCAGGGAGGACAGGAGCACCCGCTGGACCTAGGAGGTGCTCAGTCTCCTCTGCACATCGCTGCCTGGGACCATGAGCTCTCACGTAGTGGTCCAGAGCCGTCCACCCTCTCCCTCTCGTGCCATCGCCGTAGCTGGCCGCTCGCTCTCCCTCCTCCCCACGGCACTGAACTCACACGCACACACACCGTTTTTCACTCTCCTCTCTAGGTGAAGGCGCCCCTGTGGATTTTTCTAATCCCAGCTCCCTCTTCCCGATAATTGTTTGTGAGCCGCGCGGCGCGGCTGCATTGACAGCCTGCGGCTGTGGTGTGATGCCCGTAATCAGGTTGTGAGCCTCCCACTGCCCGGGGCTGCCACGGGACGGGAGCAGGACCGGGACCCCCTTGGGGACAAAGCTTTATGGGAGCAGTCGGTTGGAGGAGTGGGTGGTAAACTTTGGTGTGCCGCCTAAACTTCTTGAAATGAAGCAATGCGGTCGATACCTGTGCTCAGAAGCTCCCCTTGCTGCACCTCCCCACATGATTCACGGCTACGAGGTCCAGAAGAGATTTTTGCGGTCCTCAGCAGCTCCTACATGTAGCCCATAAGCTGTTGGAGCTGCCGTAGCTGTTCCCCACGGCTCAGCCTTGAGCCTCACACTCCACTGAGGCTGCTTTGATGTGGCGGGGACAAAGACACCCGTAGGATGGGGTGTGCTGGGGGGCACCCGGTGCCCTTCACCCTGCCTCTGGGCTCAGGGGTTTGTAGCAGCCTCGGGGTCCTCGCCGGCTGCCTTCTTGTTCGCAGGGCCCCCCCCAGCAGGGTGCCCAGCCCCACGTCCCGGCGGCTGCTGAAGCTCCCCCAGGAGGAGCCCCCCAAGCTCTGGGCAGCCTGTGCCAGGGCTCCGGCACCCGCCCGGCCCAGCAGTGCTGCCTGAGGGGCAGGGGGAGCCGCCGGGGCTCCGCGCTGGGCCCACGGCCTCCGGGCCTGGCCCTGGGCACCGCTGAGCAGAGCCTGGCTCCGGCCTCTCCACACCCTCTGCACGTTGGTCCCCTCGGCAGCATTTTCTCCCTTGTTTCATCTCACTGGTGTGTCTTTGGCTCCTTTGTTTTCCTCCATGCCTTTTCCTCCTGCCCCACTCGGGCCTACTGAGGCTCAGCTGCGTTGTTTGCTGCTGAACAGGACCCAGATGCATGGAAAACCCCACATTAAACCAAATTCTGGTCTTGGGCATGGGACCTGCCGTCCTCCTCTCTGTTCCTCATCATCTGCCACGTCCAGTTTCGCTCATTACCCCTGTTAATCCACTCTTCTGCTCAAACCTCTCCTGTATTCTCACCTCTTTCTCCAAACCGTGCCATTTTCTTCCATTAAAGCATCCAGCTGCGGGGCTGCTGCTCTTAGCCCTTCTGCCGTCATTTTGGGTCTGACCAACGTTACCTCCTTCCCTACTCTTGCTCCTCTCCACGTTCTCTTTCCACCCGGTTCGTTATTGCTTTCCCTTCCCTGTGCTCCTCCATTCTGTTCTCCTTGCCTTGGTAAAGCTCCAGTTGGGAAGCGGCCCAGTTTCCCATCTCTCTGCCTCCATCTTCACCTCTCAGCCCTAATGAATGATTTTTTTCCTTCCTTCTCCTAATGCTCTTTTCTTTAGTTCAGCTGGATGGGGCTCATCAGATCCAATTAGTGCTGTGGTGTTTTAATTCAGCAATCTGGTGATTTGGGGGCTGAAGGATAAGCTTCCTTAGAGCCATTCCCTCCTTCCCCATTGACTCTAAGTCGCTGGGAGCAGCTCGTGCTGTGGTGTTCCCGTTTGCCCAAAAGCTGCTGAAACCTGGGGAAGTCGAACCCCTTAAATCAACAGAGACCTAACCAACGTGGTGAGTGGAGTGTGGAGAGCTGCCCAGCAGCATCTACCTTGTTTGTGGCCTCCTATTTTATAAATATTGACAAAATTAAGTGAAATATCTTCTTTGCAAGTGAACTTTGCAAGTTGATGTATTTACCACCATGGAACTGGTTTAAGAGCACGGGGGTCGGATCTCTATCAAGTGGCTCAGTAGTTGCCAGCCTTAGGCCTGCAAATCCCATTTCTCAGGCTTCAAAAATATTAATAGTCGTAGAGGGGAAAAAAGGTAATTTTTAGTTAATTTTCAGAATAAAAAGGGATTTTTTTGTTGTTGTTGTGTGGTTTCCATGCTTTTTAAATTCACGTCTTAGGGGGCATGAAGTCAGAACTTTTTAGGACGGGAAGGAAAAGAAAAGGAAAGGGAAATGGTGGGTGATGAATACACACTCAGCAGCACCAGCAGCGTGCAGCCCTGGTTTTGTGGAGCAGGATTTCAGCAGCAATCGTGCTGTAACACAGCCCCAAAACCGAGCTTTCCCCACCTTGTCGGGATGCTCCATCAACCAAATTGAGCAAAGGCTTTGTTGGAAGAACCCCACAAAGAAAAAATAAGCCATTTAAAAGAGCTGGGTCTGTCCCCTAGTCTAGGCTGCAGCCTGGGAATATCCTGAAGCAGTTCTGCACTGAAATCATTATTTAAAATGCATTGTCTTGCCAGAAATTAGACATCGCCAGCGTAGATATCTTCATCCGAGCTCAGTCCCTGGGCTCCTTTCATAGTCAGCAGAGCTGAATGGGCACCGCTGGGGGTGTTTCATGGGAGCACACGTAAATGTCTGTCTTGGGAGGAGAATAAACACCCTGAAAAAGGCACATTTCTCCGGGCTGGGCTGCAAAGTGAGCCCATCTGGAGGCACCACGTCTGCTCTGATGAATCCCACCTGACGCCGTTACGTGTCTGCGCAGCGCCAGCGTGGTGGATCCCGGAGCTGTGACTCAGGCTGTAGGCAGCGTGATGATAATAATCCTCCCGCGGCTGTTTTCTCAGCTCCGGGGATGAATTTTACTCCGTAGTCGGTGTTCTTTGGGCAGCCCCTGGGAATTAAACCCCTTTAGCCCTGCCTGTTGCTGGTGGAGGGCTGGGATCGGGGGGCACCCGCCCGTGGCTGGGCGCTGTCCTGGGGGTGCTGCCATCCCCTCGGTGACCTGCAGGAAGGGGACCACGGGTCGGCCAAAATCATTTCAAAACTGTTAAAAACAGAGCCTCGTTAGTCTCCTAAATGTAGTCCTCGTGTTGGGGATTTGGGAGACGGGGTTTCAATCCGCAGCAAGGTTTAATTTCATATTCGCAGCGGGGTGGCTGCTGGAAGTGGAGGAGCTCCCAGGCTCGGCTGCATCTTGTCTGTTTCCAGAGCTGCTGCTCTTCCACTTCCCGTTCGAATCCTTCCATCAAACCTACAAGCAGAGGCTGGAAACCCAACGAAATTTGCGATCTACACAGATTAGCTGTCTCCGGGCTATAAATACCCGAATCCACGGGGCAGCACCAGCGATGCCAGCTGAGAACTGTTGTAGCTTTGCTTTTCCAGGCACGTTTTTTAGGCTGGTGTCTGGAAGCGTTCAGATTCTGCGAGTCCCAGTACTCGGAAAATGTAAGAAAATAGCATTCGGTCAGTTTTGAGTGGGAAGAAGAAGGAGACAAAACCCTTATTCGTGCCGGGAATAAGAAGAAACACCGCGGGGACGCCACTCTCTTGGGATCAGCCGACGTGGCAAAGGACAGGAGGAAGGGTTCCCTTTGGGGTCTTGGTGAAGGCCTTGTGGGGTTCTGGAAATGCTCCATGGGTGTTGAAAACCAGGGCTGTGCTTATGCGGGGCTTGCCCAGCAGTTGTGCTTCTCCACATCTTCCTCGCAGCCTACAAAGAGACGAGATGCGCTGCGGATGCATGTATAATGTAGCAGCTTGCAAAATATGTTCTCCCATGCTTTGCTTTTTTTTTAAAAAAAAAAAAAAAAAAGCCCCCAAATCACTATTTGCTGGCAGGTTTTTGGCTTTGGCTGATTTTTTTTTTTTTTAATTTTGCTGCATTTTTGGCTGAAAACGTTTTGGCCAGGCACTGCGAACAACTTCCATTTTCGGCCGAAAATTCCCACACTTGGGGGCCGTTGGGTTTCGTTTGCGTGTTTGTTTTTCGGCTGAGAAAGAATAAATATTGGGGGGGGGGGAGTGATTTGAAGGCAGAAGCCGTTCCTTGCGAATAGGTTGGTTTAGTTAATGACCCCATTTCTGGGGTTGGTTTAATTAATAACCCCATTTCTGCTGGAAACAAATGCTGGTGGAGGTTCTCCAACTACCGCCGATACCCAACGGCACGGCTGCGAAGGCAGGGAGTCTCCTCCGCACTGCCTGCAGCACGTCTGCCATGCCTTAGATCCCGGCAAAACCGTAGAAATCTGCATTATTCAAGTGCTGGAGGAGGCAACAAAAAAAGGATCTGCGGTTACAATAAGCTGCCTACCATCTCTTGCCTCTTAATAGCTCCGTTATGGCCCAAATGCTTGCGTTGGAGCGGGGTGCAGGGGTTTGTACGGCCCCACAAGGAGGAATGAGTTGTGTTGGAGCACCCACCAGCAGGGATGTTTGGTGTTTTGGGGGTTAGGACCCCCCAGCCCCAGTAATTTTGTGCTAGAAGGGAAAGCCAGCAAGGAGCAGCTGGGAAAATGCTAGTGGAAGGGGTAAAAACGCAGTGAGGGGCATTCCTGTAAGGGCGTTGCAGTGTTTTGTAGCCTGATTTTTGGCTGGAAATGGCTTCAATTTCATCAAGGGTCGAGCCCAACACAGCAAAAACCCGTGGCACCGGGGATTTAGTCCTCAAAAGGAGCATGGAGAGAGACCCCAGCGTGTCACTGCGAAGGGTGCTGCTGCTGGCTGCAAGCTGTGGCACCTGTCCCGTTCCTGCTAGCTAAATGATGCCCTTTCTCTGTGTTTTTTTTTTTTCTGTTCAAAGGTGGGCCTTAATGTTCTGGTTCAGAGAGCGAACAAGTTTACCCCCGCCACGCGTCTCTTGATCCAGAGGTTTGTGCCATTCCCTGCTGTCGGTAAGAAACCCTGCCTTTTCTCTGTATTCACCTCGCCCTACGCCGACACAAAGCACCGAAACGTCTCCCAGGCTCTTGCCTCTCCGCTGTGTCCCCGTGGGGACGGCCGGGATGCTGCTGAGCCACGGGGCCGCAGGAAAACTCAGCCCAGAGGTGATGCGGCAGCTTGCGAAGCCCCGTCCGGCTGCACTTTCTACTCCCAGGCAGCTGAAATAACCACCATGGGCTTTTTTAAAATTATTTTTCCGATAGAAATGGAGTGAAATGCTCCTGCTCTGAATGCACGGATTTCTAAGAGCTGCTGATTAAAAAAAAAAAAAAAAAAAAAAATACCTATGTACATGGAGAATTGAGGCTGCTGCAGGCTTGTTAGGGCACAAAATAATGTTCTGTGGTTTGTCAGCAAACTGCTAGTGTCTGGGGACACAGGGGGGACTCAGGCTTTGCTAAATCCAGCGGCTGCAGCATTCAGCAAATTGTGAGTTGGCTTCATTGTGAAGAAATCTTCAGTGGTGTCAGGGTTATTTTATACCTATACCTGTGATTTTTTTCATAAAGACATTTTTGTCCAAGCACGGAGGAAATGAGTTGCCAAAGGTTTTGCTCACAGGTGCGGGTCCCTTTTCAAACTCCTTAATCCAAAACTTCCCTTCGAGCTTTTCCCTTTGCAGTCCACGTTCTCAGAGCTTCTTCCAAGCATGACCGAGTCTCCTCCTCTGGTCCTTCTGCTCCTTTTTTTGCACAGAGCCCGTTGCTCTGCCCCTCCTGCCTGCAGTTCCCAGGTTGTTGGGGCTTTTTTTTTTTTTCCTTCTTTTTGTACTAGAAAACCAGCTGCTTGCCCTTCGAGCAGAGCAGGGACAACGGGGATTAGGGTCTCGGTCGCATTTTTGAGCGCTCAGCTTTTACGTAGGGCATCTGTGGATGTTGTTGTTGCTTCCCCGGAGCCTATTTTCAGAGCTTTTCAGCTTCCTTTTGCTTTTTGGAGCCAGGAGGGCACGAGAGTTGAGCACCGGCCCCGAGAGGCTGCTCGGAGGCTGGGTTTGAGTCAGAGAGGCATGCGGGAAGCCTTCGCTGCTGGGCTCTTCTGTTTGTGTCCCAAGGTGTCGGGAGCAGGAGGTTACGCCTGCGTCAGCGTTGATTGAGGGCCCGTAATTAATTTGTTTAGCCTGTAATTAATTCTCTCGTTCTTCTTTTATTTGTGTACTGTCATGCTTCATTATGTGCCAGGACATCAGGAATCCTCCTACTAATTGCTGTTTTGCGGCTCTGAAAGCTGCAAGTCGCTGCTTTGCAGACCTGGACAAACTGTTTAATTAAGAAGCGCCTTCCCCTTGCTTCTGAGCTGCCAGCCCTCAGCAGAAGGGCAGGATTTAACATTTTCTACGCGAAAAGCCGGAAGCTGGTGCTAGCCTCTTGCTCCACCACCGTGCACAGGACTGAGCAGGTTCCCCTCGCATCTTCTTTCCTCCCTCTCCCCATCCCACTGACCCGGGCTGAGATGCTCTCGGCAGCGTGTCCATCTCCTCGGGGCCCTGAAACTGTTGTCTTCACCCAGCAAACCGAGCAGAAATGCTGCCTGCAGGACGTATTTAACGAACCTGCACACGGGGCAGCCTGTGGAGGCGGCCAAAGCTCCGCGTGTGCAGCTGGCTTGGCACAAAAGGGTTGGCACAAAAGGCTCCGTGCTCGGTGTCAGCCACCCCAGCATCATCTCTTCACCGGGAGGGTTTTTGGTGCAGGGGCCAAATCTGCAGGAATTTCACCAGGAAGGGGCGTAGTGGTGGTGTGTTCTGGAGCCTGGCTGCTCCCAGGGCTGAGCAAGAAGGGGCTGGAGCCGTTTTCAGAAGTCTAGGTGGCAAAGGGCATCAAAAAGGATATAAGAGAGCCACGTACCCAAAACCCCAAAAGTTGCTTCCCAGGCCTGCTCCAGAGGAGGTTACCGCTGGTGGAACGATGCCCCTTGGAGGGAAGGGAGGTGAGGAGGGGGACGGTTTTCTTCTCCCAGGAAACATTTCCGTGGTTTGGTTATTTTTTGGTTTTGTTCTGTTGTAAATGGGGTTAAATTTGTGAATTTTGTAAATATGTACATGGGCATATTTACCGTGTGGCGAGCACCCATTTGGTTTAGAAATATGTACAGAGAGAGCTCAGCGGTGGATTGCTTTGTACCCAAATCCAGTTTCAAATAAGTGTTTTCACAAGAGCAGTTTCTGTGCTGTGGTACCATTTTTTTTTCCAAATTCTGAAAATCAAATTGTCTATGCCTGTATTTATGCATTTCCCATTTCCCTTTGCATTTGACGCCTTCAGAAAGCCGAAGTTTACCTGCAGCCTGCAGTATTTCTGAGGTATTTGCGGTATTTCTGCTGTATTTTCTCAAGCAAATACGCTGGAATCAGGTCTTGAGTTTGGGATCTGGCCAAGGAAGCCCCAGTAGGATGCAAAGACTCAGGGACACATTTTGGTGACCGGTGAGCTTCGGGTCTGGAAACCTCACCCCGAGCCTCACAGCCTGTGCAGCACAGAGCATCGCCGCTGGCATGTTTTGGCTGCCAGCTACAAGTCCGGGGCATGGGAGTGTTAAAAAAAAAAAAGGGAAAAAAGGGACTAAACTTGCTTAAATGAAATGCTTGTTTTGTTTTTTTTTATCACGGGTTAGCGAGCTGAAGGGCTGGTAGCACAGGGAGTTTGATAGATGGGGAGAGTGGTCCAGTAGTTAGAATATTAAAGAGGGAGACAGAGTGTGCGTGTGTGTATGTTCCTCTTATTCTGGAGTGTAAGGAGCATTTGTCACCACAAATCATCCTTGATTGCAGGGAGCTGCATTCATATAGGGCTCACCCACCCACCACCCGCAAAAAAATTAGACATTTGTTATATGACATGAATTGAGATTAATTAGCGAATATTAACCCGTCAAGCAGCACAGAAACACATTTTTGGAAGCAGCGGTACCGCAGCAACAGTGGGCTTGCAGTAGTTCTGGGTGGAAAAACAAAACGTGTGGGGGGGGGGGGGTTGCTGGAAAATGCCAGTTTTTATCAGAAACAAAAGTTTTGCAGGAATTAGCAGCTCTTCTTTGGAAAAGTTTAAGAATTCCCTGCAGGGACTTGGAGACCTCTGCGGGGACCCCGGAGGAGAGCTGCTCCTGGGGAAGGATGTTTGTGAAGCACAAGCCCCACACGTCGCTCTAGGAGCAGGATTTGGGGTGATTCTGAGAAGGCACCAGTGCAGAAAGCTGGGCAAAGGGAGATTTTTGGGGATGGGAACCAGACCCGTCCCCACCTGAGCCCCAGGTGCGGGGTTGTGATTTCTCAGCAGCCGGCTCGATGGCACCAAAAGAGGCGGCGATGTCCTTCCACCCCTCCCAGAGAGGAATTATCCCCTTTTTCCGCCAGGTGACTGAACTGCGTCGGCCCTGAGGTGCCCGTTGGGAGTCCTCAGAGCCCGTGCACGGCAGACGGCAGGGCAGGGGGAATCGGGGAGGCCGCAGGGGGAGTCAGCCGGTGCCCCCCTGGGAGCATCACTAGGGTCGGGCTGGGCTGCCCTCGCCTCGAGGAGTTACAGCAGCTGAAGTGAGCTTGGCCAGCCTGCACGGGGCTTTCGTCCCTGCTAGGAAAAGCGTCATTAAGCAAACAACCACAGCTCCAGCTCTGCAGAGCATGTCCACAGGGCCACTTTCCCCCTAGAACATGGAAGAAATGCAAATAGTCAGCAGAACCACTCTTAACAGGTTACGTGTCCATGACAGCGACCCAACCTTGTCTCCTTTGGTTCAAAGGAAACTTCTGCCCTCCTGAGGGCTCGGACCTAAGCTGTCCTTCGTAGCTCGGTGGAATCCCTTGCCTTGTATTTCCCTCACACCTGCCAAAATTCATTATTTCAGAAGAGCTTGTCTGCTGGCGTAGTAAGAGGACTCAAACCCAGCTGTGAGCTCTGAGATGAGATGAGGCAGCTGTCAGCCAGCGGTGCCGGCTGGTGGCCCACTGCAAGGACCTGGTTTGGCCTCGTAGGTCAAAACAGGAGGTGTAGAAATTCTGCTATTTCTTTGTGTCAATGTGTTTCTGATGGTGGCGAATAAAAGGAAACGATCTTGATTATTATTCACACTTCAGAATCACATTTCACTCTCAGTACCAGAGTGAGTCCTTGACTTTAAGAAACTTCTTGGCAGGCTGATGAAATCAAAGCTGAAGGGATGTCGTGGAGAACAGAAGCTTGCCATTTGGTATTGACCAGGGCTGCAGTGCTAATCATCATGCTTTTCTCATCCTCAGCTAGTGCCAATATCTGCAATGTTGTCCTGATGAGGCACACGGAGCTGGAAGAAGGAATTGATGTCCTGGACAATAACGGAAACATCGTCGGGTCTTCCAGAATCGCTGCAAAACACGTATGTACTTGTGGTGCACCTGGTGAACGCTTACACGAGCACGTACACAGCTCGCCTTCAGGCTCAGCAGCTCCCACAGCTGATGACCTGAAAGAGCTGGAAATAGATGACCTGTATTTATCATGCATGAAGAATTACGCTGCAGAACTTAATGCCTCTTTGTAGCCACACGTGCGGTAGGGTAGCCACAGAAGTGGGCGTGCTGGTGGACATGAGCATGGCACACCCAGTGCCTGGTGTAATGGTTTGAAAGGGAGCGGGCTGACATCGGGAAGATCCTGGACCACCCCGATGCATTCACAGCCTTAGGATTTCTTTGTGGAAACTTGTAAGCAGTTCATGTTGAATACGAAGCAAAGATAACTTACACCTTTTTCTAAATGAGGAAGACTTCATTTTCGAGCTGAGGAGCTTTTTAACCCTTGCCATGTTAATGCTTCATTAACAACTGCCAACCCAAGCTCTGTGAGGGTAGCCAGATGTTTTTATCCTCGTGCTAACACCTGGTTT
Source organism: Anser cygnoides (assembly GCF_040182565.1). Classification (NCBI taxonomy): domain Eukaryota; kingdom Metazoa; phylum Chordata; class Aves; order Anseriformes; family Anatidae; genus Anser; species Anser cygnoides. The sequence goes on along the minus strand of NC_089876.1, from coordinate 1,781,120 downwards.
GTTTTCCCCTGTAACCTTCTACGCTCTGCCATCTGCTTGCAATTATTCCCCTTTCTTCCCTTCTTACATAGTTTTGTCTTCTGAGCATCATCTGATTGTCTGAGGCATGTTGTTTCCAAGTGGGCTTTAATCTGAAATGTAAAGCATGTACAGAAGCACACGCCCAGGCAGAGGAGTTAATAATATAATGCTTGGCATTTCTCTCGCTCCTTCTGTCCAAGGCTCTTAAGGCACTTCATAGACAGCAATTAATGTACAGATTTACAGTCTTCAGCGAGAAATGGGAGATCTCTAATATTGCTCCATATTGATGTTTAACAGGGAGCTTAAAACAATCTGTTGAAGGGCTCAGAGATACTTGTTTGAGCCAGTTTTCCTCACTTAACATTACTGGCTTCAAGACCCTGCTTCCCCTCTCTGTCCTAATGGTCTAGGGGAAGACAGACAACATGGAACAGAAGTATTAAAACTGAAGGTACTGGTTTAAGTGGAGTTTCGGCATCAGACTTCTGAGGACTTCTGCTCAGATGCCATCTTGTCCTGATGCATCTTCCTGAATAGCACAGTGCTGGGTTCTGTAGTGTAAAATTTGGCAGATCCTTGGCGTTACATCTGCGCCTCTCTGAAACCTCCTCCCACTTTAGGAGGACTGAGTGCTCCCAAGCCTGGTCGGATGTGTAAATTTCAGCGTTCCCATCCCAAACCCGCGGTAACCTTTGCCTAAGTCTGGCAAAGCCCCACCCATGGGCACGGTGCTTAGGGCATCCCAAGTGGATGCTGCCAAAAGTGGTTGGAAGAGGTAGGTGAGGAAGGCACAGTGACGTTTATACACCTTCCTAGAGCACTGATGATGATGTTTTGGTGATTTATATGTATCACGCTGCCAAGCTGTTCTGTTTGGTGCTTCCTGGTGAATCTTGCTAGGGAAAAAGCACCCATGGAGGGACGACGATAGCTCTGCAGTTGGACATCCTACTGCAAAAAGGAGCCCTGCTTGTTGCAGTGCTTTTCAGTAAACCACTGCAGGTTAAAGTACAGAAACTAGTCTCAGATCAAACACTAAGGTACTTCACTGAAATTGACACTCAGTTAAAGGAGAAAGGATTGAGGCTGCTGCTTAACCTGTGCTGAGATATTTCTCCTCGCGGCATCTGCCAGGCAGCACCAAGATGTTTGTGTGGAAATACGACAGGGTGGCCGAGCACTTTTGGTCACACAAAGTAACATCAAAGAAGCTGTTAGGTGCACGGCCCTGCTCCCTGCATTCCTCTCTCTGTTTATTCCACTGGATTTATAACCACCCATCGTTTGTAGCAACAGAGCAAAAATCAGTTCTGTGCAAAGAGCTGACAGCAAAGTTGAAAATGGGTGTTGATACATCTGTTCACATATGCAACCAAGAAAGGCCAGCCAAACCATTCCCATGCATTGATTGTGCAGCGCAGGTACCTCCTGGGATTTGTTTTAAATGTCTTGGGTCTGTTTGATTGTTTTTCCTTTCCAGGCACTGCTAGAAACGGCCCTGACTAGAGTGGTCCTGCCAATGCCTATACTGGTTCTACCTCCAATTATTATGTCCATACTGGAAAAGTAAGTGGTGGGTACTCTGAAGGGGGGTACTTTTCAAGGGGAAGGAGGGAAAGATCCTCAGTAGGTATTATAATGTGGTATTTCTTAGAATTTGTTCATCAAAGACATTTTTTGGCTTATTCATGTTTTCATGTTCCAGCATTTTTGGCCATTGTAGGCTGGTAAAGTGTTACATTGATGTGGTTATTTTAAATCATCTTTCTGAGCCTCCAGCAGTTTGCATAACTGTGTTTTGTGGGTCAGCGTGAGCCCAAACTCTCTGAATTCAGTGGAAAAGTGTTCAGAAGTTCTCGGTCCTGCGTGCAGCAAACACTGGAGCTGCCACATGGGGTCAGAGGAAAGGTGCTCAGGCAGTGCTGGGGACCAAGTGCTGTGTCCTCGCCACAGTCTGCCCTGGCTGAACTCATTTCTGCTCTCTTGCAATAACCCCTTAGGCATGGCAGGGTAAAAAGACTTCATTTAGCTTGTTTTAAACCCATCTTTGATCAAGCTTCTTCCTTCATCTCACGTTGTGGGGGACTGCAAATACGAGGTTTCTATTCACCGCCATTTCATTCATGACCACAGGACCTCTGCTGGGTTTCTCTCCTTCCTGCCTGTCTCCAGCCCTGGCTAACTCCAGGCTGTGCCCCTGTGCTGCCAAAGCAGACAGGCAGAGCACAAACCATCACAGCTTTCCGCAGAAATTTGCTTTCCATCCCTGTTTAAGACGGAATCTCTCCTGCTAGATGTCGCCACGGAGCACCGATGCTAGGAGAGTGGGTAGGGTTATTATTTCAGGTCTAACCATCCCTCACATTTCTTACTAACAAAAAACCCCAACGACCTGCCCCGTCCCTTGGATGTTCTCCCCACCTTGCTTCCCAACACGTCTGCATTTAATTCTGCTCAGAGATGTTTGGAGCCTAGCTCTTGGGTCCTTTGGGGCTCCTCCTCAGGATCTGCCTGCTAACAGCTGCCTGCCCGTCCCATCCCATCCCACGGAGGCTCAGGCAGTGTGAATGGCCCGTGCTGGGGTGGGGATCACCTTGCCTTCCTTTGGAGACTGATTAGTGCATTGAAAGATGGGGGTGCTAAAGGGCTTGCTGCCTTTGTCCGGACAGCCAAGCTGGAAGCACTCTTTAAACAAATTTGTTGATAATGGCTGCTCTAAAGCACTCCACTGACAAAGTAAATAGCAATTAGCACGATTAGGGATTGACCCATAGCTTTGGTAAGCCTTGTGTGCCCTTGTAGAAACACCCCTGGGCAATTTTCTCTCCTTAACGGAAGGCTGGGTCTGCTTCTGTAAATCCTGAGCTTGATTTTTAGCACCCAAATTTTAAAAGATATTTATTGTCTGAACCCCTACAGCACTCAGAGGCTCACACCAGGATCACTTCTTCCCATGACCTGGGTGTGGGGAGAAATATAGCAACAAACGCTGTTTTGGGAACTCTGAAGTGAGTTTTCAGCCCTTGCTGGCCATCACGTTCTGTTTTTTTTTCTCTTTTTTCCTCTTTTTTCCAAGGGACCATGGTGGCTCCCTGCAGCAGGGCACAGTCTTGGTAGCACTTGCTGCCAGCCACTGGCTGGAGGTGGCTGCTGGAGACCCACAAGGACCGGGCGTAGATTCCAGCCCTGATGATTTTGTGCAGTGTTTGATGCCTGATTCCAACCTTTATAATCCCATCAAAACCGCTTTGCCGTTGTCAGCCTAAAGGGCTCCTGTTTTCATCTGTCCACATGCCAGACACTTAAGAAATATTGCGGATTTGTGGTATTCTTGCCGCAGGGCTCTTCCTCGTCGTCTTTCTGTAGCCCTGAGGCTTTGCACCAAGGTGGCTGCGGCTGTTCCTGCTGACTTAGCGCGGTCACTTGTTCCTGTCCGCCTGTGCCTTGGTGACCAGCTCATCCAGGCAGGATCACCCCAGAGGACAAACTTCTATCCCTGCCATTCAGAGGATCTCTGCTATTCCATTTATCATGAACAGACAAAATCTTTATGTGCAAAGCCTCAAAGTTTCATAGAAACCTGGTCAAAGAATGATCTTCTACAACAGGAGACACTGAGGACCATTGTGGACCACAACCTTAAATAAAACTAACAGCAAGACGTGCTTTGCACTTGGGCATCGTCACCTCCTGCACTGATACCATGTGGGTTACTCCATGCACCCGTGCTCCAGGCAAGACTTACTGAAACTGAGACTATCTGTCAAGCAAGTGTGGACATACATGAGGTTCTCTTCAAAAAGTCATCGTTTTATCTGATGGATTTCATCCAGGTTTGCAAGAGAATGGTTTCCTTCTCACCACCCCTGAATGATATAAGATGTATGGGCACTGATTTTGCCTAAATTCTGCGTAGAGCTTCGTGGCTACAGTTTTATTTCCCTTTATATGTCTTCGGATTCCTGGAAGTCTGAGTGAGAAACAACAGGGATAGGGATTGGGGTGTGGTTTGGCCATGCAGAGGTTGTGGGATGTGAAAGCATCCACCTGGCACGGAAGACATCCCTTCCCATATCCGAGGGGTTTGCAGTCCAGGTGTTCTCTCAGATCTTCTTAAATAAAGGACACGGACAGAAGTGAAACCTCATGTTGGGAAAAAAATGGAGTATTTGGTGAAAAGTTTAACTTTTTTAATGCAATAAAACTTTAGTTAGACTTTATATTGGCAGTCACATCCAGGCATGTATTATCAGTTTATTTACAGAAGCCCTTGCGGTGTCCGTAAATGAGAACAACAAGAGTGACCGTGCTGCAGCTGCCTGGGAGTCGCACCACCCCAGGAGCAAGCCGCGTTCTCCCAGCAGCGTTTTTTGAATCCAAACCTACTCCCTCCTTTGTGTCTCGGCGTTCAGAAAGTTTATTTTAAGTGGCCAGTTCCTGGTCGTCGTCTTTCCACTTGGATCCAGGTCTTTCCTCTCTCTCAGCCATCTCTCCATCTGCATGTTTTAACTCCCCCAGCTGCCTCTCTCGTCTCTTGTGCCATTTTTTTCAGCTCTCTTGGCTTCTCTCATCTCTTTGCCTGCTGTGTATTTTAACTCCCGGGGCCGCCTTCTCTGCTCTCCAAGTAATTCAATGTTACCTCCCACTGCCGAGCGCCGCAGCGCTCCATTCTTTCCCCATGTTTCATGCATTTCCTGCTGCTTGGACGCTCTGTTGAGGCAGCTAACATATAGAATCAATGTTTATTTTGAGACTACATATGCCATGCGGGGAACACGGTGTCAGTTATTTTGTGCAGATGTATTCTCATTTAAGTTTTATAAATAATATCCGAGCTGGCAACTTTAATACGGAAAAATATTGGTTTCGTATTGTCTGTAAGATGGAGAAGAGTCATCTGTGGGATCTCAAGTCAGCTGACTTCAGATCAGAAAGGAAAACTTCGTTAGTACCCCTGTGTCACAGAGATGTGAGGACAACTGCATCTAATGCGTTAAGTTGGATTTCGTGCACTTCAAACATTTTTCTTTATTCATACACTTCTGTGAATCCTTTTATGTGATGGAATTTGAGAACCTGCACGGCTTTCTCCCAGAAAGGACCAGTTACAGAGCCATCATCCAAGGCTTCTCCTGTAGTCTTTGTCAGGTTTCTGACTCCCTGCAGAACTGGAGCCCACCACGCAGACGGTCAGTGTGTAGAGCATCCAGATCTGTGTACGTCCAGCCTTGGGTTCCCCTGATCTCTTTGGTGGGAAAACTGAAATTCGGTGTTATTTGGTTCGCATGCTCTGGACAAGTGATGGACAGGCAGACTGCAGCTCAGCTCACCAGCAATGTCTGCCATGGACACTTTGAGGCAGTGGAGGTAGAAGAACATGAGTCCTTCTCTTCCTTATCTCCTTATCCTAAAGCCTCTCCTCTACCTCGCAGTACAGGCAACCTCAAAGGGTCTGAAGCACAGAAGATGGCCTGAGGACGGGCTCCAGGAGCTCACGTATGTCAGGCTAGACAGGAAAAGTCCCCAGAGCTGCTGTGCAGAGCTTATGGAGGGGAGATAAAGCTGGAACTGTTGGGACTGGGCAGGAGCTGAGAAAAGCAGGGAGCAGAAGAGTTGTGTCCCTGAAAGAGGAACACTTCTACACCTCCTTCACCACCACATCACCCTGATCTTGAGGCTCGCAGAGCTGCTAGCAGCACAGCATAGCAGCATCCTCACACGGCAGCTGTCAGGGCTGTTTTCCTGTAAATCTCATCAAATCAGGATGTTCTCAGGCTGGATCAACTTGCAGAGCTGCTCAGGCATCGCTAAGCCAGACTAAAGTGTGAGCAATGGATTGTCTTTAAGGATACTCAGTAATCAGACCATGGCTCTGCGGTGGTGGCTTTCTTAGCCTTAAACCATGATTTTCACTGCAGAAATGAGAGCGAGGTAGGAGATCCTCCTGGACCTTGTGCTCGTGGCCTTTTGCTGGAGATATTGCCCTTTAGATCTGCTTGCAGAACGATTCCTGCAGGTGCTCTTCTTCCTCCTCAAGTGCAAAGTCTCTCCATCCAGCTAAACCCTCGGTGAAGTTTGTTTGAACCAAACAGCTGCCAGCAGTGACACCTTAAACTGCCGTGGCTGTTTCCAAAGTAAACATTGAAACTGCTCCTTTAATTATGTCAATCAGGCAGAAAAATCCCCCAACATCGCTCCCTTTGCATCTGCTGTGTCCCCTGGAGCAGGCTCTGAGGCCGGAGCCGGAGCAGGAGATGCTCTTGAGCGTGGACAAAGCCCTGGTGGCCCGGCCAGACGGAGTGGCAGACAGAGCCGCGGGCTGTTAGAGGAGCCCAGCTTTCCTGAAACGACCCCAAATGAGTGAGAAAAGCTCAAACACCCTCTGCAGAGAGCAGCAAAGGTCTCTCTGAAGCAAGACGTGGCACGGTGCTGGCTCCGGCAAGTTCTGAGCACAACAGGGATTTGGGGTGCACCGTCTGGGCTGGGATGGTCACCCCAAATTTTGTGGTTGTGTCAGACGGGTCGCAGAGCCCTGGGCTCCGAGGAGCCTGGGTGCCTCGGGATACCCAGAGCCTCAGCCTCCCGTGCTTTTCTTACCCCACTGGCATCCTCGACGTCTTGCAGTGTATGCATTAGCTCTGAACCTGTTTATACCAAACACTACAGAAACCCCACAGAATCTGTCAGCTGGGAGACTTTGGTTAACTCCTGTCATATTTAGTTTAGCATCTGACACCTCCTTCTAGACAAATACAGCTCTGGTTCACTGAACCTGATAACTCCTTTTTAGTACAGCGACTGACTTCCATATGGAATAAATTACAGTACCTCTTGAAAAACGCCGGAGGCAGCTGCCAAATTATGCAAAATTTAAACCACTAATGAACAATGTGATGAAAGTTGAATGAAGGTGTATTTACAAGAGCTACAACACACTGTCTTTGCGGAGCAGATGTACTGTCTGTACAAGTATGCGTGTGTCTGTGTCTGTACCTACGTACACGCACGCTCATGCATATTGAAGTTACCCGTGAGGGCTCGCTGGTTTAGGTACATCCGTTCACACTAAGTGCTACCTGGAATTATTAAGCCAGAAGCTCCCCGGTACGTTGCTGCCTTTTTTCTGTCCACCAGGCAAATTTTACGGAAGCAAATTGCAGAAAGAAGAAGCGTCAGGGGGCTCTGAAGGGGGCTAAAGAAACAAATCTTTTAAAAAAAGAAGAAGAGAGAGGCGTGGAGGAACGTATCGCAAAAATAGACCTTCTTTTTTCATCCAAAGGCAAATGCATAAACAAATTGGCTTCTGAAGCAGGAACAATAGATCATATTACTGTGTCTCTGCAGATTTCCAGCATGACACCTTCTCTTGGTGCAGACTTCAGTCTCTTGGAGTTTAATCCGAGTGCCAAGGTTTGAACCAGAGCCTTGCCAACCCTGTCCCGTGTACAGGGCAGCACATAAAGCTGCTGGTCTTGTCCAAGAACAGCTTCATGTGCTTTTGCACCATTAAGGTAATATTCGTTCTTGTGAATATATATAATATTCACTCTTGTGAATATAGCGATCTGCTAAAGGGGATGCCAGGGGCAAAGCTGGGCTGTCAGGAGCATCTAAAGGTCCAGACCTTCATGATCTAGGCAGAGCACACAGGACAATGCAGTAAACTAATTCCCTCAACAGATGAGTATTAATTTTATTGATTCTTAATCTGCTATAATACTCTGCAATGAAACCACCGGGAAACATCTCATCATTCACTTCCAGGGGGGAAGGTTGAACAGAGGGGCTCTGATCGCATTTGGCAGCTACCAAAATGCAGCAAGCAATATTTAGCTGAATATTCTTCTGAGATCTGTGTCGAGAGCAACGATCCTAGGGACGGAAGAAAAGTGACCTCTCAACTAATTATGAGTCATTTATTCTGAACTACGCAAATTTTAGAATCCGAATCCCAATTAAGACATTACACTACATGTGTTAATTAGTCCCCTCTCCTTTTTAAATCAAGCCATAACTCTTCTTAATTAGGAGGTTAGCCATTGTAATTTGAACTGGCCTGGGTCTGAGGCACTTTTGGAAATCCCACCTGGGGGCTGTGCCGGGGATCACTTTAAATTGGTTGAGTTTTTACTTGGGTGATTATAAGGTCCCCAACAGGGCAGTAATTAAAGAGGGTGCAGCTTCCAAACTGAGGTGTCAGGGTGGTACAAGCAGTGATGTCTTGCTTCTAAACCGTGCTCCAGGGAGGCTTGGAGGAGGCTGGTCTTTGGATTTTCTCAGTGAGGGCTCTCGTGGATCACGGCAGCTTTAGCAGAAGAATAAATCACTTCCAGCAGTTGTCCGTCTGCGTCCCAGGGACTCGTTATCACAACTCATCGCTGGCAATTCCCAAATGTCTCATTTACAGAACCGTAGCTGGTGAATGCAGGTAGAGCATGGAGCAAGGTAGGGAGCAGGTACTTCCCTGGCTCACACAAACACTTGTGGACTTCAGCAGGAGTCTTAATTTAGACCATGTTCTGTGCAAAGCAAAGTAGCCAAGTACTGAAGAAGAGAAGCCTGGCTTTCAGAAATCAATAGGATCAATTCTGTCTCGTTAGCTTATTAGGGAGCAGTTGAGATATCGGAGGAGTTACGTCTCCAGATCTTGTTTTCCTTCCCCACTTTCCCCAAGCCTTTTTGCAATGAAGACAGCTTTCAGCAAGCACTGCTAGCAAAGGGCACGGAGTCTGAATGTTCAGGCACACAGACAACCTACGGCAGGGTAACAAGTTCCCACACATCAGCTGCTCCGTTAGAATTCATCAGGTGCGTGCCTGCAGCCTGCAGTAATCTGGTTTCTTGCATGGGCTGCAGGCACAGGCTGCGCAGGGAGATGCACCTGCAAGGTAATGTGTGTGTGTGTGCCAAACACTCGTATCCCAGGCTAGCAGCATGTCCTGATGTGGGAAGGGTTGTTTGCCTTGATTTTGTGTTCTCGTCCCAGTGGAAGGGCATTAACCAGCAGATTTCTGCCCATGTTTGATGGCCCTGAGGCGTCAGCATCCTCAGGGATGGTCAGAGGAGATACGGACTCTGGGACCAAGGGACTAAGGCCATAGCTGATGACCCTGCGGCAAATCTGGCTGCCCCTCTACGTTGTTAACATCTACTGAATACTCAGGCAGAACTCACCATCTACTTGTCTTATTTCCATTTGTTTTGGATTGGTAGAAAAAAAGTTAATGGCAGCTGTCATTTTGGTGCAGATAGCTTCCGAACAAACCCCTCAAGAATTATATTTTATCCCCTAACGTTCGTAAACCATCCAAGGTCCTGTATCCTGGAATATACTTAAAATGGCATCTTCTACGAGCAAGATGCTGTCTCTGTCATTCAGTGTTAATTGCCTTGGAAGAGTCACTTAATGGGTCGTTATCAGAACCTGACCATGCAGGTAGCTTCACAAGTTTGCTGTTAACAAGGCTTGAACTCGAACATATCCCCTGGGGACAGCCGGTGGTAAGGCATCCTTATCACCCACTCCGCAGAAGTTTCATTTTGCACAGATTAAGGCGTTGTCAAGTTTACTACTTTATTACCCCATTAACGAAGCCTTTTTGTGTGGTGCAGCTGACAGTTCCCAGTGTCTCTCAAGAGCCTAATTTCCTTCTGCTCGCGGACAGCCTCCGAAGCCTTAAAGCGAGCAGCACCTGCGTGTGGCCGGATCACCCCGTGTGCGGTTTACTCACATGTGGTACGGTTTGAAATGGGGGAAGCCTGCGTGAAGTGGTCCTGTTTAATGTGGGAAAGTGAGCACTTAAATGGCCTTGGACCGTGTAACCCCAGCAGATGCAGGAGCTCGGTGCAGGACTCAGGATCCTTTGTGGGTGTTCTCAGCTGGGATGACCCACCGGGAGGAACCCGCACCAGTTGTGGGGAAGGCTGGTGGGTCCGGTCTGTGAAATGGTCTAACAGAGCTTTTCTTTTCCAGGACATCCCTCCTGAGGTCCCGTCCCCGGATGATTCTCCCCGTGCAAAGCCTTGTGTGCCTCGCGGCCTTCGGCCTGGCCCTCCCCTTGGCCATCAGCCTCTTCCCGCAGATGTCCGAGGTCAGTACCTGTCTGGTCCCTGCAGTGGGATGTCACAGAATGGCTTACCAACGCCACGGCTTGTTTTGCCCTCTGGATAACGGTCTCGTTTCTCCGATTCATTTTGTGATGAAGTTGGTTGCTGTCTCTTTCACTTGACAAGTCACTGGTCAGGTGATGGCTTTGTTGGTCCCTCCTGTTAGCACATGCTACACCACAGATTAACAGCACGTGGCTTTGCCCCAACTTCTACCAGTGGTTGGATCATGTGGCGGGATGTACTTTCCAAGGGGAATCCTCATTCCACCCAGCAAACATACCTTTTAAAGACAAGGGGGGACAATGCGTGGTCCTCCTTTCCATCACATCTGTTGTACCCCACCACAGCTATCTGCTTCTCCTGTACGGAGGGTGTTTGGACTGTGAAGCGATCAAAACACCAGGGAACAGTGGGGCAAGCAGGCTGGAGCATTTTGGGAAGTGTATGAGGCTGATGTTCTGCCTGCTTGGTCTCAGAGAAGCATCTCGACCATAACTGGTTGTCTCTTCCAGTGGTACCGAGGTCTGGCGGGGTCAGATCACGTCAAGAGATGTTTTTTATTTCTGGCTGATGGCTTCTGCCCCGTGGCTCCAGCAGGGTTTGTCCTGTCTTGTGGGTGGTCCTGAGCTTAGTCAGAGCTGAGCTGCACCAGGGAGAACATGGCTCAGCTCGCTGTCCCCATGGCAGGGGTGTTTCCTTGGTATTCACGTGGTGAAAATGAGTATATATCCCATTACTCAGAGCTGCCACTGGGATACACGTCTGGTGTGGACCTACTTTCCCAGAGCTTCTTTGAGGGTTCCTGGCTGCTTGTCTTCTAGACTGGCTCCAGGAAGACACAACCTCAGGGGCAAGGCTTCTCCCCACTTCGCAGTCTCCACTACATTCTTGGCGTTTCGGAATAATATTTACTCTGAGCCTGGGTGGTTTTCAGGGGAAAAAATACAGAGCACTTCCCTGGATGGATACTGCATCTTGTGGGCACTAAAATGCAAGAGGAGAAGGTAGGATGGGAGTTTTGTAAGGGAAGCGAACAGAGGAAAACTAGCCAAGGAAACAGGCAGAAGGGCTAATGAAATCACTTGTACCTAAATTGGCTGAGCAAACTGTGAAGGTGTATTTTTTTGTGAGTCATGAATTTTGACTATTCAGTGCTTGGAGCTTGTAGATTTGCAGATTATAAAATTGTAGATTTGCAGATAGGGTCACTTACAAAGGGGTAAAACCCCTATCAAACAAAGCAAAGGGCTTTGCTGAAGTTCTTTTTGTTTCATATGGAACAATCGATCAGGAACACGTATCACAGTCCCTATCACAGTCTCTATTGGTTACTTCCTTTTTTTTTTTTTTTTAAGTCTGGATGGGTTTATCCACAACTTCTAGCCAGGGAATCTTGTTGTACACTTGTCTGCAAGACTGAAAAACATGTTACCAATTTTCTGTTGTTCTTCTAGCTGTTTACAGACTGAGATAAAACTGTCCTTTAATCTTCTGCGTCAGAAACAGAGTGTATCTGAATCTTGGAGTCTCTTGCTAAAAGACATGTTTTCTGCTGCTTTAATGATTCGTGTGGCTCTTTCTTAAACTTTTTCTAATTAGTCAACATCCTTTTTGGAGCATTTCCACGAGAACCAGACATGGCATTCCAGTAAGGAATTGCATAAGTTCCAGTTACAGGGGCAGTGTGATTTGCCTGCTTCTGCTTGAGTTCGTACGTCCACAGAGCACGTTAGTCGTTTTGGCATGAGCTCAACCGAAGCTCCTTGTCCATCGGTTATTTACCATGATCCCAAGTTCTGCTCAGAGGTTTCGGTTACGAAAGACTGAGAAGTATTTCCAGGCCTAGCACCTGTTTGAGGAACATGTCATTTACCCCAAAGGCAGCATTGACGCCGTTCCCCCAAAAAGATGTCCCATACGTTCATTGCTTCCAGAGGCAGCTTTGTTATTGACCGTAGTACCATGCACATTGGCTTCCTTTCCACAGATGGCCATGTGAGCTACAGGCCTCTGGATCTCGGGCTCTTGATTATTTACCACTTTCTCAGTCTTTGTGTCATCTCTAACCTTTATCAGCAGTCATTGTATGTTTTCTCCCTTCTCACTGATGACGCATGTTTAATAGTATTGGCCAAACCAAACCTTTCTTTCAACACAGACAGGAATCTGACCCTCCAATTCTGTTTTGAAACTTATTGTTTAGTACATTTTCAGTATTTTTTTGTAAGCAACATAGCAACATTTAACATGCAATTCTTTGAAATAGTAAGTGCCAGCTAAGGTCAGTGGGAACGAAAGTTTTGGGACCTGTATCTGAAGCATTCAGAGGTAAACACTTTGAGCTCTAAAAATATTCATTGTTTTAGTTTCCTCATCTAATAATAAAGCTCACAAGGTCTTTCTACCTTTTCTATTATAGTCTGAACTTTATGGGTGACAGATACTCTATAACGTGTCGTATCTGATACAGCAGCTTGTAAAATTGTGTTGATGCTAACAGCTGAATGAATTCTAGCCCACAAGAAAAATTAAGGTCTCTCTTCCTTCAGAGGATATACAAATTGCAGGCATCAGTCAATACTGAAAACCATACAGCATCACTTGAGAATGACCTTCTAAAAGCAGATGAAATGTTATCCGCAGTGTAAACATGAATCAGCGCTGATTAGTAGATCAAACAGAATGACGTGCTCCCTGCCCACGCACCGTGTCAATGAAGAGACACCATTACAGCTGGTGGTGAGGCTCATTGCCCGCTGAGGGCTTGTCTTTGCTCAGCTGGCGTGAGCTCCGCTCGCACAGCTGGACCTCGGATCTCTTGACACCAAGGAGTCAGGTTTTCCAAAGCAGCCCAGGCTGATCGGCCTCCCAGTTAGTTCTGCATTCACTATAAATGTGTGTGAGTGTATAAGGGCGTTCCTCCCATTCATCAGTCTCATTGAGACGCCCTCAGTGGTCAGTGGCTTTGGGGATGCTCAGGTAAGCAGAGCAAGTGATTCACCTGAAAGAATCTTTCTAGAGCCATTCTATTCACAGTCTTGGAAATGAAATCTGAGTTTCCTTGCAGAGAGTATTTCTCAGAAAGTGTGGCTTCTTGGTTTCTGGTCCATCCGTTCACCAGGTAACTAAGTTAACAGTTTTTGAACACCGACCTCTCACTCTCTGTAGGTATATACGTGTATATGTGTACGTGTGTGTGTATGTGCTTTCCCTTGTAACTACAGCAGGTGAAGCAGCCAGGAGCATAACACAGCAGAGATGATGCTGTTGTAATGAGCTCTGCCCAGGGAGTAAATTATTAACGACAAGATGTAATAGGCGTGTTCTGTTCCAAAAATATGATTATGGTCTGAGCAGCAACCCTTACAGGAATTGTAAATGAGCCAAATTCTGCCCTTAATCACACATTCACAGTCCTTTTTCTTTAGTCAGAGAGCAAACACAGAAGCTGATGTGTTATTAAGCTCTTGTTTTAGCACGGGAGCTTTTGATCCTCTCTGCAAAAGGGGCTTTTGAGCATGTTTCAAACTTACAGTTAGTTTTCAAGCAGAATTGAAGCCTTGTGATATATTTAATAAGTGTCCCATATCAATGCAGCCATTTTATCATGTGTCAACTAAATGTCCCTTCCCTGCCTTGCCAAATACCTTCTTCTGGAGTGGCAGCCCCTGGGGGTTTGCTGCCACTCGCAGCTGGGGAGCAACCTCGGACAAGCGGGGTCCCGTTCTGGTTACACGGTGCCTTGGCATCCATGCCCCAGTTAAATGGCTGGTCTCAACCAGGTCAGATTCTGCTTCAAAGTACCCCAGATGTAGCTGCTTCGCTTAGTCCTGTTTTGAAGTAGCGTAAGAGAAATCAAAATTCAGCTCTGCTAGCATACAGAAACATAAGTATCAGCTAAATGAAAATTGTGGAGCTAAGCAGCCTTCACGCCCTGGGAAAAATAATGCATCCAGACTTACTTTTGGGTCTAACCAAGACCTCAAATCTTCCTTCAGTTTGTACAGATGGAATCCCCTTTGCTGCCTGCCATGGTGCTCCAGAATTAGAGCGTTTTTCTAGGTGTCATGGTTTTTTAAGATCACCTTATAAAAATAAAACCTTAGTGTGAACCATAAAGACAGGTCCTTGAGATAGAGCACACTTCAGACACCGAGAACTACACTTTGCATCCCAACATAGTGTTAACTCCAGAACCCAAATACATCAATATGCATTAAATAATTCACTTCTGTTAAGTTTGGGAGAAACGTGTAGTTAATGCATTTAGCCCACAACCTCGAACTGCCTCCCATGCCCCCCGGGGAATCTCTTTTCTAGCTGCCTATCCTACAGCATCCCCACTGACAACTCCTACTCAGCTATGCACTGCCAATAGAAACAGCTGTGACAGTTCCAAACTGAAAATGGGACTTGTGCAAATGAAATTCAGTGTAGCAGCAAAAGAAATAACCGTGGGGTTGCTCCACCGATTTTCTTCCCTTTGGGCTCTGCTCATCCAGATCGCTCATTTTTCAGCACCTGAGAGGATGCTCTCGAGCTTCCAGAGGGCTGCAGACCCACAGGAGCTTGCCTTATCCCGTGGCCCATGTGTCGGGTCATGCTGCTAAAAGAAGGATAAAGCCAGGTGAGAAATGGAGCCAAGGCAAGAGCTGAGAAACCCTTCCACTAGGAAGGGTTGTACGCATGTATAATACACGTGCCCTCACCAGAGGTTAAGTTTAAAGGGCTTTGATAGCTGCTTGGGGCACAACAAGCCGTCTTCTGGAATTAGGCTGGTTGCAGCTGAAAGCCTTTTCTTCAAAATAATCTTCCTTTTGGATCTCCAGGACAAGGGGAATAAACAGCCTAAAATCCAAGGCTGAGCTATTGTTTTCCAATCTGTTTTAGCCTTCATCTTGTTGGCAGGCTGCTTTAGAAAAGCAAAAGGTTAATGAGCCAATGTGCAGTGGGATTATTGCAGTAAAGATGACAGTGAACCAGTAATTACTAATTAGATGCAGTTTAACAGGAGGAACAAGTGAAATCTCCTCTTCACCAACTGTCAATAATTAGCAGATTTGGTGAGGTTGAAATGTGTCCACAGTTAAAAGGCTGATTTTTTAATGAAATGGCACTTGACAAAAGAGCTGTATGGAGGTCACAGCCATAGCCCTCGAGACGCTTCCCTATACCATACTTAGGAGGGAAATCAGATGCAAGACAGCAGGGGGTCCCCATGAAACCATTTCTCCCTTGGGATTGCATTGCGCAGGGGGAGGGGAGCCGGAGGGATTCTCTGCAGTAATTTTGTCCAACTTGGACGAGAAGCAAAGGAAAGGATTTGCCAGCTGCCATGGGGAAAAAAAATGTTTGAGAAGTGAGAAGTTCTGTGGGGTTTCTTTGCTTTTGGGTCTGAGGAACCCTTCCTTGAGGGTCCAGCAGCCTGGGCGTGCTGCTGGCCAAAGCCTGCCCTCGGGTGGAGGTTGCTCTTGGAGGAAACGAAGGTTGATCTTAGAGAAGAAGCCATGAGGTCCTTAAGGACTGGCAGGAGGCTAGGAGCTCAGCTCTGTGTGTCTGCCAAAGACTGAAGAGGATTCAAGCCATACCCTGCGGCTTCGGTTCCATGCTGCCACGCAGATGATGCTCCACTGTTGACTTCTGAAGCGTTCAGAAGTTCCTCTGAGGTTTCTCTGTGTGCTCTTCCTATTACGGCGAAGTAGCTAGTGGCACAGACGTGAGTATCTTTATTTTCCATGGGAGCTATAAACGTGGAGGTGATTGCTGGAGCCCATTAGTGCCCGTTGTAAGTTGCTAGCTTGTCTTTTCAAAGAAATAACAGCCTACAGAAGTCATAAAGCAGGTTTATACTCATAAACCCGGCAGGGTTTCCAGGTGTATAAGGTATACAGTGGCCCATGGTGGCCAGCCTGGTTGGCTGGCTGCATCCTCTTGGGTCTGTTTTGGCCTCCCAGCTGATGCTGGGGGTAGTGTTCCTACGGACTGCTCCTGATGAGCAGCAATAAATCCTCCCTCTCTGGGGGAAGAGATCAGCCATACGGGTGGAAGCTGGGCTCTACCAGGGAGAATGTGCTCTGGTTCCTGTTGGTCTGTGCTGCTGTAGCCCTGCGTGTCCCGTGGTCAGAGACCGTTTGCAAGTATTCAGGGAGCTGTGGTGCGTTAGTTTTAGTCCGGGACCTCTAGTTTATTTTGATTTGTGACTCATGGGGCTTATCTGAGCTGGTTTTTAGAATTACAGGACCATAGCCTTAATGTTGCATTACGGAAGAGCCATGTCTTCCCGTAGCACGACGGGACCGTGCCTCAGCTGAGCAGTGGAAAGCAAAGATCTCTCCAGCCTTTGCTTTAATAGTCAGAGACTGGTGTACACAAAGCAAGGAGCACATCTGTCCTCCTGTGCCTCTGGGGCAGCCTGCCCTCGCTGTCAGCGTGGGCATGGACCTGAAGTCTGGAGGTGGAAGTGATTGTCACCAGCTCGTTCTGTGACAAGTTGTTCCCTGCCCCAAACCAAACCACAGCCGTGACCATGAGTCTTCACCAGAGCAGCGTGAAGCACTGTGGGACCAGTTCCCCACACTCAGTTCTGCCGTGAGTTCAGCCCTCGTCTCAGTAGCTGGTGCAGAGCTGGGACCTTAGTGACACAGCACCGCAGAAGTCCTCGCCCGTGCACCCCAAGGAGGCGACGTGCGATGTCTGCAATCTGCTGAGCAGGAAAAGCAGCCACTGGCCTGAGGGGTGAGCACTAAAAGTGAACTCGAGGCTAAACAGCCGGTTTTTTGGAAAGTTTCAATATCCCTTGACTTGGAACAGGAGCACTTTTACCATTTGCTTGTCTGACGTCTGCATCCCTTCTCTGCTGCCCCGAGCCCTCTCTCATTGAGAGCGTCGAGCACAGGAGAAGGCGATGTGCTCCCAGCTTCGCCCTCCTCGTGTTTAGGCTTTCTTCACCCACCCCAGCTGTCAGGCAGGGTTTACAGACCCAGCGTGTGCTTCCCGAGGAGCCAGACTTCCCACACTGCTTCTCCCTTTGCCATACCCTTTGGCTTTCCCTTTGCAGCTCCAGCCTGGCATCTGCAGAACATGTCTCCTGTAAAAGCAACGGGGAACAAAAATACCCCAGTAGCTCGTCTGCTGTGCTGCAGGATCCCTCAACAACCTCAGGTTTCCTTCTAATTGTGCTGCTCAGGAAGGCTGCCGCCCAGGAGACTGCGAGCACGGAGGGATCTGTGCATGGCTGGAAGTATTTTGGTGTGACACACAAAGAAAGAAGCCCGGAGCTTTTGCTGTGTTTATTTTAGCTTGCAGGGTCTGACCCAGCCTCCATGGTGTAAATTCCCGAGTCAGAGTGGCAGCAGGGCTTCTGGGGGAGCTCAGGTCACACAGGCAGGCTGGAAGGACACAGCCTTAAACGTGCCTTAAACCCTGTTCTTGAGCATGTCTCACACTGAAGGTGTTCCTAAATACTTGGAGGCTTCAAGGTTAGTTGTCCTCCCCTCCCAGCCGTGCTTTAGCCGGAGCTGCTGAGCCATCATCCGCGCTTCTACAAACAAACAAACCCAAGGAAGCCCAGATTCCACGACCATGACATCCTTTTCCTGTGCCCCCTGCTCCCAACTCCCAGCAAAAAGCCCCAAATTCGCAGAATCGTGGCTGAGGTTGGGAGGGACCTCGTCCACCTGGTCCAGCGCCCTGCTCAAGCAGGGACACCGAGAGCAGGGTGCCCGAGGATAACTTCTCATTACTATAACTCCCCATCTCTTCTGTCTGATGCTGCTTTCTTTATTATTTTATTTTTGGGGACTGTAGCAGGGGGGAGACACGCGGTGTGGTGGTTTCCTTCTGCACTTGTCTGGCTGGCTGCAGCAGCGCTTCCAGGCGCACACCTGCGCCGCAGCCCTTATCCCCCTCATCCCTGCCTGCACCCGTGCTGCTGCCTCGGTTTAGCAGGAGGAAGAGGGAAGATTTGGTCTGAGCGGGGCTGAAGCTTTGGGAAGAGCGCAGGAAGAGGAAGGATCCGGTCTCCAGGGGCATCAGCCCCACCAGCTGCCTTTGAACGCCCGTAGGAAACGTCGCGGTGGTGAGATTTACAACTGCTCGGCCTGTTTGCACCTTGCGGTGTAATTATTAGGCTCAGTGACATCTCTCACCTGGGGAAGGTCACGAGTGAGCAGCGCCCTGATTGATCGGGGGCCGGTGTCTTTGTTCTCCCGTTCCCTTGTCCGAGGGGCTTTGATTTGTGACGGGGCTGATTCCTGGAGCCCGCTCCCGAGAGCGGCCCTTTGTTTCACGACCAACGTTTGGAGCTAAAGGCGCTGCAGACCTGTCGGGGGCCAGCCCTAAAATCGTAACCTGGACCAGCAGAGCTTATTCTTAGCGGGGAGAGACGGCTCCAGCTGAGCTGTTATTTGTGGTCACTGGAGGTGGGTGTGGGAGAAAGGACCCCTTTGTACTGCCCAGGGGCTTCAACGGCCCCGTCGGATGGGATCTGGTTTCATGTTTATATCTCTGTCCCTGGGATACAGGTTCAAGTATGTAAACTATCTATCCTGCAAGCACAGGCTCCTGCAGGTGTGTGGGTGCTAGTGGGCATAAAAAAACATTCCTGACACCATCTCTTTTGAGGAGTCTTCACCTCCTGATGGCTATAAGCCATTAGGAGTCAAAAGAAAGAGCTGACATCCGACAACTCCGGATAAACAGCTAAACATTAACCCTTAAAGTGGCTCGAAAAACACACTTAAAAGGCTCTTTGTGGAAAGAAGCCATTTTTTTTTCTCCAGGCCTGTTAATTGCTGTCTTTCTTCGGGACACCTTTCAGCAGCACCTACTGTAAACAGAGCGCCTCCTGCGAAGCACTTCCCCGGGGTTCCTGCCCTGGTCGCAGGGCAGCGCGCGGAGGTGGCAGTCCTAGAAGCACGAGCTTGGAAAGGACCTACAAGATCATCCCGTCCAATCTCATCCCGCTTTCCTCCTGCCCCGTACAATTGTCCCAGCTCCCACAGGGCTTTGGTTTTGCTTGTATTCCTCTCGGCCTGAAAGCCGAGACCTTTCCTTTCTTTCCGCCAGCCCACCCCGATAATCTGTTCCCCTTTCTTGTTCACCAGCAGCTTCTGTATTTGGTGCAGCCGGGTTCATCCCCGGCTCTTCCTTGGCTGTTGCCTGCCTTATCCCTGTCTCGCAGCTTCCTGCGTGCCCTCAGACACTTGTTTTAGCTCCTCTGAAGCAGCCGTACCTCAGATTACTCCAAGTGAGACATCAAGGACACGAGCGAAGGAAGGCAGCCGGTTGTCCAGACTTGCCTGCTGTAAGCATGCTCGGTTACTGCAGAGAACGAGCTATTAATCACATTTCCCCCGTATATATAATTATCTGTAATTGCTTTTTAAATCATTCGGATCTAACAGCCTGTTTCTAATTGGGGCCGTTGGTCCTTCAAGGGAAGGAAATGCGTCGAAGGCTTGGGGTCCCGAGGAACTTGCTTGGCTTCTTTAAAGCAGCAAGGCCCTCCCTGAATCCTGCAGTACCCACCGTGGTCCTTTTTGATAGCTAGGGAATCGCAGGGCTTGGCGTTGTCAGCGAGCGGCAGCAAATGGTCTCTTCCTCGACAGAAGTGCTTGAGGGACAATGACGAGGAGGGACTGAGTTGCTCCTTTTCATCAAAAGGAAACTTGCCACATTTATCATGCCCACATCCAAAAGCAGGATTTTGTTTCTTCCAGAAGAGGGGAGACAACTCTAATTCTCTTTAGAAAGACCTTCCGTTCTGGCAAGGCGCAGTGACTTGAGCTCGCCCTAAACTCGGCAGTTTGGGGCATTCTCCAGATTTTTTTTTAGACGGGCTGATGACTCTTGGGTTCATCAGTTGCCTTGAACGTTCCCCATCAAAGTCTGTGTCCTGTAAGGTGAAGCTTCTTCCCTGGGCCAGGAGGAAGTTTCTTTTGCTTTACTGGTGTAGACTGAATGCCCTACAGAGCCAGTCTGGGGAGGACGGCCTCTCCTGGGGGGGTGGCCTCTCCTTACCCCATGGACAGCCGACCCGTGGGCAGAACCCGTGCTGCTGCTGTGGTACCAGCCTCCGGGACCCACCTTGGGAGCAGCTCCTGCAGAAATTCCTGTAGAGAGTTTACCTCGTGAGCGTTTATCTTACACATGAAGAGATCTCCATCAGAAAGGACTAGAGGCATCTTAGTTCCTGCGAAGCCCTTTTACGTGGTTCTTCACTGTATGGAAGATGCATCGTGCCTTTGTCTTGGCTTCTCTCTCCAGCTCAGAAAGAACTGTTATTTGGTCTTGCTACTTAAAGCTTGATGGTTTCGAAACCTTTGTTTGTTTTAATACTTGGGGTTTCTGGTGCGGTAGGCAGCACTCTCCTTCCCCAGAAGACCAAAAAAAACCCCAATTTTGCAGGGACTTGGAGGTGGGGTCATTCAGGGGACTGGGTCTTGGGGCAGTGTGAGCCCAGTGCTGGCCGTGGGCCCAGCTCCTGCGAGAGGTTTTTCTTCATCTCAGCAGCCTGCTCAACACCGGTGTCACCCTGAGACACCAGAAGGCTTCCCACGGGGACCTGGAAGGCTGCAGCCGGTGCCTTGCCGCTGACCTGGCTGCGGGACGGAGCTCGGGAGTGAAGGGACCTGCTGGACCGCCGAGCTACAGGCAGGGGCATGCCCAGCACTGAAGCTGCCTTAGGTGCCTGCTGCCATGTATTTCGTCCCACCTGCTGACTTGTTACCGTCGGTCATTCCTGCAGCACCGGTAGACGTGTGCCGCTGGGCACGGGGAGCTCGTCGCCCCGCGGGAGCGGTGCTCTGCTCCAGCCCCGATGGGCAGGAGCCTAAAATGCCACGTTTTCCTTCTTTCCCTTCCGATTACTCTGCTGTTTTTTTTAATGGAGAAGCGATGCAGATTATTTTTCTTTCGAGAAGCTGTGATGCACTAATTTGCAACTCCATGCATAGGCAGCTGCGCGCTCGCAGATCCGCAGGGCTGAAGGTAAAAACTCCCCCCGTGATAAAGGTGTTATCCCATAACTGACCCATAAATCCTGCAAACTCCCCTGTTCTGCTTCGGGGCAGGGTCAGTTGTTCCCATTTAAGGTGAGGGCGGTAACATCCGAAGCCTCGTAGCTGTCTCAGAAGCAATTGCACGTCTCTATCCAAACAGCTGTTGAGCATGAGGAATATTCCTGCTCGTTGCGGTGCAGAAACCTGATGGCACCCAAGGTGCCGCTGACACTTTGCGTTTCGTGCTCTGCTAAAAGCAGTGACGTGTTCAGGGGACGGTGCAGAGGTGTCAGCAGATGTGATAGAGTGTGAAGAGCTTGTGGCACCGGCACCGGCACTGACATACTTTATATCTAACAGATGTCGTAGCAGGGTACGCGTGTGGCCACATTCCGACCCTTTCCAGTCGGGTCTGAAAAGAGCCTCTGTTCTCTGCCTTGCCCTACAGGCAGCAGGGTTTGGCTGCTGGTGGTCACAGCATCCCTGACAGAAACCAGAGAAACTTTCTGAAATGGATAGCCCTCAAGAGCCAGCGCAGCCAAATACTCCAGTTTTCCTCCTCCTTATTGTTTCAAGGAGGGTAAAGAAAAGAGAGATAAAATTAATCCCAAGCAACGGCACTTCTTAATGCCTGTTCCAGGTTCGGCAAGAGGTTTGCGGGCAGCACCAACATGCACTGCTGGTGTAAATGCGCCGCCGTGAGCTGGGAAGATGCTGGTGGCCTGGCAGCTGCCGATGGTGCAGGGGCAGGAGCAGAGGCTGCAGCACCTCTGTTCCTCGCTTCTCAGGTGGGTTTTGGAGCCAGAACTGAATGGTTGCCTTCCCATGGACAGTCAGGGGAGTTCGTGTTAGCTCCGGAGTGGCCACGGGTCCTTTCATTTCCACCCTGCACGTCAGTGTAAGCCTGGTTTACCGCAGAGCCATGACACATCCCTAAAAACACACTGTTTGCAAACAGGGCTCTGGATGCAGTCTCTGATGGGAGCTCCACCACAAAGCTCTACATCGCGGGGAGCTGACGGTGCCCATCTGCTAGGCACAGCTCGGGGGCTCCAGATTTGCAGCCCAACAATAAAGCCTTGCAAGTTACATGGCTTGTCTCATTGTTCCTAACTTTACATATGTATGTGTGAATCCACCTACATGGCAGTGACAGGGTGGTGCAAATCAAATGCTCTCCCGAGCTGCTTGTCTACTTTTTTCAGCTTTGTCTGCTGCTGACTCGGTTTTACAAAGCATGCCAGTAACAGAGGAAAACTTTGGTGGGCAGAGACCGAACCTGCTCGACCTGAGTGCAGTTGAGTTGTATTTGCAGTCGTTGAGCTGTATTTACAGTTGTTGAGTTGTATTTACAATGGTTTAGTTGTAGTTACAGTCACTGAGTGGTATTTGCAGTCATTCACTTGTTTTTACAGCCCGAGGCTACTCTGATGCCTGGGTTGAGGCTGTGCCTGACTTCTTCAGAAGCAGCAAGCCCACACTGACGCTGGTGGTTACAGGAGTACATCACAAATGTTCATTTTTTTTCCTAAATAGACAGGTTCAGGGCTCCAGAGAGGCTTACTCTATTTGCTTGTGCAGCACCTCCTGGCCCTCGTTGGCTTCTCCTCCCAAGGCCGCCACCTTCCCAGAGCCCCCACCTTCCCAAAGCATCTTCTGGTGGTGTCTCCCCTGCCCTGACCCAGGGACTCGGAGCCAGCGAGACGCGAGCGTCCTGGAGCTGGATGCTTCCTCCCGGGGCAGCCCAGCCTGAAGAAGCCCACCCGTGGCTCCTTGCATGGGTCGGTGGCTGCGGAGCTTTGCGAGCTCTCGGGGGATGTCAGTGCCTCGAGGTGTCAGCCGAAAGGAGGCGATCAAAGCCGGGATGGCAAGAAGGGAGGCTCTAAACCCTCACCGGGGAATCACTCGGTTCTCCACACCGGCAGCGGCGCAGCTCCCTTTGATCCCTGCCTTTTGGGGACCCAGCCCTGCAACCCCTGCATCAGCTCTCAGCTGGGATGGGGATGGGGATGGCGTCGAACCCATGGCCGGGCTCCTGCACCGAGGTGCGGCCGTATCTGGACACGCTGTGGCCAGGGACAGCCCCGTGGGGCACCCGACTGCTGACCCCAGCTGTGTCTGTCCGGGCTCTGCTGCAATTTCCTTGGTAGCCCAGCCAGCATCAGGGGTGCAAAGGGAGCCGAATAGCTTGTTTCCGTGCTTTCAAGGAAAACATTTTGACTAGAGATGAATTTTTTTTTTCTTCTGAAAGCCGTGAACGTTTCTTTAAAAGAGGGGAGCCTAAAAGACTTGAGAGAAAAAAAAAAATGAAGAGACATTTTCTAGTCAACTCCGTTTAATTTGTATTATTAATTTCAGGGGAAACCTAACAAAAATGTTTGCCTGAAAATCCTTTTCCCCTGGATTGTGACTTAGCCAGCAAACTGAGTCTCGGTTACTGACACAGTTATTTATTACTGTGCACATCAGTCACGAGGCAACCAGTGTGTCCAGCTAGGAAAGCTTTAAAGTGCTCAGGAAGAGCTTTAGCATCGGTATTGCAAACAATAAATTTAAATAAAGGAGAAGGACTTAACAAAGAGGCGATTTGATGATCTTTGAAGACTTTAACGGGGTCAAAACTTCTGGCAGGGGAGAGCTCCTTGGTGCAGCAGATCGATAAATGCCACGCTGGAAGTGAGAGTTTAGGCAAATGCAAAGCAGGAGGCTGGCTGAAGCAGGATGCCGAGACCTTGAAGCTGGCCTGGATATCTTCTGAAAAACATCTCTGATTTAACCAGCGGGTTTTGGGGTGAGATGGATCATTTCCCAAATCTCTCACCTGTCAGGTCACCTTGGGTTGACGGTAGGTCTGTGGCATTTCCAAGTGGTGCTCCTTAGCTGGTTTCCTCAACTTTATCCTTAGCAAGTGGGTCCATGTGAGGCGCTTTATTGTTTGACAGCTGGGAAAAGTTTCGGAAAGAGTTTATTTTTAAGGAAAAACCTTGCGGTCTTTAACTTATTCTTTATACATTTTTTAATTTTGGAAAGCCTTGTAAAATTAAGCACAGGTTCCAGGAGAGATTTGTGATTTTGGTCCTAGTAGCGTTCCTTCAGCTACTGTCAATTAAAAGAAGAAAAGAAGGTCTGAAATATCTGAAAGAACAACATTTAGGCAATTTTACTGCGGGAACAAAACCTCAAAACCCCAGTCAGGCTGGTTTTGACCCCGAGGAAGCACATTAAGCCAGCTCGATGAGGTTCTGCCTCCCGGCTAGGTGGCCGTGTGGCGGCGGTGGCTTGCCGTGAGGCGCCACGAAGGAGCTCGGTGGTTTCACACCGTGGTTGCACTGAGCTGCAAGCAGAGGTGTCTGGTGGCCGTAGTGCAGCTCACCTCGTTTTTCCCCATGTCTTCAGACGGAGCAGAGCCTGCGAGCGGTGCTGGCCGTGCCCCAGGCTCTCTCGGGCGGCGCGCTGGGCCCAGCACCACCAAGCAGCGGCCGCTTGGTGCCTTCATTTACAAAATCCCATGCCTGGCGTCACCTCAGCCACTGCCCTGCTGCCTGGTGGCCCGGGAGGAGGTGGCAGAGGGCGGCTGGCAGGGCCCGCAGAGCCCCTCGGCCTGCAAAGCACCACCAGGCCTCGGCGGCGGCCCCGCGGAGGCAGCAGGAGATGCGGTGACCAGGCTGGTCCTCCCTTCCCCCTCCTCGCGGTGCAGCATCCGTCAGGCCGCATGACCCTCCCCCTACCAAAATTGGCTGCTTTCTTTCCTTCTCTTCTCTCTTTCCCCCCCCCCCCTTTTTGGCTGAGTGATGAGCTGTATGCCAAATCCATCTGCTCCTGTCTCCCCTAGCTGCCTTCCATATCGTCGCAGGATCCCTGGCAGAGCGCCTAGACCTATCTCTCTCCCTGCGCTCGTCGGAGCACATTCCTTTCTACACCTTTTCCCGAGCTGGGATAGAAATGAGTATCAACCCCAAACAAAAAGCATCTGCTTTCTGCCTGCTTCTGCCTCACCGGCCGCGCATGTACGTTACACCCGTGTCAGCAGCGAATGCAAAACACACACAGCCCCCCACCTCGCAGCCCCGCATCCAGCATGGGCTGAGGGAACTTCGGGCGCCGGGAGCCTGCCTCGCGCTCGCTCCCTCGCTGTCTCCGCAGCACCAGCTGTGACCACCGCACCATTTGTTCCTCCAGCCCACGCCAGCACTCGGAGCCAGTTCTTTATCACCCCAATTAGCCTTGTCTGTGCTGATGAGAGGAGAGAGGCTCCCACTGCAAGGCAGAGACGGAGGGGGGGGGGGGGAGAGGAATCACGCGCGGCGGGCGCCGCGAGAGGCGATTCCCTTCCCGGCGGCTTTGTTCCCCCGGCGGGGATGGGTTTCACCAGGTCAGGGGTGCCACCAAAACGCCAGCGCTGCCGTACCGCCTGCGCTACCTGGGTGACGCTGGTTTATAAACAGTCGCTTGGAAGGGCCTGGAGGTCAGGGGACACCTTTTTTGTTCTTGGTTATCTGCTAGAGGAGCTCCCGGGTGCTGCGATGCTCTGCAGCTAGCAGCGGCCCCTTCCCGTGCCACTCTTCTGTTGGCACCTTGGCCTTGTCCTCAGCGAGGATCTCCTCACTCCTACACAAAGCTTTCGGTAGCCCCTGGGGGATGCAGCCATTCCCTTTCTCCTGCTCTCTCATCATAGCGTCTCCCACCCTGGTATGTCAGGATAGTAGCGGTCAACACTGCACTGGTGCTCATGCAGCTTTCATCCCGAAAGCCTGTCTTTCTCCCCGAAACCAGCCCCTTCTCAGCACCCTTTAGCAGTGGGGTTTATACACCACGGTTTCCTGCATGCAGCTTGTGAGCCCGTGTCCCTCTCGGACTTGTCTTCTCCTGGTGTCATTGCTCAGGTCCTATTTCTGTTAGGGACCTCAGTGCTGTCCTGCCAGAGCCGGGAAGGGGATCCCTCCTTTGACCCAGCACAAGAAGAACTTCCTCGTCGGGAGGAAGAGGATGGGCACAACTCAAACCCGGTGCCATGGTGGGTGCTCAGTTTGGAAGGACACAGTCACCCCGTGTGGGGTGGGACAGGTCCCATCGCGTAGTGCGGAACCCGTTCCTCAGAGCACCCTCTGCGGCGGCCGTTCCCTGTTCGAGGGGTTCCTGGCATGGCCGTGACCAAGAAGGACCCAGCCTGGGGGTTTTCTTTGAAGCACGGACACAAGAAACGTGACACAAGAAACTGGGCTCTCCACGTCCGTTGCACAATGCCATGTCCAGGTCCAGGACTCTGGGCAGCTAGACCAGCAGTCTACACCAAAATAGGTGAATTTCCAGTTTCCATCAGAAAGTCCTGATGGATCTAAAGAATTTATCAGGGCACGCAAGGTCAACTGGTGAATGTCACCTCAATATCTGTAACCCACCATCTGAACACATCTCCTCATTCTTCTGCGTTCGATTTCACAGGGAGAGGAATCAGTAGTTCCCAGCGCCCTTCTGAACAGCTCTGCCAGTGCTGCTGGGGGTCTGTCCCTCCCGTGCTTGCCTCCTTGGTGGGGATGCCCCTTGGAGCTCATGTCGCTGAGGCTCTATAGCGGGGTTTTCGTATCTTTGTATCTGCTTTAATAAAGTCAACCAAAAAAGGATCTGCAGTTTGCTCCGGTTCAACCAGTCACCCTCCATCGCATTTATTTCACATCTTCCCAGGCTTCAGCAAGGGGCTTGGGTGCGCTCAGTAACACTCATCCCCGAGCCAGTGCCCACGATTGGGTTTATTTCCTTTGGACATCTTTAAAAGGGTCCCTGACCGCGTAGACGTGTCCCGTTAGGCATCCATTCCCTTGTCGCTCTGCTCAGACCCCACAACCTGTCTCTGAGCTCCCACCTCGATCCCGCCCTCCTAGGGCCATCCCAGCCGGCCCTCAGCGCAGAGCCTTGCCGTGACGGAGGGGCTCAGCCACCCTCTAGAAGGAGGCCGTTTTCCTCCTAGACCCCCGGGAAGAAAGCCGAGAGGACCTACGAGCAGTTCTCTCATCTCTCTCCTTCCACCGAGACGGGTTCAACTCCGCTTAAAAAAATTCTTGATGGGTTTTGTCTGAGTTGTGCTTGAAGCTTCCCACCGCAGAGACGCGGCACCTTCCCCAAACATTTGGTTGCAGTACTTTGCTCCTTCCCGCTAGGATGCTCTTCCTGCTGTTCAGCTGGAGTCGTACTCGCCGCTTTTTGAATTGTGTCCCAAGAGAGCACGAACAAAACATCCCTCGTTCTCTCCTCGCCACAGCCTCTTGCAAGCACGGTGGTGCCTCTCCTGAACTTCTCTCTCCTACCCTCGACGTTCCCAACTCGCTCTACGAGCTGCACCACGTCCCCAAGCCCTGCCGACGCCGGCATCGGGCCGCTTGGGTTGGGCCAACCCAACCCAAGTGGGTTGACCGGTGCCAGGTCATTCTGCAACTCTTCTCACCTCCGGGTCTCCGTACCCGGGGGTGAAGCCACCCCGTCTCCGCATCTAGAAGCTTTTCTCTCCGTATCTGGAAGAGGAAAAGGAAAACAATAGGCAGAAAAGCTGCGTCAGAGCCGGGCAGACCGGAGTTAATCCTCTCTCAAAATGGATCCCCGGGTGCCGGTGTGCGTGCGAGTAGCCTCCCCTCTACCTTTGCCGGGTGCTCTCCCAGCACAATGCTTCACTTTGTGGTGCAGCACAGAAAGAAATGGTGAAGTTGCTAATAATGGCACTAAAAGAAAATATGCTACATCTGTTATGGATAGCAGTACAAAATTAGCTGATCACACCTCTGACACCCAAGATGTCTTCACTTAAAATACTCGTTGGCTTACTTTACATAATTTGCTGATTATATTTAAAAGAAATACAATTTTGCAATTACTGTTCTTTCTGGTGTGCTATCTATGCATCATTTTCTTTTTATGTTTATATATTTCTCCTTCATTAGTGCAGTCTGAAGGGTGATTAGATCCCTTCAAACATTTTACAGAGGTTAAACGTTGATTAAGATTTAATTATTACTGTAAATAGCTTGGAATGACATATGGTGCAAAAACCTGACATATGTGCATTTGAATAAATGAAGTGCTATTTCCCATGATGCTCCAGTAGCTGTTTAACAGCTTTGCTGAAGGGTTATGTTGCACCTCATGTTAAGATTGCTTTGATGTTATATTTTGTTGGGTTTTTGCAGCTGAAAGCTAAGAACAGTTTTTCCAGTTTTTAAAAACATTGAATATTTTAAATACCTAAATTGTTTTGCACAAATTTTTGCTAATTTGTCTAACTAGGTTAAACATTTTCAAAAGCATCTCGATTTTAACGTGGGTTCCTTAGCATTGTGTCAGCGGCGGCACCCATTCGACGTCGAGGGTTTCCAAAAGTCTGGTCCCGCGCGCGGCCCCGTCCCGCTCGGGCGCGGGGAGCACCCGGCTCCCCGGCGGGGACGCGGCGGCTCGGCGAGAGCTCAGCGTGCTGGAAAGCTTCGTGCAGATCTGGCTGGGGAAAAAAATTAAAAAAATAAAATAAAATAGGCGAGGGCTGGTGCTTTCGCGGAGACAGAAAAAGGAGCAGGGACAAAACAGTGCGGTTTCTAAATTGTGCATCGGAGCGCTTCCCAGAGACGCCGAGCGTGGTGTCTAGTCTGCTCGAGGCGAGTGCCTGCTGGGGGAGCGGCGGCGGGTGCCGGGAGGAAAGGCGCAGGGGCACCACGCCGGGGTTTAGCTGCCGTGCCCCCCCTGGGGCAGGGCTGGCCGGGCTCTGCTGTCCCCTGTCCCCTCCAGCCACCGGGTCCCGTGGGTGCCAGCTGCAGCGCCGGGGCTGGCTCCGTTCCTGCACGGCGCGAGGGACCCGCCTGGGAGGAGGACGTCCGCTGGGGAACGGCGCACGGGGATCCCCCGAGGAGCTCTGCAGTTCTCTGGGGACTGAGGCAGAGGGCAGGCATCTCTTCTTGTGATGCACGTCCGTCTACCCAGGGGCGTTTTGAGGCTCCAAGTACAGGACATCATGTCCTGAAGGGCATGGAGAGGCGGAAATAATGCGCCAGGTAGCAGCACGCTCTCTCTTACTGCATCCTTCACGTACATTTACAACTCCGAGTGACTCTGGAGGGCTGGACTGCGGCCGCAAACCCCCTCACACTGGGGACACGGCCCTGCCGAGCACAGCAGCTCTGACCTCTCCTCTTTCTTTCCGCAGATCGAGACGGCCCGGCTGGAGCCGGAGATCGCGATGGCCACCGCCAGCAAGACTGTGGTCTACAACAAGGGGCTGTAAGTGGGAGCTGCGCCCCTTCCCGGCCCGGGAGAGCTGGGGAGGGCCGGGGGAAGCTGGAGATCACGACTGGGATAAAACACAGCAAGGAGACGAAACGAGCGTAGAGCTCAGCAGTAGTAACGTACTGCCCCTCCCGGAGATCGGGGAGCGAACTAACACTTGGGGAGAACTGACACCTCACATCACTCAAAAAGATTAACACTGAAATCGTTTTAACGTAGCCACAGGAGCAACAGCGAGAAATCGCATTCAAACACTTTAGAGAAGTAGCTAAGGAATAATCTCTGAACTTTTAGCACTGCATGGAGGGAAGTTTCCGGGACGTTTCCCCGGCTATACCTAACTACACGAGAGTAGGCTTCACCGAGCAAATCCTGTTCTCAATGCGAATTAAACCCCGGCACTGACGCTGCACAGAAGTAACTCCGCAGAGCCCGGCGGGTGCACGGATTTCGAGTGCCTCACCGGGCGTTTGATAAGTGTCCCGTACCGATTTCGCAGCCGTCCTGCCCCGCTGATCGCGCACGAAAGCAGCTCCGGTGCTGAGCCGTGGGGAGCTCGGTGAGCACCGCGGGGGCACAGCCCGTGCCCCCCATCCCTGCTCCTCCTGCCGGCGGTGCTGGTGGCACCGGCACTCGCTGCACCCGCGGGACTTTGTGTGCCGTGAGCCTGCCCCCAGGCATGGTGGCAAGGGGGTCAAGGGGCTGGAAAGCCAACGTGCCCTGCGTGGGAAGGGATCTTACGGCGAAAACGTGCTTAATTCCTCCTTTTCTTGGCACAGACGTAACAGATGGGGTTTGTCCCACCTAGCGCAGGCGCTCTGCAGGTGAGGCAGTCACTCCAAGCTACCTGGGCGCAGCTGTGTGAGGGGTTCCTGACGCCGCAGCCTCGGGCAGAGGGGCTACCTGCGCCCTGCAGGTGTCCATCCCTCTGTCCATCTCGCTCTTCGGCTGCTCCACTTCGAGGTGCTTCACGTCAGGTGGGACAAACCCCCGGCAGGGCATCAAATCCTGCTCTGTCGTGCATGGACGTGGCTCTGGGGGTGCTTCCTGGGTACGGGAGCCACGTCCCATGCGGGCGCCCGGTCCCATGGCCCAGCAAAACTCCTCTGGCCGCTCTCGGTTGGGTTTGGGGGCATCATTTGGCTTTCCAGTGTCTGTTGCCTGAGGGCAAACCCCAAAGCGACTCGCTGAGGGTCAGGGGAGCAGATTTTGGTCGTGGTTGCCTGGAACGTTGCAGGGACGGAGGCGTGTTGGTGACGGCGCAGCTGAACGCACACGTTGCCATCGTGCCAGTGCCACCTTGTTGGGTTTGGGGGGGGGGTCTGGGGAGGGTGGGGGGAGTGGGGGAAACCAAATTGCCACTGACGCAGAATGTATGCACAAGGATGTGGTGCAATGTTTGGGGGCGGGAGGGCTCGGCCCCCCCGTCTGCTGCTCTCGCTGGAGCCGCACCAGGCCGAGCCGGAGCCGTGGCAGCCCAGCTCCCCCTTCGTTCCCTGGCGCTGGTGGGGGCGCAGAGCTCGTGGAGCTCTCTGCATTTCCACCGGGGTAAGGGACAGCTGGACCTGGCCCAGCAGAGTTCTTCGAATGCACTAGATGAGATGAATGTATGCTCAGCACCAGGTGAGGCCACCCCTCGGATCCCTACAGGGTTTCGGGGGGGGGCTGGCACGATGGCACGGCGGCACCGACAGCGCTGCTGCTCCCCGTGCGAAACCAGCTGCTGAGCAGCACCCTGGGGAGCGCTTCCCTCCGGCACACGGCTGGAGCGCACTTTCCCCAAACTAAATATCTGGGGAAGTGTCTTCTGCCCTCCTGCATCGCCCCGCGATCCCGCTGCAGAGGGGTCGCCCCGAAAACGGGGCTGCGCTGGGTGTGGGGAGGCGCAGAGCGCCCTGGGGTGCTGCAGGATGTGCCTGAAGGGGGGGAAGGAGCTGGTCTTAAACACACACCGGGGGCTGGCGGCGTAGCTGAGCCCAGAGCTGAGCTCCCCAGAAGCCCCCATGGTGGGTTTTGTGCCCGAGCCATTCCGCTGAGATGCTGCAAAGCTTTTTTTATCTCGGGCTTTGGGTTGTGGTTGTTGTTTGTTTGTTTGTTTTTTTTTTGAGGGGGGGAGTGATGGAGACTTCACTTTGTAGTGGGGTGGTTTCTGAGGGGTGGAGCAAGGAGGGAGACGGTGATTTGGTTTTTACATCGTAATTACAGATCAAAGATTTCGCGGCTGTGAACTCCGCTACCTGCCGGGTCTGCAGATGGAGTGAGTAATTTGCAGCACGCACGGCTAATTACGGAGCCGCGCAGGGAAGTAGCTGGGGCCCCGCTCGCTGCACTTCTTTAGGAGAGATACCAGGGGAAAAAGCAGGAATCGGGCAGGTTTTGCCTAGGAAAGGAGCCGGTTCCTGGTTTGTGAGAGGGAAGGGGCGCACGGAGGCTTTTTCCCTGCGCACACTTCACCTGCGGAGCGTTTCGGCTCGCTGCCGAGTTAATGAGCGGAGGGCTGATCCCGCGGCGCACAACGAGGGCTGCGCTGGTTCAGAGGATAGGCTTGGGGTTCGCTGGTACCCCCTGCTCTGTAAATCAAAATCAGGAGGGCCGGGTTCTGCTCCAGGGGGTAAGGACCGGCTCGAGGGGCGGCAGCAGAGCGGTGCTGCTCCCCGACCCAGCCTGTCTCCAGCTGCTGTTCCTTCCAGGCCAGCCGGGCATCCGGAAAGCAAAGAGGGGTCCCCACGGTTTCTAAACTCTGCCAAAATCACCGTGGTTGTTGCACCGCGAGGTACCGCTTGTGCCGGCGGTGCTCGTGGGGTGAGGGCTGTGCCGGGGGGCTGCAGGCCTGGGGGCTTGGCCCCGCACCCCCCAAAACGCCGTGCGGGCTGGAGGGCGCCGTGTGTCCGGCTGTGCGCGCATCCGGGAGAGCGGCGGAGCTGAAACCCAACGCGGGGCTCGGGTCTCCCCTCTGCTGCCCTTCCCCAGGTGTCCCCCGGGCTGTCCCCTCACCTGGGGAGCAGGACAAGGCGTGTGCAGGAGGAGCACCTTTGGTTCCCCTGGGGAACAGGAGAGAGGCAGCGTCCCCCAGCACAAGGGCACCGGGACGCGAAAACAGCGAGACGCTTCGGCACCGCCCGGCCCCTGGCCGCGCACCGGACCCCAAATCCCCAAATCCCCAAATCCAAGGCCGGGATGCTCCCCGGCAGGGCCCGCTGGGGCCACACGGGGTGGCTGGTGTCACTTTTGGGGACCTGCCACGCTCACCCTCGGTGCACCCCACGTGGCAGCCGGCAGGGTTGGCGCTGGGGCTGCGGGCGGGACGTCGGCTCGGCGTCGTGCTCGGCTCTCGGTGCCGTCTGAGGAGTGAGAAGCATGGCACTGGGGAAGCGGTAGCACATTAGTACTGTTTATTAGGACAGCAAATCGTGCCAAAAAAGAATACACACAACGGCTAATGATAACATTATGCACATTCACTTAATAGCTAATTAATCCCTCTGACTTTCCTAATGTACAAAAGGAGCCTTCGGTTTGTGAGAACAACCCAACCATTTGCGTTTATTATTTCCTATAATTGGGGAAGTGGAAGAAATGGGAAGAAAAAAAAAACAACCCCACACACATCAAGTTGTTCACCTCAGCAGATAATAATAATGAGATGATCATCTCCTGTAGTATTTAATTAGAAATGTCGCAGTTAATTGATTTCTTGGATACGTTAATTAAGAAATAATGAGGACCAGGTTGCAGCAAAAGGTGCCAGCAAGGAGTTAAGGTTCCCTCCTGGAAGGGGTGACTGGGGGCTGCTCCCCGAGCTGGCCAGGGACAGCCAGGGGACAGCCACGGGGCTCTGGAGCTGGTGCCCTGGAGCCTGCAGTGGGAAATGGGAAATGGGAAATGGCTCAGCCCTGCCCTCCGCCTGGAGCTGTGGTCATCAGACACCAGCTCTGAGCTCTGCTGGCCTCATCACCTCGGATTTCCCTGCCTGGGGACGGGGGGAACGAGCGGCAGCACCCGGCACAGCAGCCACCCCACAAAGCGTCCATGTCCCATGCCCATGCACCCAAACCTATTTTCTGTGTTTATTTTTTTTTTTTTTGGTGTTCCTGGCCGCTTCTCCCCTTTCCTCAGTTCCTTTGCTTCCCTTCACTCACAGCTCCTTTGCTTTCCACTCCTTGCTCATTTTTTTTTTTTTTTGGCTCTCCATCCCCACGTGCGGCGAGGCAAGGGCGGGTGGCCGCAGCGCTGGGACGGCCGGCGCAGCACCCGGAGGCTGGCGCAGGCACGGGGCCACGCAGCACCCGCAGCCCTCAGGTGACACCGGTGCCACGTGCCGGGGCTGGGGTCGGTCCCTCGGTCCCTGTGAAAGCTCTGCCGTGGGGACCCAGCACCCTGACGACCGGGGCCGAGCAGCGAACAAATCGTTCCGGCCTGGAAATGGGCTCCAAGCGCTCCTGGCACCGCCGGGTGCCCGCAGCCCGCGGCACCTCCCTGCGTCCTTTTCGGAGCCGTCCCCTTCTGCCGTGGGATTTTGGCGGTGGGGCTGCTTCGTGTCGGCCTCCTGCGCCCCGCAGCCCGCGGGCATCGCCGCCCGGCCACGTCTTCCAGCCGCTGCCGCGCGCACCCGGCCCCCAACCGCGCCCCGGTGTGTGTGTGGGGGGGGGGGCCCCTTTTTTTAACCTTCTCGATGGATTTATCGACCGCGACGCTTTATGTAACACTTCCATGCGTCTGGAATAAAAGCGTTTAAAGACTTTGCCTCCTGTGGCAGGCGTCCTTGCTGCGTGGGGGCAGGCGGGGAGGGACGGAGGGGGCTGCGGGGCCGCGGGACCCTTGGGGCTGTGCCACGAAGCGCGGGGCGCGGCGCGGGCTTGGCCTTCAGACGCCTTGAAAACACAAACTCTCGTCGTGCTGCTTGGCCGGGGAGCTGCTCCGGGGACGGGGCTTCTCTCTGCACGTGGGGAGAGGGCTGCCCCTTCCCAAAGACCAGCAATTTTTATCCTATATATATGTGTGTGTGTGTATATATAATATTGGTATATGATATTTGTGCATATATAATATTGGTATATAATATTTGTGTATATCAAATAATATTTGTATATATACTTGTATATATCATATATACACATATTTGCATATATATAATATATAACTACTATATTTGCATACTATATATGTATATAATTGTTAAAAACATCCTTCCCCCACACCCTGGTGGGATGCAGGAGGGTGCCCGACCCTTGTGTCGTCCCCCCCCCAAAATCCCTCCTCGCTTGGGGTCCACGCGTGCCCAGTGCTGGAGGGGGGGGGTCCCCGGGCAGCCCCCAGCGCCCCGCTTCCCGTCGGGCCGGGGCATTCCTGGTGGCTCTGGGGCTGCCTCTCCCTCGACATTCAATCCCCGGTGCAGGTGCGAGGGGGCTGCCAGCCCCGAAGCCGCCGCATACCTGGCATACCGGCGGCCCCCCCGGCGGAGTCGCGGGTCCCCCACCCCCAAGGGAGCAGCCCCCCCTCTGCTGCTGCTCTCCCACCACCGTCCTCACCCCGCGGCGATGCCACCGCGGCGGGGACGCCACCCGTGGCCGGTGACGCCGGCATCCCGGCGGCCACGTCCTCGTGGGGTGCTCCTCGGGCGGGCGAGGGGGGACGGGGGAGGCAAGGAGACGTGGCTGGAGCGCATTTTGCTTTTTTTATTTCCACGCAGTAACACACACGCTACGGCTGCTGACTACCTACGACGGTGAACGCACGCACACAGGCACAAAAATAAAAGAATAAATTAAAACGGAACCGTGTAAGAACGGAACGAAACAGAAAAAAAAAAAAAACACGACGACAGAGAAAGGAGGAGGGGGGAGAGGGAGGCAGGAAAAAAAAAAAAAAAAAAAAAAAGAAAAAACAAACAAAAACCAGGGCTGGGCACATTGAGCTTCTAGGTAGGACGCTTTGATTTGATCTCATGGCTGACGGGCGGCTTCCAGCGCGGAGGAGGATGCGCGGTCGTGTCCCGGGGCGCGGGGCCCTGGCAGCCTCCTCTTCCTCCTCCTCGGCTCGGGCGGGGGCTTCCCAAAAAAGCGCCCCCGAGGGATGCCCCAGGCACCGCGGGACCGGGCGGCGGGGGGGAACGGGGTGCGGGCCCCGGCGGGGCCCCCGGAGGACCGGCGGCGGTGGCTTGGGCGGTGGCGTCCCTAGAGTTCGCGTGGTGGTGCCGCCGCGCGTGTCCCCCCTTCGTCCCCCGGGTTCCTCTCCATGGTGGCTGCACCAGGAGCCTGTCCCTGCCTTAGTCGTTGGAGGTGACGTCGATGTCTTCTCCGCTCGACTGCTTGGTGGCGAGGCGCCATCGGTTGATGTGGTGGGAGCCTTTCTTCTTCTGGTCCGAGTCCGGCCCTTCCTCCTCCAGCTTCTGCCGTTTGTATTTCGTCCGCCGGTTCTGGAACCACACTTTCACCTGGGGGAGAGCGAGGAGAGGACAGGCGCTCGCTGGGGTCCCGGCACCGTGGGACCCCAGCGGTTCCCATTCTCCATTTCCCCTGAAGAGCGGCCACAAAGAGGTCCCGGTCCCTGCGGGAGCGTTCCCAGCCCTGCCTCGGTTTCCCTTCCCGACCCTTCCCCTGCTGCGGTTCGCAGGATGGGACCGGGTGCCCAGCACCCTGGTGCCCGGTGCCGTGGGTGGCTCCGACGGCCGCCTGGAGGTCACACGGAGCCAGCCCCGCACATCGTGCCCCCAGGCTGGGGTGGCATCGCCAGGTCCTGGCCCTGCTTCAGCTGCGGGTGCAGCCCGACCAAGCCCCTCGCCTCCCCGGGCCAATAAAATGGGGCAATAACCGGCATTTTGGGGCTTGGCCCATCGCACGGGTCCGTCGCTTTGTGCCCCCCGTGCGCAAAGCCCGAGGGAAGGGTCTGAGGCTCAGGCTGGAGTGCAGAGAAGCAGGGAGCTAGCCTAGAGGATTAATTTACAGCATTTAGGTGTAAGGAAAGCTTTTTCCACCACCAGGCTGCCCCAGAGGCAGCGGCGTCTCCGCGCTCAGGGGCAGCTCCTGCGAGGGACGCGGCACCACGGGCACGGCGGCCGACTCAGGGCGCTGAGATCAGCCGGGAATTCGGCGGCGCAGGGGGGTGCTGGCAGTGCTGGGGGGGTGCTGTGGGGTGCTGTGCGGTGATGTGGGATGCTGAGCAGTGAAACGTGCGGTGCTGTGGGACCCTGTGAGGTGACCGGGACGCTCTGCGGTGATGCGGGATGCTGTGCAGCAGTTTGGGATGCTGAGCACCGGTGCGGGATGCTGAGCAGTGAGCAGTACAGTGACGTGGGATGCTGTGCAGCGATAAGGGATGCTGAGCAGCTCTGCGGGATGCTGAGCAGCGCTGCGGGGATGCTGAGCAGCTCTGCGGGATGCTGAGCAGCCTGCAGGATGCTGCCCAGCCTCGCGGGCCCTGGCAGGACACTAGGTGCCGCTGCTCGGCCGCCGATGCCAGCCCCGCGACGCAGCGGGTGGGAGCGATCACCCGCACCGGGCACCTCCCGGATCGTGCCCCCCCTTCATCCCCACTCCTCGGGCACCGCTCCCAGCCCGTGCTCGCCTCCTGCTCCTGGGGGGGGGGGGCTCTCAGGAGGCCGAGGTCATCCCTCAGCCCCTGATTCCCAGGGGAGCGAAGCCCTCCCGGCGCGCAGGGGGGGCACTCGGTGGCTCCGAGGCGCACTCGTTCCACCGAACGGCCGCTTTATGGCACCGCAGCCTGTTATAACCCCCAGACTCAAACCATTTGCTTCCCTCGCTTTGGGGCATTTCTCGAACAATACCGAGCCGGCGCCTTTCATTCACCAACCGCAAAGCACTTTGCAAACTTTAATTAAAGCTCCCAGCCCTCTGGGAGCGGGGAAGTTGCCTTATCCCTGAGGCAGAGCAGGGGAAACCAAGGTATAAAGCGATTAAGCTGCTTGGCTGAGGCTCTGTGGCAATCAGAGCCGGGTGCGAGGCATCTCCCGAGTCCTCCCGAGCGCCGTCCAGCTCGGAGGACCCTGTCCCGACGCCATCCCACCCGCGGAGGCTGCGGGACTGGGGGAGTTTCTCAGCTGGATGGAGCCACAGCACCTTGGCCCTGGGGTTCCTGGCCCCAAAAGCTGCAAGGAGAGCGGCGTGAGACCCCCGCAGTGTGAGACCCCTGCAGGGGGAGACCCCTGCAGCATGAGACCCCAGCACTGTGAGACCCCCCCCAGGGGGTAGCTGGGGATAACCTGCCCCCTCGGAAGCCCCATCCCAGGTTTAAACCCCCAAGCAGGGGGTTTGGCCCTTCCCAAACCCCCTCCGCGTTAACCATTGGAGGTCTGTGTGGCTCCAGCAGACGTCCTGCGGCTGTCCCTGCCCCCAGGCCCCCGCTGTCCCCCCCCGGGGCGGGCTCACCGTCCCACCCGCAGCACGCTGTGCGCGCACACCCCGCACGTTACCGCCGCCGGGCGATGACGGCAAGCCCACGTCCACCAAGAAACCCCGCTCTGCCTCGGGGTTTTCTCCCAGCCCTGCTCGCACGAGGCCGACAGCACCCGGAGAGGTGGCTCTGCGGCGAGGCTGTCCCCAACCCTTCGGGCTGGCCGCGTGTCCCCAGCAGCCCCGGGCCGGGAGCGGTGCTGTCGGTGTAAGCACGAGGCTCCAGCAGCAGCATTTCAGCTGGAGGAGCTCTGCGGCAGCTGTGACCCCGGGACCAGCCCCGCTGTCACCCCCTCGTGCTGGTGCTGTCACCTCCAGGGTCCCCAGCTGGGACCCCGATGGCGCAGGTGATGCTGCACCCGCCGGTGTGCGGCGCAGGAAGCCCCGCTGCCATGCCACAAAGCCCCAGCCAGGCTACGCTGCCTTTTCTTTTAAAAACACCCCAAAACTCGGCAGTTTGCCTTAGTGAGACACGAGGGCTGGGAAGGGAGCGCCCCAAAAGCGAGGGCACCAAAGCAGGACTGCCCATGCTCGGCACCTTGCTGCTCCGTGCCCAAGAAGCATGCCCCCTGCTCGGGAACCAGGCAGAACCGGGGGGCTGTGCTGTGCACCCCTGCGAGCCGAGAGCCGTCTTATAGGGACGGTCCCCAGCTGCCACCTCGTCCCCTTTGGAGGCCCCCAGGCTCCTGCTGCCTCCCCTACCCCTGTTTTCCCAGCCTCCAGGTGTCCTGCCGTGGGGACACCACTCTGCCGCCGTGTGAATCCAAGGAGGGGAGAGCGGGCAGCCCGTGTTACGGAGCTGTCGGGGGGCTCCAAATTTCCCCCCGGGAGCTGCGGCCCCAGCAGGGCGCAGGGAACCCGGCCACCCACCCGCCCGCCCGCCCCTGCAGCGCGGCCGCCCTCCGGGTTTATCTGCGTCCCATCTTTCTCCTCCTGTAACTTCCAGGCATCCGCTGGCAGCGCACGGTCACGGGGCCGCTCTGTCAATGATTACCGGCACCGCCGCTCGGAGCAGCCCCGGCCCACGGGGGCTGTGGGGCAGTCAGCCCTGCAAGCGGGACGCCGGGGGGGGGGGGACGGGACACGGGGGTCACACACGGCATCACCGCAATCACCCCGCGCCTCGCAGCGGGGCAGGAGCCCGGCGCTTCGGGCAGGGGACCCCGCGTGGGGTTTCCTCCAGCGCTGGCTCCACGTGCTGCCGGCGATGGGGAGGCTTCAGCCTGCGGCGTGCAAGGATTTCGCACGAGGCCTGGTTGTGCAAAATTAACTCGGCAAAGTGATTTCCCAGCCCGGCACGCTCCCGTGGCCGGCGACGCCAGACAACCAGGGCGGCCTGATGCCACCGGCGATGGGCACGGTGCTGTCACCGCCCGCGCCACCCAGCCCGGCACGACCCAGTCCCCGTGTCCCGTCCTGTCCCACGCTGCCCGGCACACGCACGCCGTCTCCCCGTGTCGCACCAGCCCCACACACGCACGTCCCACGCGCCCCGCGGGCCCGGTTACGTGGCACACGCTGTCCCCACGCCTCTGCGTCATCCCAGCACACGCACGCCCCGCGGCCAGCTCCTCTCGCGCCGTGCCCCCCGGCTTCATCCCACTACACCCCTGTTTGCCGTGGGCTGCTCGCCGCCGCTGCCTTTTCTCCAAAACCCCTTTTTCTTTTTTTAACCTCTGCCTGTCGTCCCAGGCCTAGGCAGCACCTTGGTGGGAGGAGGGCTGGGAAGGGGTTAATCACCTGTCCCCACCGCTCCCCCCATGGCCCACGGCGGTTCCTGCTGCAGGGAGGACACCGGGACCCTTTTCACCTCCCCCGGGGCTGCTCCAGGTGTTGCCGGACCCGGCTCGGCACCACCAA
The DNA here is from genome assembly GCF_040182565.1 of Anser cygnoides. NCBI lineage: Eukaryota > Metazoa > Chordata > Aves > Anseriformes > Anatidae > Anser > Anser cygnoides. Next base: position 1,741,459 of record NC_089876.1, on the reverse strand, counting down.
GCTGCCCTTTGCAGGGGAAAAGCAGCCGAGAAAGCGGGGGCCAGGCCCAGCAGCCCCACTCGGCCCCTGCGCACAGCTCCAAAACGAAAAAAAAAACCTCATCCACACACCACTTGGGACACACGACGGGGCACGGGTGGAGGCACGCCTGGTGCGATGCCACCGCGTTGCACGGAGCACAGCGGTGGTTTTAGAGGGGTTTGTGGGGCTCTGCAGCCCCTGCCCGCACCACGAAGCAAGGGGGTGACAGCAGCACGGCCACAGGGTATAAAATCTGTTGGGTAACCACCAGCAGCCCCTGGCTGCCTCCCCCTCCCTCCGGTCCTGCTCAGTCTGTGCCCGGTCCCACACCGCAGCCCTCTGCACGGCTGGGTTATTTCCCTCTGGGTAATTAATAGAATATTTAAAACGTCTGTATGTAATATATATATAAATATTTATCTCTACAAATATATCTAAACAATACATAATATAGAGACATATTTTAAGGCACAAAGCTGGGAGGGAGGAGGTTTCCCTGCAGCCGCTCTCTGCTGCGCCCTGGTCCCGGGGCCGAGGCTCCCCCCGTGCACAACGACCCGGCGGTGCCGCAGCTTCCCCACGACGAGGAGATACGGAACTAAAAACCAGGCTGCAGCGTGTAAAAATACATATATTGCCTCTCTCTGCGATTCTGCTCATGCAGGCGGATTTAGAGACGGATGCCTCTGCTTTCTCCCAAGCAATTGCGCTTAGGCTCGGGGCAATGGTGCAAAACGCGAGGGGCTCTGAGCGCCCCCGGGCACCCCGCAGCTGCCCTTCCCGCCCAGGCAGGCTGCTGTTTGTTCTTTGACCTTGCGGGTTTTTTTAATATTTTTTTTTTTTAGCACCGTTTTCAGCCCCGAGAAGTGGCCGAAGCAGCACAGGAAGGCGAGAGGGGGACGGAGCCGGGGTGCCAGCTCCTGCCATGCCCTGCTTCGGGGCTGCATCCCCGAGACGCGGTGCCCTTACGGGGCTCGGTCCGTCCTCCCGGCTGCCTGCTTTTGGTTACATCTCCTGGTGCTGCGGCCGCCCGCTGTCCCCGTTACAGGGAATTTTCCCTGCTAACTTCCCTCTCGCCGGGCTGCATTTGCAGGTTTTGCTCGCAGCCGCTCGCGCCGAAGTCGGCGGAGCCTGGGCGAGGACAAGGCAGGCGGCTGCGAGGAACACCCACGGCTCTGCCTTCAGTTTCCAGTGGAATGAATATATTTTATTTTCCATTAAATGGATACGGAAAACGGGCCAAATTAACAGCCAGAATTTGGCAGAAACTCTCCCCATTGACTCCATTACTGGATACCAGGAGAAGCGGCGTGCCTTCGCCCGGGGTTTTGGGAGCAGCAGCGTGCGGGGCTGCTCGGCCCCAATCCCCCTGTTTTCCCCTGGCACCATACGCTTTTCCTTTCGCCTTCATCCCCCTGTCCTCCTGGGCTTCCTCATCTCCTACACTGAGGGCCTGTGCGATGTCTTTTCTAAAATCCGAAAGCTGCAGCTAAACAAGCCCTGGGAGCGAGCACCCTCCGCGGGCACGTTTCTTTGCACCGTCCTGAGTCCCGCGCGCCGCTGTGGCTGCCCGCAGACCCCAAAACTGGGCCGGGTTAAGGCAGATTTTTACAGCTCTCTGCCAAAGGGGTGACACCGCTGCTGCTTTGGTCGCTGGATTTTTAAAAACACATTTGGCACGCAGCAAAACACCCGAGCAAACAAGGAATAACACTGGAAAACGACTCCGACTCGAGAGGGGGGGGGGAAACCTGCGTCCCTACCCAAGCCCCAGCCCCGCCGCGCAGGGCCGTGATGCCAAAACACTGCTCGGCCAACGGCAGCAGCTTCCCGCCACCAAAAAAGCCCACCCTGACCCCAAAACCCTGCGCAGCTCCAGCACAATTTCCGTGCACGATTCCTGGAGACAGGAGCCGGGATTTCGCCCGGCGCAGCCCCGGCCCCGAGCGGTTTCGGCGCGGAGCTGCTGCCGGCCGTGCCGGGCCGTGCCGTACCTGGGTCTCGGAGAGGCTGAGGCTGCTGGCCAGCTGCTTGCGCTCGGCGCCCACCACGTAGTGGTTCTTCTCGAAGGCCCTCTCCAGCCGCAGGAGCTGGGACGGCGAGAAGGCGGTGCGGATGCGCTTGGGTTTGCGGGCAAAGGGCCCGTGCAGGAGCAGGCTCTCCTGGGACACCTCGCTCCCTGCGGGCAGAGCAGCAGCGTCAGGCCCCGCGGCGGCACCCCCGGCACCACGAGGGATGGGGTCCTGGGGGATCGGGGGGGGGTCTGGGGGGCAGGTAGGGATGGGTGGGAGCCCCCCCGGCACCGCGGTGATCCCGCCTGGCTCGTCTCCTTCCCGGCTGGGCACGGGGCAGAGCAGGAGGGGAAGGGGATGGGGGAGAGAGAGAAGGAAAAGGGGAGAGGGAAAAGGCACGGACAGAGCCGGGGAAGGAAGACAGCAGGGAGAGAAATGGGGTGAAGGGGGAAAAGAAGAGCAGAAAGAGAAAGAAGGACTAAGAAATGTGAGAGGGGGCTGAGCAACTGGGAAAGTCAGGATGAAAAAAAGAAAGAGAGACAAGAGGGGAAAGGAAGGGGAGAAAGTGAGAAATCAAAAGGAAAAAATTGGGAGAAAAAAGAGGAAGGAAAAGGAAAGGGGGATAAAGAGAAAGAAAAGAGAAAGAAGGAAAAAGAGAATGGGGGGAAGAAAAAGAGACAGAAAGGAAAGAAAAAAGATAAAGAAAAATTTAAAAAGGCAAAGAAAAAGGAAACAGACAAAGATGGAAAATCTGAAAGACAGACAGAAAGACAGACAAAATAAAGAGAAAGAGAAAGAAATAAAAAAGTGAGGGGGGTGGAACTAGGCGATCTGTAAGGTCCCTTCCAACCCAAAGCACTCTGTGACAGACAGAAGGAAAAATGCTACGGGAGTGAAGTGAGAGAGGGAACGAGACTGAGGCCAGAGGGAAAGTCAGAAAGAGAGAAAGGGAAAAATAAGACAGAAAGAAAGGAAACGAAAGAGGAAGAAAAGAGGGAGAAGAGAGAGAAAAGAGAAAAGAAAGGAAAGGAAGGAAGGAAAGGAAGAAAAGAAAGGAAGGAAGGAAGGAAGACAGAAAGACAGAAAGAAAGACAGAAAGAAAAAAAAAGAAAGAAAAAAAGAAATGGAAAGGAAATTTAAAAAGGAAAGAAGGAAAAAAAGAAAATAGGAAAAAAAGGAAAAAAGGAATAAAGCAAAAGAAAAATGAGAAAGAAAAAGGATTAGAGGACCAGGCAGCGAGACGGAGGGACGGACGGAGGGACAGGCGCGGCAGAGCCCCGCGGGGCCGGCAGCACCGGGGGAGCCGCTGCGGGCACTGCGGGGCCGCACCGGGAGCTGCTGCCGCCGGCGGGGCTCGGGCTGGAAAATGGGGTACGGGGCTGGGGGGACAGGGGCAGGAGGGGAGAGGGGCAGGAGGGGAGAGGAAAGGAGAGGGAAGGAGAAAAATTAGGAAAGGAAAGGAAAGGAAAGGAAAGGAAAGGAAAGGAAAGGAAAGGAAAGGAAAGGAAAGGAAAGGAAAGGAAAGGAAAGGAAAGGAAAGGAAAGGAAAGGAAAGGAAAGGAAAGGAAAGGAAAGGAAAGGAAAGGAAAGGAAAGGAAAGGAAAGGAAAGGAAAGGAAAGGAAAGGAAAGGAAAGGAAAGGAAACAGAGACAGGACACGGCGAATGGAAAGAAGAAAGGAAGGGAGAGAGTTAGAAAAAGACGGGAAGAGAATGAAGAGGAAGGCAGGCAGAGAAAAGTGAACAATTAGGAAAGGATTTTTTTTTAAAATTCGAGAAAGAAATTAAGAACAAAAATAATGAAAGAGAAAGGAAAAGAAACAGAGAAAGAAACAGAAAAAGAGAAAGAGAAAGAAAGAGAGGAGGAGAGAAAGGGAGAAAGACAGAGAGAGAGAAAGAGAAAGAGAGAGAAAGAGAGAGAGAGAAAAAACAAGAAAAAGAAAGAAAGAAAGGAAGAAAGAAATGGAAAGAAGGAAAGGAAGAAAGGAGGAAAGAGAAAGAAATAGAGAAAGTGAGAAAGAAAAAAAAGAAAGAGACGGAGGAGAGAAAGAGGGAAAGAAGGAAAGCAAGCAAGACGGAAAGAAAGAGCAGAAGGAAGGAGAGAAACGCGAGCCCAGCCGGCGATCGGCCCGCGGGAAGCAGTCCCCGCTCCGCGCCCCGACCCCGACCGCCCGCGCTGCGCCCCCAGCCCCGGGGGGCTCCGGGCCCCGCGGCGCTGCAACAGGTGGGGGCCGGCGGCGCTCTGGGGGCTCCCCGGCACCCCCCGGACCCCCGAACCCCCCCCCGGACCCCCTCCCGGGTCTCCCCCGGCTCCGCGGCTCACCTTGGAAGCGGTGCCCGAAGAAGCGGTTGCGCAGCACCCAGGGGTAGAAGTTGAGGGGGTCGCGGTGCTGCGGCCCGAAGAAGGGGTGCGGGGGGGGCAGCGGCGGGGGGCCCACGGGCAGCGCCGGGTGCCCCACGGCCTCGGGGAAGACGAGCTCGGCGCTGCCGTACAGGGCCCGGCCGGCGGCGGCGGCGGCCCCCTGGAAGCCCCCCGGGAAGGAGTCGGCGGCGGGGCCGGGGCCGGGGTAGGGGAGGGCGGCGGGGCGCAGGGGCTCGTCGGGGCTCAGCGGGGTGTCCTTGGCCACCAGGGACTCGATGGTGAAGCAGCGCTTGGCGGACGGCTGGAACATGGTTTGCGCCTGGGGGGGCCGGAGCGGGGCCGGTCCTGCGGGTGCGCGCCCGGCTGCGTGTGCGTGTGCGCGCGTGTGTGTGTGTGTGTGTGTGTGTGTGTGTGCAAGAAACCTCCCCCCCACCCCCCCGGGCACGCACGCACACACACACATGCACACACACACGCGCGCACCCCCGCCGCCCACCCGCGGGCTGCCGGCAGCCCCCGCACCCCGCACCCAGCACCCCGCACCCCTCACCCTGCACCCCACAACCCGCACCCCGCACCCTACACCCAGCACCCCCAGCACCCCCTCGCCCCCGCACCCAGCACCCCCAGCACCCCCCAGCACCCCCTCACCCCCGCACCCCGCGGACCCCGCAGCCCCCGGCCCGGCTCGCCCTACAAATACGGCCGGTACCTGGGGCGGCCCGCCCGCCTGGGCGGCCTCACCTGCGGGGCTGGGGGGGCTGCGGCTGGGGCTGGGGCCGGGGCCGGCGGCGGGGAGGCGGGGGGGGGAGGTTGGAAGGAAGGGGTGGGGGGGGGAGGCAGAGAGCGCCTGAAAAACCGGCCTGGAGCCGCCGCCGGCGAGCCCACAAGTTGGGGGAACGCGGCTGGGGATGGCCGGGGGGGGTCCCCGCCCGCCCCCCCCCCTCCCTTTTCCCCGGAGCCCCCCCTCCCCGAGGCTCCCCGCAGCCCCTCGGGGGCCGGCTGCAGCCCCGCGGGTCCCGGTGGGATGGGGAGGGGGGGTTAAAGGGGGGGGGGGGGAGGTGAAGCCCCCCCCCCCGACCCCAGCACCGCCCCCCTTGCCCGCCCGCCCCCCCCCCTCTCCGAAGGCGCCCCCCCCCCCCCCCCAGCTCGCAGCCGCCGGCAGCGGCGGACAAAAGCTCTTCCCACGGGTCCGATCCTGCGCGGGGAATAAAAACAGCGTAAATAAAAAAAATAAAAAATCAGAGTCACCGTAATAATCACGATAATAAAACCCAGCCGCTTGGGGGGGGCGCATCGTGCCCGTGCCCCCCCCACCCCCAAAGCGGTTTGGGGGGGGGGGGGGGGGGGGCGATGCTCAGCACCTCGGCGGGCCCGTCCCGAGTTCACTCCGCAGTTTGGCTCTGCTTCGGCGCGGAGGGAGGGGGCTGCCTCCCTCCCGCACAAAGGGGGCTGAAAGTCTATTTTCCACTTGGCTGGGCCGAAATGCCCCGCGCCGGCCCCCGCGGGTCCCCCGCTGCACCCCCCCCCCCAAACCGCCCCCCCCCCTCCCCGGGGTCCTGCGCCCACCCGCGGGACCGGGCAGGATGGGACCCGCGGGACGGAGCCGGCGGGGCGCAGCCTTGGCGACGCCGCAGCGCCTGGCCCTGCCCGTTTATTTTATTTCATTTTATTTTTTATCATTATAATTTATTTTTTTTTTTCCTCCGAGGAGGCGAAAAGAGAGGGAGAAAAAAAAAAAAAAAAAAAAAAAAAAAAACCTCTCGGCGTTTTTAAATGGGCGTTCGCGGAGAAACGGGGAGGGAGCGCGGCTGGGGCGGAGCGGGGCGCACCTGGAGGGAAGGGGAGAAGGGGAAGGGAAAAGGGGAGAGGGGAAGGGAAAAGGGGAGGGGAAGGGGAGAAGGGGAAGGGAAAGGGGAAAAGGGGAAAGGGGAGGGGAAGGGGAAAGGGGAGGGGAAAATGGGGAAAGGGGAAAAGGGGAAGGGAAAGGGAAAAAGGGGAAGGGAAAGGGAAAAAGGGGAAGGGCAAGGGGAAAAGGGGAAGGGAAGGGAAGGGAAGGGAAGGGAAGGGAAGGGAAGGGAAGGAAGGAAGGGAAGGGAAGGGAAGGGAAGGGAAGGGAAGGAAGGGAAGGGAAGGGAAGGGAAGGGAAGGGAAGGGAAGGGAAGGGAAGGGAAGGGAAGGGAAGGGAAGGGAAGGGAAGGGAAGGGGACGCGGGGACAGCGCTCGGCTCGGATGCCGTGCGCCCGCTGCAGCGTTTAATTCCACCCAGCTCAGCTCCGCTCCGTGCCGCCCCACTCGGTTCAGCCCCTTCCCTCCCCCCGGTTCCCTCCCAGCCCCCCCGTTCCCTGCCCAGCCCCGGGCCGGGCCGCCGGGGCCGCGGGAGAGGGGGGGCGGCGGGGCCGGGATTTCGTTTGGGGCAGCCCCCGAAGCCCCCCGAGCATCCCCTGGGGCCGAAGCCCCCCCCCCCGCGGCCGGAGGCGACCCCCGCCGGCAGCACCTCCCCTCCGCACCCCTCTCCGGGGAACATTTTGGGGGGGAGCTGCTTCGCTTTGGGGAACCCCCCGACTATCACAAGCCGTTAAAATGATTCTATTTTTTTATTATTATTATTATTTTATTTTTTTCCCCGGGTCTCTGGCAGCCCCCTGGCTGGGGGGTGGGGGGGGTGGGGGGGCGAGTTTCTCCCCGCACCCCCGGCAGGATGGGTGCCCGCAGCTCCCCGCGGGGCGCACGGCCGGGGGGAGCGGCGGGGAGGGGGGGGGCTTCGCCTTCAACGAAAGGGGCTCCGGGGGGGGCCGCTGCGGCGCGGGGAGCGGGCGGGGGGCGAGCAGGGGGTCCCTGCCCCCGGGCCGGGGGGTGCCACCGGGGCGGGGGGGGGGGGGCTGCTCCCCGGCCAAACGGCGTCGCGGCGGCTTCCCGGGGAGCAAACGAAAAAGGGAGGAAGAAGAGGGAGAAGGGGGCAGGATGGGCACCGAAACCCGGCCCTGGGGTGGAGGGATGGGGGGCAGCCCCCCGGAGTGCTGGGGGGCGGATGGGGGGACGGCAGGGCCCGATGCGGCGCGGTGCCGGCAGGTGCGAGCCGTGTCCCCCCCCCTCCCGTTAATCTGTAACAGCAGCAAGGGCAGGAGGTGGAAAATCAGGGCCCGGGCCCGGAGCGTGGCCACGGGCACGGCTGGCCGGGATGTTAAAAGTTGACCAGACTTCAAAGTGCTGCATCATTTCCTCCTCCTCCTCCTCCTCCTCCTCCTCCTCCTCCTCACCGTCCCACCTGCCAGGACAGAGCCACGGCCCCTGCCTCCTCAGCTTTTTTTTTTATTATTTTTATTTTTTTTTAATTTATTTCACTTGGTTCAGGGATGTGCTGGAGGGGAATCCGCCTCCCCCGAGCAACCCCTTGGGCTTCGGTGGGAAATTTATCTCACCTTTCCCGAGCCTTCCCTTGTTAAGGTGGCTGTGTCGACTGGTCCGCTGATGGATGGAGAGGGATGGAGGGATGGAGGATGGAGGGATGGAGGGATGGAGGGGTGGAGGGATGGAGGGGTGAAGGGATGGAGGGATGCATATCGCATAGGAATGGTGGAGACAGCGGCAGATCCATGCACTGGCACAGACAAGTGGGAAGTAGATTTAGTTTGTAGTCTCAGGCTGATACGGAGAGAGGATCCCACCACGTAGCCCAGGGAGGGGAAGCCCCCCCGGGTCACACAGCTGCACATTAGGGGCTGGAAGAGATTTGTACAGCAAGGACAGGTGCTGCTGGCTCCCCACCCAACACGATGGGCACGGCTGTTTGTAGGGGCTGCACCCAGCACAGCCTGGTGCCCCCCCAAAAAAAACACCCAGGAGCCCTGCGGTGACTCGGGCTCTGCTGTGGTGGGCACTGGTGGGCTCCCAGCCTAATCCAGCAGGGAGGAGAGGTGGGGAAAGCACAAAAGCCAAAGCCACGTGCCTAATGGTGAGAGCAGATCCCCCCGAGCCCTCGTCGTGCCCAGGCTCCCGCTGCCCCTGAGCTGGATGGGCGAAGGATGGAAATGCAGCCATGTGCCATTAAAGTGAATTTTGTGCTTGCAAAGCAACCAGGGTTCTGCACCCAGCTCTTTGCATTTACACCCCCAGCTCCTGAAAGGATGAGGGAAACATCTCGCAGCACCTGCCGAGGGTGGTGCAGGTGCCCGATGTCCCGACCAAACCTTCCCAAAACCCGCAGCCCCCCCGGCCGGGGGTGGCAATGCCCCCCCCCAGGCACAGCCCCTGCACAACCGCCCCAGCCCTGGGGCTGCAGGGTCGGCTTCCCCCACCTACCCGACAGAGCTGGGGCTCTCTGGGGCTTTTTGATTTTATGACTCCTTAGAAATAGCCCCAAAGGGCACCAGTCTGACACGGAGAATAATCGGCTTCCTGACGATGGCTTTTTCTTCATCAGAGCTCCTAGAAATTGCATGCGGAGCCTGTCACAGCCCAGACACCAGGCAGAAAAGCAGTGCTTTGGAGGAAAAGCTGACCCGGAATGTGATTTTTTTTGGTGTCCAGGGCTCCCTACAAACATAGCCCATGAAACACGTAAGGTTTTGGGGGTGGTGTCTCCGCGAGTAGATGCCACATCAGTGCACACAGGTTTTGGGAGGAGCTGTGATCGGGTATTAGGAAGAATTTCTTCATGGAGAGGTGGTCAGGCATCACACCGGGCTGCCCGTGGAAGTGGTGGGGTCCCAAACCCGGGGGGGTTTCAGAGACGTGGATGTGGCCCCGAGGGACACGGTGTGGCGATGGGACTCGGTAGGCAGCCGGGGACGGATCCGCAGGGCCAGCGAGGTGCACGCACGGCTGTCCCGGGTGATGGGGCTCCCTTCCCCAGCCAGCCTGGGGGGGTGAAGGCGGGCAGGGGGCAGGCTGCTTCCTGCTGCTCCGCTGGGACACGGTCACACCGAGGAGCCAGAGGACTGAAAATTGAGGTGAGACCCAGCTCGAGGTGGGCTTCTGCAGGTAGGGGCCGCCCCCTGGCTCAGCACCTCGGCACCCAGGGGCACAGCAGCGGAGGGTGCATGGCTCTGCTGCACGCCCACTTGCAAACCGCCCTAATCCCTGCCCTGCACCTTAAAAACCTCCCCCAGAGCCGTGGCAGGGAGCTCTGCGCGTAGCGTGGTGCTGCCCGGTGACTTTCTGTTATCACTCGTGCCGCCGACAGCGAGCAGAAGGGCTCAGCCAGGCCGCCCGCGCTCGGCCAGCCCGCCCCACTGGTTTTGGGGTGGAAGAAGCCTGCTCTCCCAGCTAGCACCCCCCAGCACGGATACCGCTGGCGCTGTAGGGTGCTGCCCTTGGAAAAGCTTTGTCGTGTATTGCAGGCTCAGCGCTGCAGCAAAACATTTCTCCCGGAGGCAGACACCTCCATCGGGTGGCACCGCAGCGTGCGCCCCGCATCGCGCCCCCAGCGACACCCCAGCAGCCCCTGACGATGTTGGAGGCACCACCCCGTGTGGGATTGCTCCACGGCGGGGCAAGGAAACTACAGGGGAAGACGCGATGGCATCAGTGCACCGCTCGGATGGTGGGACAGACCCCAAAACCCCGCGGGGACCGTGCTGTGTTGTCGCAGTGGAGATCTGCAGACTTGGCTCCCGCTCACCTCCCCAACATAATGTTAAATGGCTTCAAGACGGTTTATCAGCCACTTACATATGTTGCTTATAGACGCCAAACTTATTAACACAATAAAACTGCTGCTCAGAAGCCTTCCTGCTTATTTTGCTCATGGAGAGCGCCAGCACTGGGAGCACCTAGCCGCCTCGTACGGGGACACGCAGGGGGTCGCCTTTAAATGGCACCGAGGAAAACAAATCCACGGAGCTCCCGTGGCCCCTTCCGAGCACCTCCAGCTCTCCGCAGCCTCAGCTCCGAGGGCAGGGAGCGGGCACACAGCGAACGGGGGGCGCTGGGGAAATCCCGGTTTTCTGGGTGCGCCCTGGCTGCCGTGGGGCTCCCCGAAAAAGCACGCTGCTGCTCGTCCTTGTGCGGCCCTGCCGCAGGGGACGTGCCTCCAGGAGGAGCCGGTACCGTGGGTACTCGGTGCTGGTGATGCACGGAGCACCAGGCCAACGAGCCTGCCGCCCGCTTCCCTCTGGAAGTGGTCGGAGGGGACCCCGGGTGATTCATGTGTTTATTTTCCCGGGTGCCATATGAGAGGCAACCCCGTGTGTTTCCATACGAGGCGGCTAGGTGCTTCCAACACTGACATTCTCCATGAGAAAAATAGGCAGGAAGGCTTCTGAGCAGCAGTTTTATTGTGTTAATAAGTTTGGCGTCTATAAGCAACATATGTAAATGACTGATATACTGTCTTGATGCCATTTAACATTATGTTGCGGAGGTGAGCGGGAGCCAAGTCTGCAGCATTTCGACTAATATGCAAGGAGCTGCCAATTTTTTTAAATTTTTTTCTTTTTTTTTTTTTTTTTTTTAATTTTAAACAAGTTAGCAATCTGCCCGCGCCAAAATAATGACTCGGACCCTTCCGTCTCCATCGCTGTTTCCTGGAAGATGGGTAAATATTGTGTTCGTTCCTCCCTCCCGGCAGCTCGAGCCCCAGCACTGCGGTGCTGGGATGGAAACCCCGGGCTTCGAGGGATGCAGGGAACGAAATCGCTCGTGGGTTGACCCACGTATGGCTCAGGTGCTCTGCGGGATGGGGTTACGGAGTTCCCTGCATCAGGGCAGCTCCTGTGGGCACCCAGCTGCCCAAAATCCCCCTTGGGGTGAGCCCTGGGGGATGTCGCTTTCCAAGCAGGGGTGTCGCCGTGGCTTTGCTGCCCTTCCAGACCCCAAAATCACGTCTGCAGCTCCTTTCCTTCCTCCCCATCACCACAAAAGGGGGCGAGGGGGCCGGCGAGGAAAGAGTGGAGCAGCTCCGTGAGGCTGCCAAGCGCAGCCCTGGCTGGCGGCGGTGGAGGTGCCAATGTCTCCGCGCTTCCCCCTTCCCCGGCGGGGAAAAAAAAAAAAAAAAAGACAAGGGGAAAAAAAAAACGCAGTTAGTTTCTCCCTCTCGCAAGTAATTTTCAGTTAATTTATGTTGAATCAATGGTTCCTTGCAGTCATATGGATGGCAGGCTCCCAGCCATTATTAGTGTAAACAGATTTGTGAGCAGTATATTTAGCTGTTCCATATTGCTTTTAGGAAATGTGCGCATTTCAATGGTGTATACTCGCAGAGGGCCATACCCTGCCACTGCTCTGCAGGTGGGGACGGTGCTGTTCCGAGGTGCCCAGCGGCCGCCCGTGGTCACCCGGAGCCTCCTCTTCCTCGGGAGGAAGCCTCGAGCTGGCCTCTGGGTTGTGGTTGCCCTTCGAGGCAGCAGGGGCATGGGTTCCTGCGCGCCCCATCTATATTTCATCTGCAAAAAATGGCGAAATTGGGTTATTGGTGGTGGGGGGTGGGCTGGCCTCGGCTGGGCTCAGCCCTGTGGGTTGGAGGATGGATCCAGCTCACGGGCGTGGTGGTGATGGAGTGTGGTCTGAGGGTCCCCCTGTGTGGGTGTCCCCTGGTGTGGGTGTCCCTTGGCGTGGGTGCCCCTTGGTGTGGGTGCCCCTTGGTGTGGGTGCCCCCTGGTTTGGGTGTCCCTTGGCGTTGGTGTGAGTGCCCCTTGGAGTGGCTGCCCATCGTTGTTTTGGTGCTGTGGGGTGCCCCCTGCTCCCCAAAGCCCCATGAAATCTCCCCAGCCTACAAGTGGGACAAGCTGAGCTCCACTGGGGGAGAATCCCCAAGGATCAGGTGCCCGGGGGGGTCCCGACCAGGTCCCCGTGGTGCTGGACCACACCAGGACCCACATGGCACCGGCGCCCAGCAAAACCACGGCCACTTCCCCGCCGTGCCGGGAGGGACCTGGGCCCCTTCCCCCAGCTGAGCAGCTGATAGAAGAGAAGTTGTTTTGATGCCGAATTCCAGAAAAGTGACAAATCTCCGGCGTTTTGGGCCAAGATGTAAAACACGCTAAAAAAGAAATCCCCAGATTTATACCGAGTGGCGCTGGATGGGTGTAAAAACCGGAGCGAGCGCAGCCTGCGAGGAGCCCTCCAAGTCCCGTGGGACGGATCCTGCTGCGCAACCTCCTGCGCCCGGCCGCCACGGGGGGAGCCTCCCCTGGCGGTGGCAGGATCAGGCCCTTCCCCACCTCCCCACACCTCGCCCCAAGCGGCCCGAATAGCCCAGCAGCCCCGCGCCGTGCCCGGCCCGCACGTGCCGGGGAAGGAGGCAGGGAGCGTGGGCGCAAGACGCGAGGGCAGGATGCGGCCCCGGGGCTCTGCTATTTTAATTTTCCCTGCCGGCTTGCCCGCGTGCACAGCCAGAGCGAGCCCGAAATAGCAGGCGCGAGCGCGCTGGCACGGGCGCAGCGAGTGGAAGCGCTTTGGCAGCCGGGCTCGGCGCGGCAGCGGTGAAAGGATTTGGGCATCGCCTCTCCATGGCTACCCGGGCCCGGGAGAAGTATGCCGGGCTCGGGGGGAGGGTGCCGGCTCCTTTCACCGCGGAGAAAGCCGCGACATCAGGGCTCTGTTGTTGGATGTCACAATCTCCCTCCCCAGAGCGTGAAAAATCAATTAGGAAGAATTAGTGACATGGCGAAGCTGGAAGCGGGCGCTGCGCGGGGAGAATTGCAGGCGCCGTCCTGCACGCCGCCGCCGCGCTCGCCGGGGCAAAGCCGGCGGTGTGTCGCCGGGACCAGCCTCTGCAACCCCAAAATACACTGCCCGGGCACCCGGGGGTGCCCCATGGAGCGGGTGCCCCGTGGCGTCACACCGCCCTGGTGCTCCCGGCCTCGGTTTCCCCATCTGAGCAACGGGCTGAGCGCGGGGCCGTGCGGCACCGCAGCATCGGGGCCGTGCCTCCGGGCCTGGAAGGGGTTCAGCGGGAGCGTAACTCGCTCCGTGCCGCCGCTTTCCTCTTCCCTCCTCTTTCTGTGTGTGTGTATATATATAAATAAGAAAAAAAAAAATAATCCCAAACTCTGATTAAAATCCCTTTTTTTTTATTCACCTGCCCATCTTTCCTCTGTCTCCATCTCCCATTCTATCCAAACTCATAATTAATCGCTCAAGGCAAAAGTAATGAATGTTAATTGGCCATCTGTACAAAGACTAATTAAAATCTACCATGCTGGGGATTAAAACATACCTATAGCAACTGCCTGAATTGAGAATGAGACAGAGGAGAGATTGAGAAAACAGCTGAAAGGCTTGTGCAAAACGCAATCTTGCTTAGGTGTGAGATGAGTTGCAACTCGGAGATCTGAGATGCTTTATTATTAAAAAAAAAAAAAAAAAAGGGGGTGGGGAAGAAACTTCGCTGCTCGGAGCTGATCCCGGAGATATTTTAATGGGAATAAAGGCCGCGGGAGATTTCAAAGGCGGAGCGACACCCTTTGGACCCCAACATTTAGGGTTTCGTTTGGATGCGAACAATAGCCGCCCCTCTCCCCCCATCCGCAGCAGCTCACGCGCCAGGAGAAAATGTTGCTGGCGTTTTCGGCTTTTTAGGGCTTCTGCGTTTGAAGAAACCTCGTTGGACACCGGGGAGCTGTGGGGATGCTCCAGCCCCACTCGGGACATGGGACCCACATCCCAAGCTTCATGACGGGGAGCAAAAAAAGCCCCCCGGGAATTTTAAGAGCTTCAAACCCACCGTGGGCATCACCACCTGGCCCCACACCCTCTCCCCATCCCCGGGGCTGTGTGGGCAGCGTTTTGGGGTCTCTGCCGTGCCCCCACCCCAAAGCAGCATTAATAGGGTGACTGCGGAGCGTCGTGCCGCAGCCCTCGGCCGCCCGGCTCTGCTCCCGGCCCCTTCTTTGTGCTAAATCCTGCGCTTTTCAGGCCGGCCACCTCTTTGTTGCGATGCGGCTGGAGGGTCTGGGAGTCGGCGGAATAGCGTGGCACAAATAACCCCGCGCTAATTATTCGCACGTCGGCTCGACCCCGCTCGCTGCAGCCCCCGGTGCAGCATGTTAAAGGGGAGCGGGGTTCTGGGGCCGGCTCTGAGCCTGGATCTGTCCCACTCGGTCCCCTCCAGCGCTGGTGACACGGCTGGAGGTGGCACGAGGTAGCCAGGAGGTGCCGGGGTCACTCCGGGGATGGGGGCACCCATGGGTGCTGGGTGGGCGATGAGACAGGGGCAGGGAGGAAGGCTGGGCCCTCTCTTGGTACGGGCACGGGGCAGCTCCAGCATGTGCAAAATGCCATTTTTTTTTAGTTTAAAGAATAATAAAAAAAATTGTTATTCTCCAGCCCAGCTGCGGTGAGTTTGTGCCAGGAACCACCAACAGCAACCACCGCCCTGCAGCTCCTCCGGGGTCCCCAGGCACCCGCTCCCACACCCCCTGTGACCCAATTTTTCTCCCAGCTCCCACATTTGCCCCTTTTCCTGGCGGGAACGTCTGACCTCATCCCCAGAAATGTCCGAGAGCTCCGGCACACCCTTCCCAGGGGCTGGCTTTTGGGGTGGCGGCGGGGATATAGGGGACGGGGACGGGGCGGGGGGGCTGATGAGCGTCCCCCCGGTGTCGCCACGAGCCCCGCTCCCCTGTGCGCTGCGGGAAGCGCCCAGGCTCGGCTCTGCTCTTGTTTTCTCAGATTCGGCTGTGTTTACTCCCAACACGAGTGACCGCCGTGGCCCTATTACGGGAGCGGCTGACAGCTCGGCTGACAAGTGCGCTCGCGGCAGGAATGTGAATGCGGCTCCGCGCTCCCGGCCCCGCCGGCAGCTCTGCCGGGAAAGGGGTTTGGAGCAGGGGGGGGGGCTTCAAAAGCCTGCCCCCCCACCCCCCAAGCAGCGTGGGGACGGAGGAAGAGGATGGAAAGGGGTTTGGGGTCTGGGCTGGCTGGTGTCATGGTCCCCATGTGTGGGGCACGAGGCTCAAAATGCGCCCGGGTTGCATCGCGCACGGGCTGGCGGCGAAGGGGACAGATCTGTTTTCGGGGTGGTGCAGAAAAATAGGGAAAAGCCTCCCGTTCCTGGCAGCCCTTCCCTACCAGGGTGGAGGGTGCTGCTGGGCCCGCGGTGCGGCGCTGCGGCGGGTTTGGGGTGTGGGGGAGCACCAGGAGCGGCGCTGAAGCCGTGGGGCCGGTGCCGATCCCAGCTCAGCGCCAGCCCAGATGCTCTGACCGTGCGGGATGAAGACGGTTTAATTAATCACAGATCATTTCTGCAATGTCCCCCCATTAACCTCCATCGCAGACTAAATACTAACTCATTAAAGGCACTTGGGGCTCGCAGGAACAGGACAGTTTACCAGCGAACCCGCTGCTCTTTGACTCTAAACCGGGTTAATCTGTCATCCCCCCTTGCCTAACCAAGGGGTCCCTCGTTACACATTAAAGGGCTGCTCTGGGGGGGGGGCACAGCCGGCCTGGAGCTGCTCCTTGCTCCTCGCTTGGTGCTAAGGCCACCAAAAGCAGGGGGCAGCACGGGGAGGGGGGGACGTGAATAAAAGTGGGACGGGGACCTGGCCACGGGTCAGCCTTCCCGTGGCTCACGCTGAGCCTGCCTTCGGAGGAGGATTGCCCCGAATCCTCTGCGCTTACATCCCAGAGGGTTTGGGGAAGGATCAGAGGGGCTTCGTGGCACTGCCAGGTGCTTTTGGTGTGGTGTGGTGTGAAGGACTTGCTGGAGAGCGGCTGCCAGCTCAGCAGGAAGGTGGTCGTTGTTGTAACCCTCCCGGGCTCGGTGAACATCCCCAAAATCCCAGGAACGGCCCCGAGAAGCCCCTGCGGAGCTCCGGAGGAGAGGCAGGGGGCTCCGGGCCGGGGGCTGCCTGCCTGGGGGGCATCCCCCCGGTAACTGCACACCCTCTGTGGGGTCTGGGGAGGGGGAAACGTGGGCACCGCCAGGCCCTTTTCCCCCCGGGAGCACCTCGCCGAGGAGCAGCTCCTTTACCTTTGGCCCCGTGGCCGGAGGCGGCTGCGTGTTTGCGAGCGGGCACTCGGCGTCCCCCCGGAAAGGGCCGTGCTCAGCACTTCTGCTCGGCAGCCGGGACAATGAAGGTCTTCTCCCCTCCGCCGAGAAACCTTTAATAAGGGGCAGAGGGACCTGGCTGCAGCCTCTCGAGCCGCTGAGCCGGGGGCAGCCCGGGTCAGCGGGAGGGCTCGGGGAGGTGGCGAGGTGCGCTCCGTTTTTAATTTGGGAGGCTTTGCGGAGCGACGGCGGGGCTTTGCGGGGGATTTAGCGGGCTTGCCCTCACCCTGCGCGCCAGGGACCCAGTGACACGCATGGAAACAAAACCCCAGCGGTGACTTTGGCTCCTTTCATAACCCAGTTCCCCCTATCTCACCCCCTGCCACCGGCACAAAGGCGGCAGTGTCTGCTGGCACGGGAGGGGGCTGGGACCCGGGGCAGGTCACTGGTGCACGCTCCCCTTTTCCTGGCCCGAAGTGCCACCGAGACCATCCCAGGGGCTTTCTGTAATGCCTTAATTCGGGTCTCACAGCGGGAGGCGTCCGCTCCAGCCTCGCCCCCGCTGTTTGCCAGGGCTCCCTCCTGCACCGCATCGCCCCCGGTGAACATCTGCCCCGGAGAAGAAAAGCTCTGCAGCAGGAAAGGGCCCGGCGCTGGTGGCTGCTGTGCCCCCAGCAGCAGGCTGATTTATTTCGTGTTAAATAAGCTCAGAGGAACCGAAAGGGATGGAGCTGCCCCATGGGAGCCCCTGCAGCCACGTACCAGAGCCGTGGGAACAGGGACAGCAGGGCTCGAGGGCCCTCCCTGGGGCTGCCACCACCCCAGCGCCTCGCTCCGGGGATGGGATGGGAAGGGAAAAGCAGAAGGAAAAGGAAATAAAATAGGAAAGGAAGGGGTAAAATGGCCCGAGCAGTGCCTCGCTGCACCAGGCAGTGCGGGAGGGAGAGCTGCTGGAGGGACCCCGGAGAAATGGGGGGGGGGGGGGGGGTCACAAAGCCGCACCGCCGCCGTGCTCACCCATGGGAGAGCACCCCCAGGTGCTGGGGCTCCCTGGAGGGCCGGGCAGGTTTTCCCTGTGGGCTCTGCTTTGCTGGGTGAGCAAACCTTTACCTGGTAAATCGGATTCACCAGGTTTACCTGGGAAATCGGCAGAGCTGGAAACGTCTTTTTTTTTCCTCTCCTGAGTGAGATTCTGGCACGGTCCCATGGCACGGGGACGTGGAGCCTTAGAAAACCCACAGCGGTTGGTGCGAGGCTGTTGTGCTTAGCCGTGGGGAGTCAGGAGGGGAGACTCGGCTCCACATCCCAATCCATCCCCTCCAAGCCCCCCAAGCTCCTCCAGGCCCTGAGCCCTTGGGGGATGAGGCTGGGGCTCCCCACAGCCCCCCTGCAGCTGCCTCACCCCTGGGCCCGTGGCTGCTCCGGTCCCCGCCCGTTACCCGGTCTCGGTACGCCCTCAGCTGGTCACCGAAAATGATTTTAAAAAAAAAAATAAAAGGGAGAAAAATATTTCCTATCATTTTGCCTTCGCACCTTGCGGCACCCATGGGTGCAGGGACGCCGGCAGGGGATGCTCTGAGAGCACCGCTGGCATCGCAGGCACCGCGCGTCCCCGGGGGCTGCGGGGCGGTGCTGAGCACCCGAGCACACGTTTAGTAGGTCCGAGGGGATGGAAATGGGGACATCTGGTCCGAGGGGATGGGATCGGGGGAGCTGGGGACATCCGGTCCCATCCTGGGACAGCGCGTCCGCGCCCGGTGCCGCAGCGCAGATGGACACCAGCACGCTCAGCACTTGGGAAGGAGAGGCTTGGGCAGCAGCCGGGGACACAGCCCCTAGCTTATTTGCACTGGTTTAAACACCCGCATTTAGGCAAGTGTCCAAAATCCAGGTTAAAAAAAAGCTAAAAACTTCTCGTGAGGGAGGGGTTTTGCCTGGGGAAACGTCTGATTGTAAATGGCCTCTGTGGTACCAGAGCCCCCCACGGAGATGCTGGAAGGCGCCCACAGATTTGCTGCTGGAGGGTGGTCAGGCCCCAACCCGGTACGCACAACCCCAAAATAATCCTCCCCTTCGGGGCCCCTCATTTTACTGCACCTCACCCCAAAGAGCCCACCGGCACCCCCCAGCCCCTTCCCACCCGGCTCCTACCAAGCTGTCCCCCCCGCACCCTCCCTGCTCTGCCAGCAATGTGGGGCTCCTTCCATCTCCTCTGGGGGATCTCCCTCCTCCCCCAGCCCAGAACCTCTAAGAGCAGGATTTGGGATACCCAGCCGTGGTCACTTGTGCTACTCACTGCAGAGAAGCAGACCCCAAAAGGACCCCGTCGCTGCCCGTGAGCTGGCTGGGACAGGGCCCACCCGGCTGCAGGGTGAGGGGTGATTTTCAGCCCTCCGTGAAAGGAGGCGAGCCCAGGACTCACTGACCCCCGACGGGACAGCAGCAGGTCCTTCCGGGCTCCCCAAAAACACGCAACAACATCAGGCACCAAACCCAGGAGAACAGGGATAGGAAGCAGAGGGATTTCTGCTAATAACGAGCTTCACAGGCACACAGGGAAGAGGAAACCAAGAGGCAGACTAGCTCTGGAGAAGGCTTTTTAGAGCTTGATGGAATTAAGTGAACGTGGAATTAATGGAAAAGGCTTTTTTTGGTGGAATTAAGTGACCATGGAGTTCAGGAAATCACCTGGAGGTGGCAGAGCAGGACCCAGAGGGACACGCGTGGTGCCTTGCTGGATGACGGCCATTACCTGAGCCAGGCTCCCCGCTGCCACCCCCCCCAGAGCATACCCCTTTTGAACATATAACAGAAGATCCAGACCAGACAGGAAACTTTTAATGATTGTAGATGCAGGTAGAGAGAAAAATAATATGGGAATGCAGGGCTGCAAGAACAGGGTGGCAGAAGGTTGCTGTCACGGGGCTGGGAGGGACACTGGGTGTTTCTGGGGCAGGCGGGGGGTGCCAGCCTCACCGGCAGCACTGTGCTCGTCCTGCCTCTGTCACTACAAGGGGTGGGCTTACAGCTTATGGAACCTGGTGGAAAAATGAGGATAAAAGCCCACAAATAACTAAAAGAACAACCCAGGACAGGCTCAAGCCCCAGCCCCAGGCCTCGACCCGTTCAAACAGGAGCAGGGCACAAACTCGGGGCAGGGATCAAACCTTCACCCAGGGCTGTGCTTGTGCCCAGCTTGGTGCAGCCAGAGCCCCAGGCAGGCACCCCAGTGTTGGCATCTCCTGCGCAGGCAGCTCCCTCTCCTGGCAGCTCCCTGCCTGCAAACAGCACCGGGAGAGGCTCGGCTCTGCTCCCAAAGCCTCCGGGCTGTGCAGAGAGCCCCCGAACTGCAGGAGGGTCTCTGGTGAGATAGGGAAGTCAGGGGGTGACAGCCATCCGTCTCCTCTGCCCTGCCACAGCTCTTCTGGGCTTTGGTGACGTGCTCAGATGTTGAGCACACAGCTCCTGTAGGGCAAGGGGACGGCTTGGGGAGCTCTTCCAGACCTTCTGGGGGCTCCTTCCCCTCCGAGCTGCCCTCACGCACCCCAGTATCTCCCTGGCTTGCACACGTGCCTGCACAGGAGAGCTCTAAGCCCCCGTGCCCGTTCCTTCGGAAAAGCCCCGACTCAAGGGGCAGCTCGGCCGACAGAAGTAAGAAAGCAAAGCACGCAGACGAGGGGCCAGGTGAGAGCAGCTCAGACGTCGTAGAAGTCCACGTGGGCGCCGGAGCTGAAGGCGTCCTCCTCCAGGAGCTTCAGGAGCTTCTGGGCCGACACGGAGCAGTCTATGAGCTGCCCGCTCTCCTGCAGGCTCTGGAAATGCCGCCGCATCTCGGGGTCTCCGGTCTCCGTGCGGGCCAAGAGCTGCATGTCCGTGTCCAGAGGACCTGGGGAAATAAAGCAGAAGAAATCACAAACTCTGGTGCCCGTTCTCCTTCTGCACCTGGAGGAATATCTCCTCTTATAAAGCCAGCAGCAATTAATGAGCCCCCCTGCTCACCCGGGGCGTAGTTGAGCACGCGGACGTCGGGCTCCTCCAGCGCCAGCACCTGGAACATCATGTCCCGGGCAGCCTTCCCGCTGCAGTACAGCGCCCAGTTCTTGAAGGGCTTCAGGGCGCAGAGGGAGGAGATGTTCACCACCGTCCTGCTCGAGCCGGGGCGCTTCCCAAAGGCCTGCAGGGCGGCGGTGGTGATGCAAAGCGCCGAGGTGATGTTGAAGGCGAAGTAGGTGTTGATTTCATCCGGGTCGGTGAGGTCAAGGAAGGATTTGGAGACGTCTCCCAGGGAGCCTTGGAACAAAGGACAAGTGAGGCTGGAGTAGTTAAATACGGGTCAAACAATGTCCGTATTTGCACCCACATTTCCACAAGCAACCCCCCAACACGGACAAGCACCAGGCAGCTTTGCTGGTCCAAGCTCTCCTGCCTAGATCAGGATCTCCTGGCAGAGCGAGGAGCTCGGCACGGCTCTGCTCAGGGTTTTGGGTCACCCCGAGCCAGCAGTGCCCACAGGCAGCACCACGGGGCAAGGACCTGCCCTGCCTGAACAAGCAGCTCCCAACCTTCGGCCTCAAGCGCAATGTCCCACGGGGCACCACACGCTCTGCGCCCGTTTGATCTTCCTGAACCAAGTCAGGGGAAGACCTGAGGCCCTGCTCCTGCAGTGCCGTTACCTACTGGAACGGTTGGCCTTATCACAGCAGTAATGGGGAAAAAGGGGGCCTAAGGCCAGCAGACTTTGGCCCTAAAGCCAAAAAAAACTGCACACAAGGCAGGGCCAGAAGATTTTCTGGAGGACAGAGCTCGGGGAGCGAGGCCGGAGGAAGGCAGGGGGCTGCAGGAGGGGGGGTGGAGTGGCTGCAGGAGCCTCGGCAGCAGCAGAGCACGGAGCTCCTGCGCCACATCCCAGCAAGAAGCGGTCCCGGCGCTGCTGCCCGAGCTCCCCGGCCCCGTTCACAACGAGCCCCCGGCAATCCCCCCGCGCCCACCCTCTCCGTCAGGGACCCCGAGCCCGGGAGTTACCGGCGTTGTTGACGACGAGCAGGGGGCCGGGCGGCGCCGAAGGCAGCAGCTCCCGCAGGGCCTCCTCCGCCTTCCGCAGCCCCTGCCGGGAGCTCAGCTCGGCGGCCACGCACTCCACCCGCAGCCCGGGGGCGGCGGAGCCCCGCAGCTCGGCCGCCAGCTGGGCCAGCGGCGCCTCGGAGCGGGCCAGCAGCACCAGCAGCGAGCCCCGGCCCAGCCGCGGGGCCAGCAGCCGCGCCAGGCTGCGCCCGAAGCCCCGCGAGGCGCCCGTCAGCACGCAGGAGGCCGGGGGCCAGCGCTGCGGCCCCGCTCCCGGCCCCGCTCCCGGCCCCGCTCCCGGCCCCGGCTCCATCGCGGCGCGCCACGGCGGGGGGCGTGGCTTAGCGCCCCCGCGACGTCACGCGCCCCATTCATGCCCCCGCGACGTCACGCGCCCCATTCATGCCCCCGTGACGTCACGCGCCCCATTCATGCCCCCCCGCCGCCCCCTCAACGGCCGCTCCGCCCGCGCCAGCTCCCATTGGCTGCCGCCGCCCCCGCCCGCGGCCCGGTGGGCGGGGCCAGGGCTCGGCTCTACTCCCGCCGCGCCCCCGCCCCGCGGGGCTTCTCCAGCGCGTTTTGGCCCCAAATCGGGGTTTTGGCCCCATAACAGTTGTTTTTTTTTTTTTTCCCCCACGATATATTTTTTTCCCACGATATATATTTTTTCCCGATATATTTTTTTCCCGATATCATTTTTTTTCCTGATATATTTATTTTTCCCCCGATATAATTATTTTCCCCGATATAATTATTTCCCACAAATGTAGTCTTTTTTCGCCCAATATCAAATTTTTCCCCCTACATAATTTTATTTTTCCTCGATATCTTTTTTTTCCGATATATTTATATATTTTTTGCCCGATATCATGTTTTTTTCCCGACATAGTTTTTTTTTTCCCCAATTATTTTTTCCCCTGATATACTTTTTCTTCCCAATATTTACTTGTTGGTTTTTTTTTTTACTGATACAGCTTTTTTTTTTGCCCCCATTTGATTTTTTTTTCCCTATAACATTTTATTTTTTATTTTCCAGTGCAGCTGTTGTGCCTGTTACCCTGATCCAGACCTTCCATACCCAGCGCTGCCGCTCCATGCGCTGCTGGCCTCTTGGCCTCTGTACCCCTTTGTGCTTGCTGTTCACCAGTGTGCCATTAAGAGGGGTTGGTTCTTTGCAAACCCAGTGTTGGCTCTGCCAGAGAGCCCTGGGCACACTGGGATGAGCCCAGCATCACCCCCTGAGCTGCCGCAGGGCCTGGGGCACCTCTGCTGTGAGGAGAGGCCGAGGGAGCTGGGGCTGCTCGGCCTGGGGACGAGGAGGGCAGGGGGATCCCGTCCGTGTCCGCCGAGCCCCGCAGGGAGGTGCGGAGAGGCCGGAGCCAGGCTCTGCTCAGCGGTGCCCAGGGCCAGGCCCAGAGGCCGCGGGCCCAGCGCGGAGCCCCGGCGGCTCCCCCTGCCCCTCAGGCAGCACTGCTGGGCCGGGCGGGTGCCGGAGCCCTGGCACAGGCTGCCCAGAGCTTGGGGGGCTCCTCCTGGGGGAGCTTCAGCAGCCGCCGGGACGTGTCCCTGGGGGGTACACGGGGGGGCCCTGCCCACCTCAGCCACGCTGGGATCCTGGGATTAGGTGGCAAAAGTGTGGCCCGATCCCAGAGAGTCCTAAAGCCCTTTGTAAATAAATATTTCAGTGTGTGAAGATGCAGCCAGCTTTCCAAGAGGGCTGTTGGAAGTGGGGCCCAGTGGGTGAGGAGCTAGCTGGCGGCTGGGCCCGGTCTCACCGCTCTCACATCCTGAGGACAGATGGTCCCCGCGGTGCATGAGCAGGTAACGAAGCGGAGTTTTGCTCCATTAAGCAGTCACAGCTGCTGCCGAAACCCTCGCGCGTTCTAATAAAGCATTAAAAATTCATGGCGTGGCAAAAGCCCAAGAGTGATATTTGTTTTGCTAAAGCAAATCTTACACGTTCGGCAAAATTAAGATCATCAGCAAGAAATAAGACAGTAAATGCGTATCTTTTTCGCGAGCAGCTTCTTGACGGCAGAACTCGCCTTCGTGGTTGCCAGATCTCCCTTCCCGCCTGGCAGCGCCCTGCACCCATCACATTTCTCGCCCCCAATTCCCAGGGCCAGCTGGAAATGACCAACGTTTCAGTGGACTTTTCCTCCAGCGGTTCACTTCTCCCACCTGAGCCGTTACCAGCCCCCAACGAAGGGTGTAGAAGTGGGGGTGAGGGTTTGGGAAGCCGGCAGAAGCTGCCCGCGTTAACGTGCGCTAAAACCAAGAAATCAGAGAGAGGAAGGAAACTGCTGACCTAGCCCGGGCTGCAACTGCATGGCAGAGCTGCGGGGGAGTTCCAGACCCGTGAGGATCCTGATCTTTGATTCTCTCCCTTGTGCTCCCTGATGGACGAGCTGGCTCGTGCCAAGGACGTCCTTTGCGCCGCGCAAATTTCGGCAGACGGAAGGCGATGCGATGTGTCTCGGTGGCTCTTTGACACCGCGGTCCGAGCAAAATGACTTCCCGTGCTCTGGGAGCTGCTCTGGCATGGCTGAGCTGTGAAAGCCCGAAACCTGCCGATGTGCTCGAGCCCTGGGGACGTCCTGCTGCCGCTGCTCTGCCAGCCGCGTCACTGACCGAGCGAGACGCCGCGTGGTGCTGGAGCGGGTGTCTGTCTCCACCCCGGGCAGGTGGCCGTGGTACCTGGGACTTCACTCCTGCTTCATCAGCACCGACAACATCCCTCCTTTAGCTGCTGCACGCGTATTTTCCTTGTGTTGCAGCAAAATCCCATCCCCAGCACTGACGGGGCGCTTGCGCCTGGGTCTGATGGCCCGTGCGGGGAGGCCTGGGGGCACTCAGCATTCCCTGGTCCGGACAACCACATCCCACCTGACGTGAGAGCTGGGAATTTAGCCGTGCCCTTTAGTCCTTCCTCAAATCACTTCTCTTTCCTTTCCCTAGATTTCTTTTTAATTCGGTCCGTTTGGGGGTTGGCTGAACATCACGTTATGCTGTGGAGGGCGTCTTTTGCCCTCAGGTGGGCAGCTTGTGGGGCGAAGTCCAGAGCACAGAGAGGAAAAGAGGAGGACCGGACCCATCGGCAAGATCAGATCTATTACCCGCACCTCTAGGTGGTGTCCAGGATGAATTCCTCTGTAGTGGGGTGGATGCTGCACTGCAGAGACCCCCCGTTAGCAGCGTGGTGAGGGCGATGGCTGAGTGTGACACGAGCAGCTCTGGGCACACAGTGGCACAGCAAAAACTCCATTTCCCGGCGTTTCTGTGGTCATACACCAGCTGCTCCCCGGCTCCCACGACAGCAGCTTGCTTTTTCTGCTGGATTTCAATGTGACACAATCACGCTGACACTGCCTATTCCACTTTTCCTGGCGAATACTCACCCCTAAGCATCACTCAGCAATTTCAGGGCCTGCTGCAGTCTCAGTTTTTTGCGGTCAGGGACAAGGAGGCACCAGCTCTCTTTGCTTATCCTTCCTCCGAACACCTTGATGTGCTGGTGCCAGAGCCCTGAGGGATGAAAGGCGAGGGGGTGCTGCAGGGGTAGGGAGCCTCACATCGGGAGATCTGGACTAGGGGCTAAATCCTAAAAATCCCAGATCAAATTAAATCCCAAATTAAATTCCCAAATCATTCTTTTTATTCTTATTTTTTGTTTCTGATTTTTCCTGGCTGCCTTTTTATCTCTGTGGGTTTTTTTTTTTTGCAACTTGCTAGTTCCTCTCCTCACCCACTACCCAAACCTAGCCGTAGGTCTGCAGGGATAATTCACAAACAGAGACTTTCCCCATGGAGGGAGGACTCCAGAAATGGCAGCTGCTATCTGAGCAGAGGAGCACTCCAAAAATTAAATTAATACTGGAGAAGGGCAAGGAGCAGAGCACAGTTTTAGTGCAGTCACTGGAAGCCAACGCCTTTCGGTTGGACTGCTCTGCAGCGCTGGTTTCAGGGAGTGGAAAACTGCAAGAGGACGTGTTTTAAAACATAAATGATTGCTGTCAGCTGGGGATTTGACGAGTACGTAAAGAAACGTGATATAAAAGCATCTAATGCATGAAATAAGGAGGAGCAGGAGGGGCTGTGCGCTGCGGAGGGGTCGCTGTCGGATGGGTGCAAGGTGCTGCCCTGCTGCGGGGACATCTGAGCCCAAGCAGCGCCGGGTGAGTGGCACGGTGGGGCGCAGTGGGTGCAGGCGGTCCAGGGAGGCTTTTGGGGTTTTTGCCCCGAGGAACACGAGCATCACCTCACCCCTGTGAGCGCGTAGACGCGGGAGGACAGGCAGAGTGATGCAGAAAGGTTGCAAGGAGCAGGATCAGCCCTGGTTGCGCACCTCTGCTGGCTGCAGGGGCGCATCCAGGACAGAGGGAGGCTGGGTGCAGGATTTTACAGAACCCCGTGGCCCGCAAAATCACCCACGTTCAGCAGCCTTTGGGCTTCCCTTGCAGCTCGGGGTGCAGTCGAGGGACACAACGCTAGGTGTCAGCGGCATTTCCAGGCTGGGGCTGCCGGAGGGGAGCGGGGGCGAGGGACGGGATGTGGCTGGGGCAGCAGGGAGCTGCTGGGGGTGGAAGCACGGCCGTGCTGCTCGAGGTGGCTCCCGGTGTCTTATCAGAATTGCCCAGACCGTCCGGGGTTTGAAGTTACGCCTATGGGATTTGTCCCGAGAAGCTGCCCGAGCTGCTCCGCCGTCGCAGCAGGGATCGTGTTGGCACTGGGATATTGCGTGCGTGTGCGTCCGCAGCGCTCTGGGCAGCTTCTGCGGGGTGTAACAGGGCTCGGGCAAGGCAGGAGAGGCCCTGGGAGGGAAACCCACCCGGAGGGAAACCCACCCCGGGAACGCCGGAGCTGGCCCCGCGAGCAGCCGCCGCCGCCGTGCCGCTGCCAGGGCTAAACCCGCGCTGGAGAGGAAGCGCGAAATTCCCCTCCAGCAAAGGGCTTTGAACAATAGCTCTCAGGAAGAGCCCTGGGTATTTCTGCCCGTCGTTACCACCCAAGAAGGGCCGGGCTGCGAGTCACACAAGGTGGCCCTGGCTGCAGCCGTCATTTCGTTGAACATTTCCGTGGCTACCCGCAGCCCGCGCGGCCGGGGCAGCTGGAAGGGAGGGCTGTGGTTTCGCTCCTGAGCTCTGCTGCTTGTTCTGGTAGCCCAGAGCCCCCCAGGCTGGGGGATCCCGTGGTGTTCACGCAGGCCCTGCTCAGCAGCCGGCTCTGTGAGCTCCGGAGGGGGCTCAGAGCTACGGAGCCGCCCTGAGCCGCAGGTGGGGCTCTGCCCCCTCTCCCTCCGAGTCCCGGCTGGATGAAGCCATCCCGTGCTGAGCTGGTGGATTTGGGCAGGAGTTTAGGAAGCCCAGTGCAGCTTGCCGAGAGGTTTTCGCCCCAGCATTGCCACCGGAGATCCCCGTCCCTGTCTTTAACTAAATCAGAAGGTCAGTTTCGAAAAACTGTCCACAACTTTTGAAAGCCAGAGCTCAGTTCGGACTCCGAGGCTGAAGTCCACCTTGCCACTGTTTCCGTCTCTCTATTCTATTAATTTCCCGTATTCAGAAGGAAAGGTATGACAAAATGCACGAGAAAGCCGGAATCTGGATTAGAGGCACCAAGTCCCAAGCAGGGCCTTGGGGAACAGCATTGCAATATCAGGGAGGCTTAAAAATTTATTTCAGTGTTGGCAGGTCTTGATGGGAAGCAGAACAGGACTTGAAGCGCAGCGAGAGCGGTGGCTGGAAGGCTGGGATTTATCCCCTATAAATACGCTCTGGAAAGCTGAATTATCTTGGGGTCACCGATACGTGCAGACGGACACGGACGGGGACAACAAAGCGCACCGGCAGAGCCAGCTCTGGGCAGGGGGGGCACCTGCCTGAAGGCACCGAGAGCGGCACAGCCGGGCTGGAAGCACTGCCCCGAGCCTCCGAACCCTCCGGCCGGCTGCTGCTGCCGCTGCCGTGGGTGGCAGCATGGTGTGTGGGACGGTGGCGGTGGGTGCAGGGCCAGCCGCGGCCCTTCCCAAAGCGGCGGCTGCTGAAAGGCTTCTGCCGCCCTCCAGCCCTGCGTCCAGCTCCCCGCGGCTGTGCCCAGCCGCATTTCGTCTGCGCAGGGCGGTTTCGGCGGGGGGGAAGCCGCAGCGGGCGGCTGAATGAGACGCGGGCACCTCTCGGGGCTGCGGGGCTTTGTTCCCCGGGTGGTTGGAGCGGGGCTAAAGGTCGGCCCTGGGGAAGGGAAGCAGGCTGCTGCACGCCCAGGGGAAACAGGAGCGGCTGGCCGAGCGCGCAAGGCTCGCCCGCGGCGCCTTGAGGGTTGGCCTCCGTCGTTCCCGCTGGTTTAGAAAAGCCAGGCGGCTTTTCTGGGATGATTTCATGCGCTGGGGTAGGAGGAGGTGAATGGTGATGCACAGCCTGGCTGCAAACCGGGTGATGGCGACGGGTTTGGTAAAGGCAGGAGGGAGAGGTGGGAGCAGGAGCAGGCTGGGGGCCAGGAGGAGAAGCGAGGGCAGCAGCAGCGGCTCCGGGAGACCAGCGAGGGTCGAAGCTGCGTGGTGCTGGGGAAATGGAAGTACGCCGCTTAAAAAGAGGAGCTGGGATGAGGGATCGGGGCTGGGGAAACTGGGGAGCTGGCAGGTCGGGGGGGACCGCCAGTGACCCAGAGCAGGGGAAGGGACCAGCCCGCAGGGATGACTTGAGTACCCAACATTGCAGGCGGCTATTTCGTCACGGACTGTGCCTCGTTCCTTCCCGTTTTCATTCACGGATCAGTTTTCCAGCCCTCTTATTTCAAGGTGAAATGTTTTCCTGAATGACACCGACGAGACCAAAAGAAGATGAGCCTGCCATCACGCCCACGTACCATTTCGTGAGCGTGTCCAACTCGGCTCCTCCAAAAGCTGGGTCCGAAGACCGCGGAAGTGAGCGGAAGGGACGGGACAAGCAGCGAGATCGGGGACACCAGCAGGGACACGGAGATGCCAGGAGCTGTTGGAAGCAGTTCAGCAAAATAACAGCGCAGGCTGAAAAACCAGGGACCACCAAAGCAAGCACAATGAGAAAGAGATTGTTGGGATTTCAAAAAAAATAAAATGAAATAATGAAAGAAATTCTGTCAGTGGTATCCATCCAGTGAAATGACAGAATTACAGCCCAGTGTGGAACTGGAAAAATGCTAAAGGGAGGTCAGGGATTAAAAGGGACTTTTGAAAGCTCCGTCAGGCTGATGCCTGCCCCATAAAAACGATGTACCTACTGATCTGGAACTTCGTTAGCTGGAAATTAAAGGAACATAAAAGAGTTCCTGTCAGCCAACATTGTTTTTAGGGAAATAGAATCTGTCAGGCAAGTGATATCATTTTTTTAACGGGATTATGAGCTTGTAACAGGCATCTTTGATGCATTTGTGTTGGTTCTGCATGATGATTTGATTAATAAATTAGAACAATACAAATGCAGAATGCTTATGTCAGTGACTGGCAAGGATAAATAAACTTCTTGTGGACAGGCTTTCAAACGACACAAAGTTTGTGTGGCAGCAAATAATAAGGGCACATCCCAGACACGCCATGTCAGTAAGCCGGGCGCAAGCCATGAGAATTCCTCTGAAGGTGACCGAATGCCCTGTGTCCAGGGACAAAGAATGGAGCTTTTTGTGCAGAAGGGAAAATGTTATCCCAGATGGCAGTGACCTGAGGAGAATTGAAGGTGATGGCGGGTAAACAGCTGAACGCCAGCCTCGGGGTGACGCCGTGGCCGGTGGGACTGGCTAATGGCCCCCGCGATGGTACGAACACACCGTTTGGGAGGACCAGGTGGTTTATATTCTCTTCGTGCTTCTCCCTAGAGCCACTGCTCTGTCCACTTCTGGCCTCCATGGACTGAGAGTTAACATCTTGAAATATGGATGGGTTTTTGCAAAAAAATGCACGAACGAGTAAATTTGTAAAAACGTGCCGTAGGGTGAGAGGCTCCACAAACTCGGTCTGTTCAGCTGATCAAAGAGAAGGCTGGGCGATCCCAGACCCCCGGACCATACCCAAAGGCCAAACGCTGGGTCACAGCGGTGTTTTGACTCTACTAGGTACGGGCTTAGAGAGGTCTGCAGCTGAAGTTGGAGTCCAGGTGGGACATTGTATGGCATCTAAAACAGCACTAGGTTTTCCCTTAAAGTACGTTCACATTTCACCACAGATTTGGAAGTCACTTGACACACTGAAAACCTATGGTTAGTGCTTCTCAGGAGGTCCCCCTACAAGATAAAAATATCCCTCTCCTTCCCCATTTGCCACGAATATTTATGAATCTATGGAAATATTTTTGGTGCTTTCCCCTTGAGAAAAAACATGAGGCTTTGCCGGTAAATTAATATATGTATTTATTTGCTTTAATTCCATTTAAAAGCAAACATTTCTTTTTAGACAGTGTTACCTTGTCTCATAATACCTTCCCATGTTCCTCTGTGGAGGTTAACGCTCTGTTTTTCTCCAGGATTTTTTTTTTCTGCTGGTACAGGACTGTAAGACCGAAGTTAACAATGGAGTAAATGTCAGAGTTGGGTGACAAATTTATTTGTAAGTTCCCAGCTCCAGGCTCAAAGCCCTTGTAGTAAGGTGTGGTGGACCAAGCAGTGTGCTCAGACCAGAAAACCAGACCCTGCTGAGCGCGGTGTTTGTGGTGGCACCATTACCTAGCCGAGCGTTCAGGATCAGACCTGGCTTCGGTGTCATTCCTAGCAGCTCTCATACAGTAACCGAAACCATTAAGCGCCACCGCCAGCTGCTCACTCAGCCTCTGGTGTTTAATCCTGGTTCTGAGGCTCAGTGAAGACGATGTAATATTTACCACCGACTTCAGGAACATTGGCTCAGACCCCTACTAATTTGAAGGAAAACAGTAATCTTCTTAGCTGCTAGCAGCGGTAGATGGTAGCATCTGTGGATTTCACACTGGAGCTGGGCACGTATCGCACGCCGAGCAGCGCATTATACGTTTCCTGTAGCCACAGGCAGCTCTTCTTGGAGGTCTGAAGTCCAGAGCGGTTTGAATCCCAGCCGATCTCCTCGCTCTGCTTTGCCATGGGGGGCTGCACCTGCGAGGAGGGGTGCTGGAAGCATCGGGCTCCTGGCGCGCCGGCGAGGAGGAGAGCCCAGCTCGCCTCTGCGGAGCAGCCGGCGGAGGCAGGCGCAAAATGCACAGCGCTCCCCTCCCGTCGGATCCCGAACCAGCCCTGGGGGAATGCTACGTCTGCTGGGCTCAGAAATTGCCCTGCTATTTTTATCTGCCTCCATTATATCACTGACGTGTCTCTTTGCTTCTGGTCCTCGGAAAGCTTCTATCGGATCTCCATGGTGACTGCCATCAGAGTACAGATTTCCTCACTGGTGTTAACACATCCGAAGCGACATCCATCTGGTCTCGCACGACACCGTGTTTGGCAGCCGTAGGCATGATATGCAAGAGCTGGTGAACTTCATATGAGCTAACAAAGTTTTTGTCAGGCTTTCCTTGCCCCTCTTGTTTCGTTATAGTCATGCACGGATAGTGTTTTGGGAAGTTCTTTTATCACCCTCTCATTTAATTCAAGGGATGATACAGAGATAATCAGACCAGCAGCGCTCAGCCTCTTAGAAAGGCACAGTGAGGGAAGCCAGAGGCGTGCTCTTACAATTAACTTAGTTTATTTATATCTCAGAGCATGAAACAACAAAAGCAAACGCAGAAACCCTCGGCAGCATGTGTAGCCTGTCCTTTCTGCTATTCATCCCATTATACATCACACCTAACCCGCCGTGCCTCTCGCAGACCATGGGATCTCCTGGCACCCAATGCAGTGATAGCACATAGCTGGGATAACACATAGCTTTCATACACAAAATAATAATAATAATAATAATGATAACCAGCCATTTTAGGAGAGATTAGTGCTGGGAGCCACAGCAAGCTCTCAAGGAGACCTTGACACCCAAGGCTGTTTTTGGAGGCTGGCGGCACTCTCTGGAGGAAGCTCTGTGGTGTCCTTGGGTGAAGGCACCTCCGAGGTTGAGCCGCTTCTGCCAGTGGCCAAGGAGGGGCTGCAATTAGGCAGCTGGTGAGACACCGTAAGATCGAGCTGAAAGGCGGTTCAGAGTCATGGGGAGCTTTTTTTTTCGGCCCACAGTCTATGGCACTGTTTCAGGATGGGGGCGACCTCACTTATTGGGGTTCAGGGAAGGTGGAAGGAGGTTTGTCCTGTGGGATGGCAGTGATATTGAGTTACCCCAAAACACACCCAAAGGGCTGGTCTGGGTGTCTCCTTCCTCCCCAGGGTGAGGGTAGGGGCCCTGCAATGGGGTGGGAGGGGGATGAGGATAGTTTGGACTGGGGTCCCGCTGGGCACATCTGTAGGAAGGGGCTAAGCTGGGGACAGTCTCATGGGGAAGATGGCAGAGGGCACAAAGCGCTGCAAGGGAGGGCTCCTCTTCTCTGGGGGAGAACGGCGAGGCGGCTGAACCTCCTGGGGCATGGCACAGGGACGTTCCTATGGGGGTGTCCCCTCACTGGGGACATGAAGGGAACCTCCCTTCGTGGTAGGTGACAATGGGGCCACAGCCATGGGGCTGTGTCCCCTCAAGGGGACATGGCATGGGTTTAATGCCGTGGGGCTGTGGCCCCTCATGGAGGACGTCACTGCTGTGGGTTTCTGACTTCTCATGGGGGATGTCATGGGGTCACTGCCGTGGGCTTGTGTCCCTTCAAGGGTATATGGCACAAGGGACACTGCCATGGGGCTGTGTCCCCTCATGGAGGATATCACTGCCATGGGGCTGTCCCCCCTCATGGAGGCTGTCAGTGCTGTGGGGCTGTGTCCCCTCACGGAGGATGTCGCTGCTATGGGTCTGTGACCCCTCACGGAGGATATCACTGCCGTGGGGCTGCGTCCCCTCAAGGGAACATGGCATAACGCCACAGCCGGGGGGCTGCGTCCCCTCACGGAGGCTGTCACTGCTGCGGGGCTGCCACCCCCTCACGACCACCTCAGGGACCCGCGGCCATGTCGGAGGCCTCCCCGCCCTTCCCCTCCCGGAGCACGGCCAGCCACCTCCCTCTCCCTCCGGCCGCCCCTCCGGGGGCCGGTCCCGGGGCTCTCCCCGCCCCGCTCGGGGCCGGGCTCCTCGCAGCGGCCCCGCAGGCCCCGGCTCTCCCCCGGGCTCCCCGCACTACAACTCCCGGCGTGCCCGGGCAGGGCCGGGCTGAGCGGAGCGGGGAGGACCGGCAGGTAGGAGGGTCGGCAAGGCACGGCTCGGCTCGGCCCGGCCGGGCTGGGCTCGCTGCGTGCCCGCCGGAGCCTTCCCCCTGCTCCTCCTCCTCCTCCTCCTCCATGGAGCGGGGGAAGATGGCGGAGCTGGAGAGCCTGGAGACGGCGGCGGAGCACGAACGGATCCTGCGGGAGATCGAGAGCACCGACACGGCCTGCATCGGCCCCACGCTCAGGTACGGCCCGGCCCGGGCACCCCCGGGGCTTGGGGGAGCACCCACGGGACCGGGGGCACCCCGGGGTGCTCTCCCCCCCCGGTGGGCGGCGGGGCCGGCAGGTGGCACCTGCCCCAGGCCCGCAGGGGACATCCCCGGCCCTGGGCTGCGCTTCGTGGCGGTGTGAGGAGAAATGGGATTTATTTCTGCGGGGGGAAAGCCCTCGGGAGTGGTGCGAAGCCCCCAGCCCCCTGGGGTCGGGGACATGGGAGGTGCAGGCGTTGGGGCGGGCGAACCTCGGCCTGCCACCTGCCTGCCCCTCTTGGTCCTCCGGCTTCTCCTTCGGCACCTTTGGGCGGTGTCGCCTGCTGTCCCCGTGCTGCCTTTGCCCCTCGCCACACGCAGCTGTGCTGTGAGGACATGTTGGGTGTTGGACCACTTCATCTCTTTCTCGGGGCCTGCTTCCTTCGAGCCCCCCCCCGGCAGCGTGCTCGTCCCCGGGTGACGATGGCGAGCTGTCACGCAGCCCGTGGTGGCACTTGTAGGACGGGCGGGACACGGGAGGAGAAGGGGCAACGAGGATTTTGCTGCCCGTATCCCAGGACTTGTCAAAGTTATTCTTCAAACCGTTGTCCGCCCTTTTTGTTGATCTGTATTTGCTTCACAAAAACCACGACTAATTGCGGAGCTGCGGTGCGGGCACAATTACCGTCCCAACGATGATATGAGTTAATGCTGCTGTTCGCTTCACGGCTCCTTTGTTCTCCCCTTAAACATCTTTTTCCAGCGGTTCTTGCAGGGTCCGTCGGCTGGCAGACCCCGCTGCCGAGCTCTCCTGTCGGAGGAGCGCAGGTGAAGGCAGCCGCCTGCCCCGCAGCTCCGTCCCTGAGCTTTTCTTCTCCCTCCTGCTCCTGCCCGTGGGTCTGGGTGTGCTGCGGGTCCCCGTACGTGTTTCTCTGCGATGCCCTTTAGGGTTTTGCAGCAGGGGTTTCTGCCGCGTTGTTAATTGGGAAGACGTGCGAGCTGGCTGCCCCACCGAAGCCCGCTTCTCAGGAGAAACCGTCTGACTTATTTATTTTTAATTGTGATGTTTTAGGTAAATTCTGCCCGTTTAAGAGCTGTTCTTACTAGGCAGGCGCCATGCTGGTAGCGTCGCGGTCCTGATAGAAGCCACGGGCTTGATTCAGCAAACTGCGAGCGCCTCCTGCCCCCCTTTAAAGTAAAACAAGTTCCCCAGGGAACTTCACGTGAAAACCAAAACGCATTACTCATAACGCCGGGCACAAATGTGTTCGTTATCTGCTGGGAGGTTAATGATACAGACGGGCAGAGGCTGTTTATGGCTCGCTGTAAGGGTTTCACCTTCATCTTTCGGTTTCTCTCTATCAGCCCAGGAGCTGCTGAACTTGCAATCACGGCGCCAGGTGAGAGCATTTAGGTGTAAACAGACCTCCAGCCTCCTGTCCCATCCCCTCCACGGCAGCCCTTCCTTTCTTTTCAATGTTTAAGTTTTACAGAATCGTGGTTTTAAATGACTCAGGTGGCTTTCTCTAAAAATAAATGGATTTAGGCTGTTTGACGTGCAGTGATGCTCCAGTGCAGGCAGAAAGTTACAGGCAAAGCTTTTTGTGTGTGGATCGATAGGATGCCGAGTTCGTCTTGCTGGAAGGGTTGCCTCTTTGTTTAGTTTTTCTGACTTTGCAGTTTTATTTCTGAAGTTCTTCTGTAAACCTTTAAAGGTAAACTGAATGGCGTCAGCTCTATTAACAAAACTGAAAAAACTGGTTAGAATGGCTGGGAACTGCCAGAATTAAGAGTGTGGGTGGTTCTTCTTGTTCAATTTCGTAGAGCTAAGCGCAGTTAGCCTTGTTCCTCAATATTAAGGCTAGATGTGGAGGCTTTATATCTGTCTTTGCATACCCACAGAAGAAAGACTAATGAGCATCTGGGGCGAAGGAAGGTTTGTCCTTTGCTGCGTTAACTTCAGCAGTGGCGCTTCATCGGGAGGACTGTTATCTGCACCAGCATAAACGCTACCTGCTCCGAGGATTTCTAGAGTTTTAAACTGAAGCAGCTCGGGGTAAACACGATGTGCTGGAGAGTCAGGGAATGTGGATGATGGAAACTTGGAAAAAAAAAAAAAAAAAGGTGACTCACTGCTGGGAAGCATCATGGAAGAAGTGTGTCTCAGGAGCCGGGCTGGCTTCCCTTCTAGGAACAGCAGTCCCGAAACACGGTTCAGAAATAGGCTGCGCCGCTGGGCTCCTACCTCCAGCACGGGCTTCATTGCAGAACTGCCCCATTACCGGTGTCTGACACGGCAGGGTTAGATACCGCGATTGCAGCTGCCCCTGTGTTGTAGGGGCTTGGTGCTCGGTGCTGAATTGGTACTATCAGGGGGTGGCTGAGGGGTTAAGACGTTAAAGTTAAGGTCCAACTAATTCATCTGTCTGGGTGGGTTCGTGTCCCACCCATCGGG
Organism: Anser cygnoides; assembly: GCF_040182565.1. Taxonomy (NCBI): domain Eukaryota; kingdom Metazoa; phylum Chordata; class Aves; order Anseriformes; family Anatidae; genus Anser; species Anser cygnoides. The sequence continues at coordinate 1,706,144 of NC_089876.1, read as the reverse complement.
GAGAGCTTTCTGTTAGGGGAGAAAAAAAAAAAAAAGGCAAGTGTAGTAATTCTCGCCCTGGGGCGGGGGAAGGCCGAGATGCCTTCTTGAAGTCCCTTCCAGCCCTATTTTTCTGCTGTTTTCTTTCTGTGATTCTGGGAGTCAGCAGGATGGGCCGGGACTCCATTGTGCGAGGCGCTGTGCAGATGTGGGACAAAGCCTGCCCCTCTCCAACGAGAGCCGTTTCCTTCTAAATATAAAACGGGAGACGGGGGCATGTGAGGAAGCATTGCGACAGCGCCGGGCTGTGCGATGAGCTGGGCCCGTCTCGTGGCCTGCTACGCTGGTGGCTCAGATGCTGTCGAGGGCTCTCTCAAATACCTATATTTAATTTCCGTTTCGTATATACGTGTAGATTAATACCTGAACAGCGGATGCTGCTGTGTCTGAAGGAGGACACCGAGCAAGTTCAGCGAGTCTCTGTGGGGACCCCCTCGAGCCTGCGATGCTCCTGGAATCCAAATAATGCGTTTCAGGATGTCTTTCCTGCTATTCAGCCCCTGCTAATTATATCCATCGCTCCTAATTCCACTTCCTTCTGCTGTTCTAATTCCTCTCTTTTTTTTTTTCCCCCTCTTGTCACGCTCCTTGATTCTGCGCAGTATTTTTGGATCTCCTCTCTCCAGGTTTCTAAGAACCGCGTAAATCTGCGGGGTCAGGTAACCTTCGAGGGAGAAGGAAACTTGCTGGCCTAAAAACTCCTCTGGACCGAGCTGTGGCTTCGGAGCGCTCTCGTTTTTATTACGCCCAATTGGCCCGTGAAGTTTGTCGCTCTTCAGCGAGCTTTTTCTCCCCTTGGTGTGTTTTTTTTTTCCAGTGACAGGGAGCTCGTGCTGGACCACGATGGAGCCGCGGTCACCGTGAGCGGGGCTGGTTGCTGCGTCGCCCTCGCTGCCGGACGCCTCCGCACTTTCTAACCCCAAGTCGCTCAGGGGAAGAGGCAGGGCCCTCACCGTGCAACCTCGTGCAGCGTTTGCTGGGTGCTTGCCCTGAAATGTCTCACCGTTACTGCTTCCCCTAGAACACGTAAAGGTTATCACGTAGCTAATGCTGTTTTACCGTCTTCTGTGACTTTTTAACTTCTCCCTCGTTCTTCACATACGATGCCTTATCTTCAGCTCCCTGTTCTGTGCTGTACTCCCAGATCACAAACGAATGACTCAGGCTGGCACAGGGTAAGGGCAGGCGAAGCAGCGAGGTGATTCTGTACGACAGCCCGTGTACGTGGGCCGTGCAGCGTCACTCGCTTCTCCCCGCGCTCAGCCCGTCACCGACGGATGAGCCCGGGTGGTTGGATGACTTGCTGATCATTTTGCATTTTTTTTTTTTTTTTTTGGGTTTCAGCCTGCGGATATTTCGCTGTCGCTTCCCCTGTTACTCTGCAGTGTCCTTTAGCAGCCGATGTCATCTCACGGTTAAAATGGGCGCTTGGGTTTTCAAGTGACTTCTTAATCTGCTTTGCAGTTCTACGGCTCGAGCTTTTTAAGCCAGCCACTGCTTCAGATGCCTCGCCTTTCTTGCTCTCAAGCTGCATTTGCAGCTTTTTGAAACCGGGGAAGAATTTTTAAGCAGTGTTTGATAAATTAAAGCAAAAACCCCTCCGGCCACGCAGACGTAGCCACAGCGTTCCTGCTGCCTCCTCAGCGCTTTAGGTGCGGGTAAAATTCTGTCTGTGCTCTCCAGAGTAGCCTCCTGCTCATACACTGAGAGCTTGGAGCAGCTCCCTTTTCCTCAGCGTTAGAGCAGGGTTTATTACTTAATGCGGAGCTGTTTTCTTGGGAATTCAGTTGCTGGAAGCCGTGGATCGTGCTCCTCGTGGCTCCGCCTGTACCTTTGTACTGGAGGCTGCTGCAGCGTGAGCCGCTGGGAAGGACCGAGGTTTCCAAGGGATTGTTCTCCGTGGCTGCCTGATTTCAGGAGCTGTTGCTCTGCCAGCTTTTGTGTCATCTGCAAATTATATCATCGGGTTTTTTTTTTTTTTTCCTTTTCCTTTTTAGATATGTATTTACTTTCTGGATTGTTCCTCGGTGGTTGAGATTTTATCAGCTACGCTAGGGCTTGTACTTACCTGAACCCCTTCTGAAAGCTGACAGACGTTAGATCTCATGCAGCAATTAGTCATTCCCCGCGTGCTTTGATACACAACTGTGCTTCTCACAGGGGTTCGGTGTCTGCCTGCTAATTGTGCTTGTTGGGGGAGATTACAGAGTTGTTTAACCTAAGGAGGAAACTGAGCCCACTTGATAGGGTGTAGTTTCTCCTAAGCAGCTCTTGGCGGAGATTAAAGCAGGGCTGCAATTAGGCTCTGTTCTCTTAATCCTTTATCGAGTTTTCCACGACTGTGTTCGGGATTAGCGTTGTCCCGACTGACCCGTAGCTGCCTGGCCGACCCTTTTATCATCCCGGCAGCGTGCCGCGCTCATCCTGCTGCCTGCGCCCGCCCCGTGCCGTGGTCCTGCTTCAACACCAGAGCCGGAGGTCCTCAGCCGCCTTGTGTAGCATTCTGGCTCCCCTGATCCAAAGGGATAACAAATAAAAATATTTTCTGGGAGTAAAGAAAGGAGCCCCGCAGTGCTGCCGGCTGAGCGCCGAGGCACCGCGCTGGTTTTGGGGGCGCACCAAGCTCCCCTCTCGCTGCTCCGGGCTGCAGGTGTGTTTTGCAGGACAAATAGCAGCTGGGTGGAAAAAATGGCCCAGCTACGTAAAAAAACAAAAGCTTATGAGAGCCGGGTGTCTTCATCCTGCCCTGCCCTGCCCTGTTGCGTTGTGAAGATGGGCACGAAGCCGGCAGGTGGGCACTGGGTGCCTCCTGGGGCTACGGGGCACGGCTTGGCAGCCGGCGCTGCCACAAGCGTTTTCCCCTGTCTTTCATTTCCCCCTCCCAGGTGTCAGCGTGGCGCAGGGCTCAGGTGGGTGCGGAAACACTGCCCTCCCCTTTCCCACTTCGTTATTCCAGCTGGATCGCTTCGCCCCCCGCTTCGTCTCGGGCTTGTTTTACAGCATCCCGGTGCCTAGAGCGGCACGAGGGGTGTGCCGGCTGGGTCTGGGGGCCGGCTGTGCTGTCGGATATCTGACAGCCACGGCTCGGCTGTGCCCTCTGCGAGCTGCTTTAGTTCCTCACCTGGCAGAAAGGTGTTCGGCTGGGGAGCGGAGCTGGTTTTTGGGGCGTCGGCGGGGAGCAGGAGCAGCGGCGCTGTGCCAGCCTTCGGGGCCGGGTGCCGGGCAGGGCGGGCAGCGGGGCTGGCCCTCGTCTGCTGCCGTGGGTGAGGCGAGGATAAGGCTCTGCGTCGCAGATGTGGAGCGAGGGGCAGCGGCAGGCGTCGGGTTTGGGAGCTCCCCGCTGAGTATTTCCGTGGGGAGGCGCGAAGAGGGCACGGTGGGCATCCTCCTGCTCGCGCCTGCCAACGCCGGTGGCAGGCGGCTGCGACCGCCGCGCTGTCCTCCAGCCGAGCAGGAGGGCAGGGCAGCGCGGAGCAGGGCTAGGATCTTCTCGTACGCGTGCTACACACAGCATCCGTTTTAAAAAAATAAAAAATAAAATTAAAAAAAATCCCCCGAGGCAGGCAGCTGAGCGGACTTGCGGAGGTGAAACTTCACCGAGGGGTCGTGGTCCCCGCTGGGTGCCCTCCAGCCGCTTCGGGTGGCTCTCCCAGTGCCGTCTCCGCGCTACGTGCGCCGAGGGAGCGCGGCGGAGAGGCGGCAGGGCACGGCCCGTCCAGACGCTGCCTGCTGCCCGCAGAGCCCGCTCAGGAAGCTGCTTGTAACAACTGTGAATTGTCTGCTAATAAAAGCCTCGCAGGAGCTTTTGAAGCATCTTTCAGCCCGTTCTCGTGCCACCCAGCCGGGGAAGCTGCAATCTCCTGCGAACTGAGCCTGTGCCGCTGTTCATATGCACATAATTAAGTGTCTTTTAAAAGACAGCTCGTTGCAGTGCTGCTTGAATTATATTAGAGTTCCCTTCTGGTCAGGCTGAGGCTCTTCAGCTCTGTGTTTTCTGCTGTGGAGAGGAAAAAAAAATAACCAGCGAGGGCTCCTGTGAAGTAATTCAGCACCAGCACTGAAGGTACATCAGGAGACGGACGCGCGTGGCACGGCAAGCCCTGCCTGGAGGTATGCTCACTTCACGACGCCAGCTTTTAGGAATAATTCATCCAGCAAGCCCTGCCTGGAGGTATGCTTCACTTCATGATGCCAGCTTTTAGGAATGATTCCTCGCTTGCAGCATTAAGGTTCTGGAAACCGCTTTGGGACGGCGAATCCCTGTAATTGTGTAACCCTTCTTATTTCAGCCCGCACCCCGGTGCAGGCTGAAGGGAACAGCTTGCAGGAATGTGCTGCCCGATTATTTATAGCGTGCGTTTTCTTCCTTTCTCTCACAGAAGTGCCTTCCTTTCTGGGATTTAATGAATCACTGTCAAAGGACAGATTATCGAGTGCCTGTTCCTGTTCCGGGGGCTGTGGAAGTGTGTCTGGGCTCCTGGAGCTCTCCGAGTTTTTCTGCTCACCCCCCGGGCACCTTTGGTGCCTGGCAGCAGCGTTGTGAGGCCGTAAGCTGAAGGGAGAGATTTCCCCGGTACCGTTAGGGAAAAGCTGCCGTAGGAGTCCGCGCTGCTGTCCTCTGGAGCTGTCGCTGCGTGTGACGTTTGAAGTTTTTTTTTTAAATAAAATGGACATTTATTCCGTGGATGCAGAAGCCTAATAATACGTTTTTTTGTGATTCCCTCGTCCCAGAGGAGAGCAAACAGCCTCTGAGGAAAAAAAACATGAAATGGCTGGGATTGCTTAACCCAGAGAAGACAAGGCGGGCATGCAATTCATCTTCAGATATAGAACAGACTGTTGAAAAGATGAAGAAGAGCTTTTTTATTAAATAAAAACCGCAGAATTGCTGTATATTATTCTTACAGTATTGCTGTGTGTTACTGAGGTCTGGACTACAGCTGCCGCAGTGGGGGCTCAGGATAAATGTAAGGAATTGCTCTCTGACGGATAGTGAAGAAAATCTTGCAAACGTTCGTGCCGGTCGCATCGAAGGCTCTTCGTGTTGGTTGTTTCATCTCCGACGGGAGTGAGGAACGGGTGCTTATCAAACCGAGCTCAGAGCAAGTACGGGCACACGCGTCTGGTTCCTTCCGTCTGTCCGTCGGAGTTTGCCGCTCGGATTGCACCAGCGCTGCTCTGCTGGCGAGCTTCTGATGGATCTTTGCCCCACAGCTCCGTCTCATCACTCAGCCGGCTATTGCTCTAACATTTAAACCTCTCAAGGTGATGAGTTCTGCGGCTTAATTGCGCATTGTGTGCTTCTTGAGGGCTTCAAATTGTTTTCTGCTAGGACAAGGCCTGGGCTGTCACGAAGGACTATGAGAAATTGTTGCTCAGTTGTTGCCTTTTTTTGTTTTCCCTTCTTTTCCCTGTCTTTTTTTTTTTGTTTTCCCTTCCGAGCTGGAAGCTCTGAATCAATTCAGTCAACTTTCCTGCTGGCGCTGTTCTGAATCGCTCACGATCCCTGTTGCTTTTCCTGGCATCTTTTCTCGTAGAGCTCTCACCTTTTTGCAGCGACGCTGGGAAGATCCGAGCTGCACGCGGTGATGAAGATGCAGATTCGGTTCTCAAGCCGATTAAGCGGCGCGGCGATGTGTTGGGCTTTGCTTTCCCTTCTGCTCATGGTTCCTCGCGGTCTCTCTGGCCTGAGCCAGCCCTGCTGGCAGTGCTGCCCTAATAACGCTCCCGTCTGTCCTCCTCAGTGGCCGCAGTTAATTTGGGGCCCCTCACTGCTGGTGTATGACAAAGGGCTCGTCCCCGCTTCCTCCCCAGCAAGCGCCCTGCTTTAGGCTGCTGACCCTGGGTTTATTGTCGTTCTCTCACCTGATAGTGGCGTCGTGAGATCCCCTGCAGCTTTTTGCTTCGGAGCTAGTTGAACTGAACAGGTCTGTGCCCTCTGCTTCCGTCCTTCTTCAAACCGCTGGTAAGCACAACGAACTAGATGAAAATCAAGCGTCGGGTTTTTTCCTTGGAGTTTTCACAATGCTTTTCACACGCGAGTGTTGACCAGATGCCCCCGCTTAACAAGCCTGCCTCCTCCAAAGAGCGCTGGTAAATAGACCCCGTGAATGCCACCCGAAGCAGCTGTTCCCTCCTTCCCGTGTCGTACTTCACAGGTTTGCTAACGGTTTTGCGAGGAAGCCTTTTCCTGCTCTGCCCAGTCACGTTCAGCGCCCTGCAGCGCGCTGGATTCTTCGCGTGCCGCGGAAACGGGTGTCGTGTTTTCCGTCTCTCACTTCTCTCGCAGTAGCAGCGGCATCAGCAGTAGGTTCCCGCTGATCCCGTGTTCGTGGCTGGGCAGCTCTACGTGCGTGTGAGCAAACGCAACTGTTCGCTGTGCCGCGCCGGTCTCAGCATCTTCCGCTAACACCTCGGCCGGCGGCAGCAGGAGAGGTTTCGGTGCAGAAACTCCCTAGACCCACCGGTGGCACGCAGAGAAGCGTTTTGCCAGCCGTTGCACGCCGGGTTTGTTTTCCCGAAGAGCTCCCACCCCCTTGCTTGCTCTGGCAGGTTTCCTCCCTCTGCTGTTTGAGTAAGTTACAGGTTTTCATATATTAAAAAATTAGCTTTCAAAAGGTCTTTTTTTTTTTTTTTTCTTTATAGCTTATTTTGCAGTTGCATTTAGCTTACTGGGATTTGTGCTCTTTAATTTTGCGGAGCTGGAAAATTTTTCTCTGATTCCTTGAAAACCTCTTCTGCCGCTGAGGGGGTGCGTGTGTACGTGAGCGTTTGAAGCCTTTATTCGTCGTTAGGGTACTGCTGGCTTGGAGCATATAAATACGTCTCTTAAGCGGTTATCGTGCCACCCCCAAGCTCTTAATGCTTCTAGCCGTTCCTTTTTAATTTCCTTTTTCACGCTGTTTCTCTTTGTGTTCCTCTGTGCCTGCGAGAGTTTTCCTCCTGCTCCCACAGGTGTGGGGTTTGGGGCTTTACGGGGCTGCGTTGCAGATTCCGAATGCTTCGGAGGCTGGGAGCTGAGGCACCTTCTGGAGCTGCCCTGACTCAAACACAACAATTTGGGAAACCTAAAACCGTAGCTGTGGGGCGTCTCGTCTGAGTAAGCGTGTCGGCAGCGTCTCTGCGAGGCTGGTTTTGCTCCCGTGCGCACGGCGCTCGAGGTGTTTCCAGCAGGCGTGTGCCTGAGCTCCCGGGGGTAGCTCGTGCTGCTCTCGCCGGGTTCGAGGAGCCTCCAGGATGGTTTTTCTGCCGGAGCGGTTCCTTCAGCCGGCTTTTGGCCGCCCTCCTTTCCGAGGGCTCGTCGGAGGCGGCGGGCTGGCTGGGTTGTTTGCGGGGTGCTGCCCTTGTCAAGCGCTCCCCGCTCCGATGCGCCACAGGGCGGCTGCCACGGCTCCGTGAAAAGCCAAAAACGGGAGGCCAGGCTGCGCCGCTTCCCGTGGATGTGCCGTAGGAAGTAACGTCCTCTAATAACACTTCTGATTCGGCTTTAGGTCATCATAACGAATTGTCCCTTTGTAATCGCCAGCCTGTTCCCAGGTGCCGTTCCTCTTGCAGAAACGAGGATGCGCCGTGCGCCTGTCTGCTGGAATTTCCTCCCTCCGCTTCTAAATGGGTTTGGGTTTGGGAAATCGGCGTACAGATAATGAGCTCTGCTGTTGGGTTGGCCTTAGGGCTGGCAATTCGCTCGGGCAAACACACTGCTTTGTGCTCTTTCAGTCACTTAGAGCCAAAGGGGCTGGGCAGCATTCGCTGGGGCAGGGCAGCAGGTGAGCAAATCCTCGTTTCTGCAGCTTCTCGGGGGTAGTTGCTAGAACGAGCTGGGGAGGAGGCTGCGTTCGGGGCCAGCCCCGTGCTTTTGGGGTTTTAAACTGCGTGCGGCAGCGACAGAAAGGTCAACATCTGCAGAAGTGGCTGCGCTCTTCCTGAAATCCCTGTGCTTTAGCAAGCTGTTACTTGAAGGCTTATTGTTCTTGTTTTTTAATACTTTGCTTCTGGCCTGGACTCCAGCAGGTGGTGAACGTGCTGGTGCCAGTGGGGAGAAGGAAATGAAGTCTGGGAGCCTTGTGTGTGGGGAGAGGCTCTTAAGAGGGCTCCGGAGAGGGGCTGCTGGCTCTCCGGGTGCTCCTCGGGTCGCAGCAGGGCTCCCCGGGCGCAGTGCCACAAGCACACGTGGCCAGAGCGGGCCCTCGAGCGCGTGAGTAGGTGGGGACTGAGCTAAACAACGGCGTGGGGAGCTGGGGAGGCTGCTCGACAGGCTCGGGCCCATCATCAGCTGCCGACCCAGCGCAGGAAGGTGTTCCTCGTGCTCTCCCAAATCCAGAGCGTGGGGGACAGGAGCTGCCTCGAGCCCAGACGTCCCCACAGTCAGTGCATTGCTCCCTGTGCCAAAAGCGAGCTGCAACATCCTCGTCCTCCTCTGCCTTCCTCTGCCCGGGCCAGCCGATGGTTCACATGCAGCCCAGAGGAGCTCTTTTCCCTCCTCTGATCAGAATTAATTCCTTGCCTCCCTTCCTGCAACAAAGAAAGCTCCAAACATCGCTGCCCCGTGCAGTGTGGCCGTGGGGGCTGAGGATGCTGCTGCAGCTCAGCGTGTGGCTGCGCCTGGTGCTGAGCCGTGTGTGGCTTTTTGAGTTCAGGCAGAGCGGCTGGAGGCAGCACAACAAGTCTCCTCCTTAAAATCTGTCCGTGAGCCTCAGAGATTTGCCAGGTCTTCCATAAAAGGTTTACTGAGAAGCAGTGTTTTTGTTTTTTTTTTTTTTTAAATTTCTTTCGCCATTCAAGGGGAACAGAAAGGGAAAAGCTGAGTGGCAGGAGCTTTTTTTTTTTTTCCCCCTCTCTGCTGAGTCACGACGAGTTCCAAGGTAAGGGAGGCGCCTGGAAATGCGGAGGCAGCGTTCTGGCCGATGCACGGGGCTGCGGACTTTGCTTTCAGGCTGACGTCTTGAAGACGAAGCACGGGAGCGGTGCTGATGGGAGTGGTGTGATGAGGAAGGGAGCAAGTCCGGACAGAGGCAGCGCTGCCAAAACCGAGCCAGGGTCCCAGATTTTTTTTTTCTTAACCGATAAGAAGCAGGGATTTCTTGGGTGTGAGCTTCCTTGGAGGTATAATCCCCTGGAAGACGGTACCTGTTAAAGGAATATCTTCCAAATATTGCCTTTAGTAAGCAAAGCTTCCTCCTGTGTTATCAGAAACTAGAGAGCGTGAAGACCATTCGAGCCGTCTTCCTAATCCATTCCTTTCTTCTCCTGATTAGGAGAGCCTCAGACACCGAAGGGTTATAACCTGAATGTGCTAGAGGAGCAGTGCCCCACGGAAGGCTGACGGAGGTGTCGGTGTCCTCCTCAGGCTGCCTTTTCCTGGCAGCCAGCGTCGTGCGCCGCTTCGTCTGCGAGCCCGTGGCTTTTAGATCCCGAGTGAATTTACCTGTGGTTGCTGCTCAGAAACCCCTCGTGGGGCCTTCCTGCGTGAGTAAGACGTTGCTGTAGGTAAAAGTAGAAACTTTGTGCTCAGCTTCTTCGGTAAGGAGCTGTGATCCTGGCTTAATGCTTTGAGCTTACAGGGAGGGTAGAGGTCTGCTCACCGTGAATTCCTTGCAAGTCTTCTGGAGCCACGTCTTTAGCAAATCACTTTTTTTTTTTTTCCCCTTTGTTTGAAATGATGTACTCCTGCAGAGATTTTTCTGCCTGCGTGGCTTCGGTGAGAAGTAAAACGTGTTTATGGGGCCTTTCGAGTTAGGGTCCCCTTCCCATCCGCAGAAGGGGTGCGGGGCTGCGCAGGGAGCCAGAGGCCCCCACCGGGAAACCGGAGCCCTGCTGTGCCGCGTACTGTAACACAGGCTCAGTCCTGGGCTGTCGTTTTTGGTGTTCTGTGCCTCTGCTTACTTCTGTGGATGTTTAACAACGCCCTTCTGAAGCTGTGGAAGAAGATGCAGTTGGTAGGTGGTGTCCACGGAGTGCCTTGTCCCTCTCGCGAGGAGCTGAGACCCCTTTGCCGTGATTGCGTTGGGCTGGGCAGGATGAAGGTCGGCAAGTCGGAGCAGAGCAGACAAATCCCGTTGCAGAACACGCTTGCAAAGGTCAGATTTGTGCGGGTACCCAACCGCTCGAGCTGGAGCACCGTGCCTGGGAATTGCTGGTGCTCTGGCTGGGGTTACCCATCCACAAGAGGAACGTTTTCCTCCTTAATTTCTCATCGAGCTGACCTGAGGTGCCACGAGCTGTGCAGCGAGCGAGCAGCAGAGCAGTACCAGGGCTGGCCCCGGCAGCCGGAGGGGCTGGTGCGGGTACGCAGCCTCCTGCGCTCCTCTTGCTGTGCCTGGCGTGGCTCTGCCTCCCAACGCAGCTGCTCGTCAGGCGGCTCACCCGTCCTCTGCCTCCTTGTGCTGCTGTCGTGCTGCTTTTCTTCCCTAAAAGGTTCGTAAAGGTAGGAGAAACTTCACAGCGTGGAGTCAGACCTCAAATTCGACGTGAAGCGCTGTTGCTTCTGCGTGCATCTCGTAGCCCAGCGCTGCTGGGGGTCTTTGGGCCGTAGGAGGCACACGGGGATCTGAAGAGGCTTTTTGGGGCCGGCAGAGCAGTGAACCCCACGGGCTCGAGTGCTCCTTGCACTGCAATGCAGGAGCTCGACCGCCTCATGTTGGGGAGATGCAGCCTGTGTTACTCATTGCCTTCCGCCGCGCTGCCCTGGGTGCTCGGAGAAATGGTCGCTTCTAGGTGGGATCCGTCGGAAACGTTGGATGTCACTGCGCTTCCTTTGCGTTTAAGCGCTAGAAAAACCCCAGCGTGAGCTTTCTGAGACCCTGCCCTCTCATGCAGGGCTATAGGAAACATCTCTTTAGGAAACAAAGCAAAAGGCAGGCGGGGTGGTTAGCTTGGTTATCGCTCCTGCAGTCCGGCAGCGCAGCCAGACCGCTGCCAGGGGCGGCCTTCGCCAAGGTTCCTCCGGCACTCCAAGCTGGAAACGGTGCAGGAAGCGTCTGTTGTGGTGGCCTGAACAGAAAGGGACGTTTATGGTCTGCACCCCAATTTTTGGAGCTGTCCAATTTGCCCCATACTTGGGGATTTTTGCTTCAGGTGTGGATTTACCTTGTGGGCGCTGGCGATCTGCTTGGCAGCCTCCGGTGGCCCAAAATGCTGCCTGCTAGCACTGGGCTGGCCCGGGTGGAATAAAAATAAAATAATAAATAAATGATACAGATGTTCTGGTGATGAGCCAGAGCAGCTTTGCTTGCTTGAAATACTTCTGTAGACAGTCCATCTGGGTCTGCCTGTTCCTGCCCGCTAGCAGTATTTGGTAGCGAGATCACGTTAAGAGCAAGGTTTTGGTTTTGAATTTATCGATCGACCAAAAAAAAAAAAAACCCACCAGTCACAACGCACAAAACCCCAACGAACAACAAAAAAAAACCCCAAACCAAACCCACAAACTCCGGCCGTTTTTCCTCTCTGCTCCGTAATGTGCTGGCCCTGCTTGTTTGCTGCTTGGCTCGGAAGCAGCAGCTCAAAGTGCCCGTCCCTCGCTGGGGCCGTGCCAGGAATTGTTGCGTGCCAGGCCAACCCACGAGCGCTTTGTCCTGGAGAGGGTTCCAAAATAGGCGCTGGAAGGGAACCTGGTAGGTGACACATCCACAGGCGGCGGTAAATGTGCCGGGGGGGGGGGTTGTGGTTTTTATTCTGAAAGCTTCGGACACTATTGTAGATCGCCGTGGAAAGTTAACCCTTTTGCAACAAGTAGTAATGGGGGTAAAAAAAAAACCACAACTCAGTCCTTTTATGGACCTGCTGCACATTCGTCATTACTTAATCATTATCGTGCGCTTAATCATTGTTTGTCCATTTCCTTATTTCTAGTTTTTAAGCTAAAATAAGGAAGTCTGAAGCAAATAACAAAATATTCTTTCCTGGGAAATGTGATCTAATTCATTCCCCTCCGATTCTTCCAAATAATAGAGATCCCTGTGAAATAAGCTCGAAATAAAGTAGCGTTTTTGTTATTTTCCTTAAAAATAGCTGTTTTGGGGAGACAGAGGTGAGGTCAAATGTGCTTCGGGCTCATTTCTTCAGGTTGTCCTTCGTGAACGGATCTGTGCCTTGTCCAGGACAGGATCTCACTTGTGCAGGTGCAGACAGTTATTGCAGTTCCTTTTTTTTTTTTCTGAGCATTTTTGGTGCTGATGGGCAGAGTCGTCTGGTACAGATTCCTTTGAAGTCCAGCATGCAGGATGCTCGTTGGATTGTGAGGTTAACTAATCCATTCAGGCTACTTGGGCACTGCTTTCATTTTTATTGGAAGCTATAAATAATGGTAATAAGAGACAATTCAGTTAGAAGGGCAAAATATGAGGGACGCAGCTGCGTCAGGGCCTGTGAGCGCAGCCAGGTAGCTTAAGTCTTTAGTCTTTAAGAGGTGATGATAACGCAGCCAGCTTCAGTTACACGTGTGGCTAAAGCTGCGGTGCGAGGGTTGGACGCGGCGGCGGGGACAGGAAAATGAATGGAAGCTGGAAATAAAAGCAGGAAGTGCAAAATGAGATTTGGCCTGGCTCAACCCAAGCGGCTTTTATTGGAAAAATAACTTGCCTCTGCTCGGCGTTTGCCTGTGCACACAGCAGTAAAGCTCCCTCCCCGTCAAGGAGAGAAAATAATCCCAAAACCGAGGCTGAAACAGTCTGAGCAGCTCACCGCCGGCTGAAGGCGGCGATGCTCGGCGCAGAGAAGCGCTGTCGGGCGTCCCCCTGGGCTTCCACGTCCCGACGGAGCTGCTGCTGCCGAGCCCCGTGCTCGGGCTCAGCCTGGTGAAGGTGGCTGTGGGGACAGCAGCAGGGCCGCCCGGCAGGCAGGCGGCCAGGCGCGAAGCTACAAGCGCGGGCTGAAACTGCTGCCCGTACCGAATTGGTTCCTTACATGCTTTTATCTGTGCAAGATGCACGCATGAACTTGAACGCGAATGTGTTTCGCTGAAAGGATGTCATATTCCCGTTGGAGTGGGATATATTCACCCGCATTCCCAGTCGGAGGAGGAGACCGCTGCTTTCTGCAGCGCGGATTAGCCGTGAGTTACGTTACGATGCTGTAAGGAGCAGTCCTGCAGCGGCTAGCTCAAAAAGTTGGGTGTGCCTGTCCTCCTGCGTAATCTGTGTGGCATTTAGGAGCGGTTTCACAGGTGGTTTCTCACCTCCGATGTCTGTGACACGTTCTTCTGGGGGCCCGTTTCCTTCCATAGGGTGTGCAGCTGCTGAATAAAGTGACAGACGCGGCACTCTCACCTCTGCAGGTGGTGAAAATCACGTTATTTCGTGGGTGAAGTAGCTAAAAACAAGAGTCACGGCAGCACTAGGTATCTTGAAGCGATTCTTCCACTGTTTCCCTTGAAGGTATTTTTCCTCCATGTGATTTTAGGGCTGCAGAGCGTCCGATAACGCCCCTGCAGCCTGAAACTCGCCTTGTCTCGGAGAGGTGCGGAGGACGGAGACCGTGCGGGTGCTGCGGCGCGGCCGCGTCGGGCACAAGGACTGCGGCTGTCCCCGGGGTGCTGTTTCTTGCAGTGCGTCTGCAGGAAGGGGGGTTTGCATCCAGTCCTTCAGCTGGTATTGCCGTCGTGGGTTAGGTGTTACGGTTTTCCAGCAGAAACGCTTCATTAAGCCTCCAAAGCTTTCGAGTTTATTTTTTTGTGACCCGTGTTTGCTCAGAAAAGGCGTAATAAAAGAGGAACTCACCAATGCGCAATTGGCCAGGGTTTTCGGAAGAAGCTGGCTGTCTAGGCGAGGAGGGATGTGACAAACAGGTAAGTCCCTGCAGAAGCAGACGAACACCACGAGAAGCCCAGCGTTACGTTTCAGTGGCTCGAGGGCTTTGCTGGGCTCGCTGGTGTGCGAGCCAGGGCTCGGCAGCCCCCGGGGGCACGGAGCCCAGCCCGCGCGTGGGGCTCTCAGGGCTGGTTGCCGTCTGAAACCGGTTGGGGTGACACCACCGGGACAAAAGCCTGGGGCTGGCAGCGGGATGATTTAACGAGCGTGAGGGCAGGTGGGCTGCTCTTGGTTTTTTATTTTCATTTTTCCACCACGCTTGCGTCTTTAAAATAAGGAGGCACTCCGAGCGCTTCCCGGTTGCCGGTGGGGTGTTTCCTCTGCCGTTAGGAGGACTTGGACATGAGCAGAGCTGTTCAGGTCCAGTACCCTGGCCTCCCTCTGCTGTAACGTATGTATGGTTTTCTGGGGCTGGGTTGCTAAACCTCTGTGCTTTAGGCCCCCGCTGCAAGCCCTGTGTGAATACCTCTGTTCCCTGGCTCTTTACTGCCTGACAGCAGTTCTGTCTTTATTTTCGTGAAGCCACGGCGGTGCTGATCCATTAGCTCAGCCCGTAGGATACCTCCTCCTTTGGCTCCCCATATGGCAGCCTGCTCCCAGTCCTGCACCCGCCCCGAGTCCCGCACCCTCCGGCTGATTCCCACGAGGTCTGCCCACGTCTGTGCGTGCATGCCCGGGTGTTTCGGCCTTTCTCTGCAGGTGCTGGGGAGCCTGACCCCGCTCTTGGCTCAGCGGTGCGCTTTCCCACGCGGGAAAGCCGCAGCCCCCGGTGTCTGTCCCTGAACTCCTCCCCGTCCCCGTTCCCAGGCCGGAGCACCGGTTTTGCACTCCGGCGGACCTTCCGCTGCTCTTTAATGAGCTCTTTGGCATGCTTTTGTGAGCCTCCTTAATGCAGGATGTATTTTTAGAGCCGCTCGCGCTCGAAGCCGTGCGCTGATCGTTGCTCGGCCCTGAGCGTCCCGCTCCGGACCAGCTGGAAGCCGCCGATCCCCAGGGGCGGCCGGTCCTCGCTCGCGCCCCGCTGACCCGGCTCTCCTTCCCCTTGCACGCCCGTGAGCTGCCCGCAGAGCGATTGTTACACACAGAGACCGGGGTTTGGACTTCTTCTGTTGTTTTTTTTTTTTTTTTTTCCCCAGGTGGGATAGAGAAGGGAGCTGGGAAACGCCGGGGAGCTGGTCGGGGACGAACAACAAAAAAAAAAAGCTGGGAGCCCCCAGCGAGAGGGGGACCCGAGAGGGACGAGCCTGAGCGAGCAGAGGAGGTGGAACTCATAAACAGGCGATTGTCCTGATCTAATCAGGAGCCCTATTTTTACACATCCTGTGCTCTGTGTATGTTGTTTTTTTCTTTTTAAATCGAAAGAGCGCACCGCCGTTTTTTTTTTTTTTTTTTTCCCCTCGCCTGCTTCCCAAACAGGAAAAGCCAGGGCTTTTATTTTTTCCTCCCAAGGAAGAACTCCGAACTGCTGCTGAATGACAGGCCTATTTTGACAAGGCAGAGGTGTAAATATACGAGGGGTCGGGCTGGGCTCTTTAATCTTCGCGTGGGACGGGGCTTCGAGAAGCCTCTTCCGCAGGACGCAGCTCGGGAAAGCGCGGGGGCTGCTGCTTGCCTCTGCCTCCGCGCTGCTGGGCTGGCTCCGTGGTGAAGTGGATGCGCAAACTGATATTCCCGGGGGAGATATCCAGGGCTAGGAGGGCTGGTTTGCTGCAGAAGCCGAATGTAAGCGCTGCAGGGCTGTGAGGGCGCTCCTGGCAGCGGTTCTGCAGTTGGGCGCTGCCCTGTGAGCATCCCAAAGCAGGCACTGCAAGGCGACGAGGTCCTGGTGTCCTCCAGCACCCCTTGCCCTCCACTGCCCCTGGCTGAAGCACTGCTACAGCTGCAGACGGGTCTGAATACCGCCGAGGAAGCGTCTGGTGTCCGTGGTATTTGAGGTGCTTGCCGTGGAGGAGCCTCAGAGCAGCTCCACCCGCTCTTGGGAATTGCCGGGCTGTTCCGCAGCGTGTTTATGAAGCGGATCAGCCGGCCCCGAGAGCCCCTCCTGGCCTGGAAACGCCTGGCTCGCTCGATAGCCGCGGGGCTGGAGGGCGGATTTCAGCGCCCAGCACCGCGTGCGTCGCGCCTGGCCCTGCCGGCGCGGCACCTGGGCAGAGGCGAGAGCTCCGTGCCGGATTTCTCTGTGTGCTCCGGGTGTGTTTTCTTCTCCTTAACTCTCCCGTTGGGGACGCTGGGGTCCTTTGAAGCGCGCTGGCTCGAGGCCTGAGCCGTTGCACGTTGCCTTTTTAAAATTCCTTTTGCGCTATCAGCTGGAGGCAGCGTCCTTCGCTTCCTGTCCTCAATAGCTGCGAGCGGCTTTGTTCTGCTCCGGCGAGAGCTGGGTCTTGGGTAGCTCACCAAGTCGGAGCTGGAAAACTCTCTAGGAACCCTTGGTAGGAGAGGTGCTTATCCCATCATTTGGGGCTGTTAGCGTTAATTTTTGCTAAAAACAAAAAGCTAAAACAAACCGAGCTGCTCGCGTTTTAGGAAATCCTGCAGCTGCCTGAGCTTGGCGCGGCGACCGGCACGAGGTGCTCGTGTCCCCCCGTGCTGTGCTGCTTTGCACGTGGTGGGTGCGGGACCCCACGGTGGCAGTTTGATGTTTTTCCCCCCCACCCTGTTTGGTGCAGCCCTTGGGTTGCAAACTGAGCCTCTGCAGTGCTGGAGGCGGCTCGGGCTCCTTGCTCATGTGGGAGAGGCCTTGGGGAGCTTGTGCTGCCGGAGCCGCCCTGCGCTCTTGAATTTCTGGAGCAAACTTTCCGAGGTAAATTCGCTAAAGCCTTTGAAGCTCTGGAAAAGGTTTGTTGAGTAAGTCTGTCTTTGCTGTGCACTGAATGCCCATGCTAGTTGCTCCCTCTGCTGTACCTTCATCTTTCGTTCCTGCAGGAAGATATCGTCCTGCCTCCCTGCTCTCCATCTCCGCTGGAGTTCTCATAAAGCGTTTTTTGGTTAGAAACGGGCACGGTGTAAGAAGGGTAAGTATCCACGTGCTGGTTAAAAAATGGAAAGTGGTGACGCTTCACTTGGCTCCCAAGTCAATTTAAAATGCTTGCGATCGATGTGGCGGTGGTGCCAGATCTGTAGGAGGCTGGGGGTCGGTCCCTGCGGGGAGGCAGTGCTGCAGCCCCAAGGAGGGCGGCGTCGCCGGAGCCGCTGCTCGACGAGCACCTGCAATTAATCCCCCTTTGCAGTAAGTCTCCTGGCAAGGATGCCTTAGGCTTGCTGTTCCCTTTAAATGCCGCTTCTGCTCGGGGTCTGCTCCTCGCAGACAGCACAGACAGACCTCCCTCAGCCCCTCGGGTCTCTGCTGGCCACGCGAGGCGTTCCCAGCATCTGCTCCCCTGGTGGCTCCGTGCTCGGAGCAGAGCACGCCGGCGTTCACCGCCCTTCCCCGCTGGCTGAGTGGCCTTGCTTCCCTTGGCAGCGTTATAGTTTTGTTTTCTTTTTTTAAGGACGAAGGAACTATTAAATTATCTCCGCTGACCTTTGCACAACGCAGACCGTAAATTCCCCGCTAAAGGCCGTGGCCTTTGCTTGAGCTCGAGCCGGGATTAGGCGTTGATGGAAAAGCGTTGGGGTGGAAAGTTTGTCTTCTCTCGTGGTTCTTTATTACAAAGGCATTACTCTTACTGCTTGCAAAACCAGGAATCTGCCTGGCTGTGGTTCCCAGGTGGGCTGAGCCCTGCTGCGGGGAGCAGCGCAGCGAAGTGCTGCCCGCACTTACACAGCAAATGGTAGAAACAGGTCAAGTTATTCTGTACGTGGGTTCCTTTATTTTCTTTAAACTAAGCAGATGGCGCTCCTTAGGTCACTCGTAGGGTTCATCTGGGCTGAAGTCAGGGTTTCTGAATCAGCTTCAGCCTGTCCTTTCTCTTCCAGTTTATCAAATAGGTCTCTTGCACCAGTAATGCCACCACGCGAGCGTTAAGCAGCAAAGAAACGCCGTTAGGATCGTGTCACCAGCATCATCCGGGAACGAAAACTCAAAGCAGGTCGCTGTGAGCCACTGCTGTTACTCCCCGGTCTTTGGGGGCTGATTTTCATGGAATCATTAAGGTTGGAGAAGGCCTCCCAGATCGCCTGGTTTTGCTGCAGGTGGTGGCCGCGTGGGTCTGGTTTCCCCCGGTCCGTGCCCACAAGGGGACGCACGAAGTGTGGCTCCCCCAGGGGTCACAGCAGCGGCTGCTGTGGGGACGGGTTGGGCTTTCTGGCTGTCCGCTGTAACGCTCTGGGTGGCTGTGGCTGAAGGAACACGCTGAAGTTCAGACCCAGGTGGACGAATTTTAACAGGAGATGTTGGAATTGATCCTCCTACTGATTTCATTCATTGTGTGCGGCGGGACACAAGCACCTCGCCGTTCGCAGCCAGCATTCCCTGTCTTCATGCACAAGGTAACGTTTTCCATCTGCAACCCCATCAGGGCATTGACCTGTCTGAAGTTTTCTTGTAGCTCTGGTTCCTACACTGTCCCTGGGCATGGATGTGACCTGGGTTCCCAGCTCCCCGACGAGCAGACGCTGCTGGAGCAGGGCTTTAATACATTTATCGAGCAGCCTGCGGAGCAGTCCCAGTTGTGGCAAAGCCAATTTGTCCGTGCGGGTTTTTGTTTTGGCTCGCGCAAGCTGCTTCATTTTCCTGCCTGTCCCGGCTGATGTATGGCTCTGGAGACGGATGTCTGCGGTGGTCCCCGTCCGGTGCTCCGAACAAGCTTGCTTTGTGGTTTCGGTTGGAACTTTCGGCATGGATTTTTAATTAAGCTGTAACACAGAAAACTGTCTAGGCGAATAACAGCAGACGTAAATCTGAGGTGAAAGCCTCATATATGTTTTTGAGTCTAGTGTTTCTTACTAAATCCTTTTAAGTGACTAGCAAATACTTGTTTCTTGGGTACACGGCACAAGTAGAAACCGTATCCCGGATGTTTTCTGAAACACGCTATGTTTTTAGAACAAATTCAGATCACTTTTCTATTTTTTTTTATTTTTCCCCTCTGTAGCCACTTCAGGCTGGTAACTGCAAAATCAGGAGGTGCTCTGGGGCAGGAGGTGTCCGGAGGCTGATCCCGGCTGCCCGCAGCCGGCGTTTCGGGGAGCACGCCGCGGCCCTCCTGGCTCCAGCACCAGGGCAGGGTGAGGACCTGGCTCTCCTACGTGGTGCAGGAGCCCGGCACCGCTTTCGTGCGCCGAACGAGGACGCTTGAGGTGACCCGGTGCCGTGGCGGTGGCTCGGTTTTGCCAGGCGCTGAGCCTCTGGTGCTGAGCCCGGTCCTTGAGCTGGTTCCTTGCCGGCCCGTCCCGCTCCCCCTGCTCTGTTTTCTGGCAGAGTGCGGCTGAAAAATGTTGGGTACGAAGGGCTGTGCCGAAGGGGAGGTGAGGAAGGCCTCTGAGATGACGCCTGCGATGGGCAGCCGCCCCCAGCACCGTGCTGCGCCTCCGCTGCCCGGTCGGGAGCTGGTGCTTGCCTTGTCCTGGTGCTGGCGCCTCCTCGCTGCGGCTCCTGGGGGGCTTGGGGCCAATTTCCAAGACCCTGAAAAGGGCTGTGTCTGTAAATCCAAGCAGCGCGATCGCTTCTGCTTCCCTGTCTGGGTGCAGGAGCAATAAAGGCTAGGAAACAGGCGTTTTCATGTGTTGGTGTGCCATATGTTGGCCGTCCGCGTTTCCTTTAGGGTTTGGACCTAACCTTTACCGTCTCCTCTAAATCTGACCTGGTAATACGAAAATTTAGGGTTTCCTTTGGTGCCATCAAGTGGCAAAATGCAGTATTGGTGCTTGGTGGAGGTGATGAGGGGTAGCAGGGGCTGCAAGCAGGAAGCATCCCTTGTGCTTGAGGGTGCGGTGAGATTGCGGGGGATGTGTCTGTGTGGGAAGGACGCGATCTGGGGACGGTAGGGATAATTTTACATCCTCAAAGAGAGGCTATGGAGGGCATAACGGATTTCCTTCTATTTCCATCTGATTCCTGGCCTTCTCATTAATCTCAAGCATTTATATGCTTACGTCATTTGCTCCTAAACAGGCTCTAAACATTTAGTTTATTTTATGAAGCTGATCAGGTGTGTCGGTGGGCAGTGAGCAAGACCAGTGAGCGGATGGTGCTCACAAGTGCAGACTGAACCCAGCCTGCCTTTGGCAGCAGCGGCCACGAGCAAGTACATTGCATTTTAGCCTGCAAAAGACGTCCCATGTTCTGTACCTTTCTCTCTTTCACTCTATTAAATATTAAATTACCTTTACAGACAGAAGCAGAGCTGGAAGCAGAGTCCATTTGATTGCTTTCTGTTCTGTGCCAGGACCTGCCTTGCGTATCACCCTGCTGGAGGCAGGGTTTCTGTGGTAGAGATGCCACTAGTTCGCTTCAGGTTTGCCGCTTCTAACGAACCAAACCCACGATGTTTTTTCAGTCCCAGTTTTCTAATCTGAACCCGTGGGCTTGTCGCAAAGCGTAGCTTTCAGGTGTCAGGATGGTTCTTGGCCGTACAGCTGCAGGGAGGTTGCTAGCTGATCCTTCCCCTATTTTTTACTGCTTAACAAGCTGGATTACCTGGACTGGGTGCACAGGTGTTGCTGTTGCTGCAAGGTTACCCCTTACTGAGGGGAGGTGATATTTTAGGCACCTGAGCATCCCCTAGGCCCCAGCCTGGGTGGTCACTGGGCATTGCTGGGGAAAAAAAAAATGCCCCAGATACAACTGCCAGGCTTCACACGCCATATCCTGTGGACAGCAGTTTTCCAGGAGAGCGTCAGCAAGAAATGAATACTGTGACAAATCCTTTTTTTCTTAAGCCTGAGCTGTGGAAGCGGCTGAGCTGTCTTGACAGGGGTAAAATGAGAACTTCAGAAGGGGAAAAAGAATTCACCTGGAAGCAGATACTCGATGTACAAGGCTGAAGACCCAGAGATACCGTTTATGCACAACGCAAAGCCAGGTGAGAGAACAACACTGGTCCAGAAGCCTGCCCAGCCTCCCAGAAACACTGGCAGGTCCTTCAGGAGAGTGTAACTCTGATATACCCTGTCCTGCTCATGTTATTCATGTATGAGCTCCTTCCCTTCAAATAGGTAAGAGGTTGAGGATCTTCCTGTGCCGGAGCTGCTCAGCAGCTGCGGGACGAGCAGCACCATCAGCCTCTTCAGTTGTGCAGTCCTTGTGGTAACAGTCACTCTCTTCGTGCCGTGAGGATTTTGGCTGAGGAGCGGGGAGCCGACAATCCCTTACTCCGGGCCCTTCCCAGCCCGCAGTCCGGGTTGCCTTCCTCCTGGGCAGCAGGAGACGAGCCAGCGTGAGGTGTGGAGGCACAAATGTCAGCGCTGATGGCTTCAAAACAACCTGATTAGCCCTAATCAGCTCAGTGCCTGAACTGCCTGCTAATGTTTTGGTCTTGCCGTTGACCCCATTTGAGATTCACCCTGTGCACGTCTCTTCTCACATCGCCCTTTGCTAAGCCTGCATCTTCGTGCTGCCATCCGTGGCAGCGTTGTGGGCGTGCTGGGTTGGGCAGGCTGCTGGTTTTTGAGCAATTTGGTCCTGTCTGGGCCAGGATGGAAAGTGCAGGGTGCGTGCTGAGAGGCGCAGCCCTCTGACAGCCGATGCTTCCTGCACGGCTCAGGATCAGTTTCAATTCCATCAATCGCTAAATGGGGTTTTTAGACAACAGGCTCCTTCCCCGCCCGCTTTCTGCCAGAGCACTTCTTGGCTTTGTGCATTAGAAACGTTTGAAGGACAGGATGCCTTTGCTGTCTTCGGTTTGTAGGCAAAACCCGCTGCTGCTTTGCCTTACAGCCCTTCAGCCCAGGCGTGCGTGCTGGGCTGCGCTGCGTGCTGGCTTCCCCCCCCCCTTAGTGTGGACGCTGTGCTAGTCTGAGAGTATTTGGCCTCTCGAGGAGACTGATAATGAGGGGCTGCGTGTCCTTCAGCCACGGCCACATTCACTTTGGGTTCTGATAAGCACAGCTCGCAAACACTGCTGCGGAGGCAGGGATTCAGCCAGCTGCAGGCACGCTGCCCTTTTATTTTTACCGCTACCCTTTGTGCGTGTTGCATACCTCCAGGTGGAGGGGTAGGCTGGATGGCCTCTAGCCTTGTAAATCTTCACAGTTTGAAAATCCATGCCCGTAGCGTGGCCGTCGGGTTTACGCAGCCCCGAGCTGCACAGCACGCTCGCCCCTCTGCTTGCACGCTCACCCGCCGTGGCCCCAAAACTCAGCACGTCCTTCGGGTGGCCGCCGCCTCCTGAGGGTAAACGTTCCCCAGCCGGAGCGAGGGGGTTGGAACCTCAGCACCCTTCTCAGGGAAAGAGAAGGTTGCTCCTGGCGGTTAGAAACACAGCGTTAGAGAGCGCAAAATGTATGGTGTTGTAAAGCTGTCGTGAAAAATGCTCGTGCGTTGCTTGGGCGAATTCCTGTAACGCTTGCCGTGGTGTGTCCCAAACGGCCCCTTAGCTGCGGGAATCGGTGCTGCTCTTCCACGAAGTGCTGCTACCGAGGCCCTGCGGGGTGCTGAGCTGCAGGTGCCTCTCTTCATTTCGCACAGAACAGGGGAAACGCTCAAGCACCAGGTCCCAGGACTCTGCGCAGAGGCAGCTGTAGGGCTGGAGATGTTTCTACCTCCTGGGGTCCCGCCGGGGCAGCTTTTCCCTCTCTCCTGGCCTTCCTGTAAGTAGAAATAAATTTCCAGCGGCACTGATGTATTTTAACTGCTAAATCTCCTGTTTCGCTGCCTGAGGGTAACACCCCTTAATTTGCCATCCCTATCCCTTGCCTCCCCCTGGAGCTGGGGGGTGCAGTGTGGGGAATGAAAGCAGCCCGTGCCTGCCGACAGCCGGACCTGGGTGGCAGAGGTCAGTGCTAGCAGCTGCTGACAAATACTCAATTCACTGGCTTTAAAAATAGATGCAATACGTAGCTTTAAAATAGGAATTGACATCTCAAACCGTAGCTTTGGCTTTCTTCAGCAGCGTGTACTTCGATCCAGGTGTTAATCCAGAGCCGTATGCTGTAGGCTTTGCTTACAGAGATGAAAAAAGGCTTTTTTTTTTTTTTTTTTTTTAAGGCCCTTGAAGGACATGGTTTCTGTTCCTGAAGGGCATGGATTTCCACAGGGCTGAGTAAAGGCGTTGTCTGGATGGCTTTACCTGCACAATGGAAGAGAAGGGAAAGGAGATGTTCCTGTCAGCTAAGCCTGCTGCCTCCATTAGATAGACGTGCTTTCAGGTGGGGATCTGCAGGGTGTGCTCTGGGCAGTACCGCGCTTTGCTTGGCTACGGCTTTGCTTATCTGTTACTGTTGGATATCAGAGAGGGGCTCAAAGACCTAAATCGCAGCCCTTTTCACCTTTACCCAGAGAAAGGAAGCCAGATATGCTTTTTTTAAAGCTTTCCTGCTGCTGGCTTGGGACTGCCACTGCTGCACCCCGCCTCCCTGGCGGGGTTGCATCCCTTCTGCTCTGTATTTGCTTCCCCCTCTCCCTAGCTCAGAGCCGCCAGCCCCTTGGTGACCCTGCTTTGGGTGCCTGTCAGGCTCCTGCAGGACCACCAGGAAGGCTCTGCTGGCATGGCAAAGCTGGGCAGTACCTCCTCGTCACCCAGAAACATTTTAAAATTTATTTGTAAATGCTTTTTGCTTTCTTTCGACTCTTTACTCTGGAGTTTGTAGGAGCACAAACCAAGTGACAAGAACTGGGAGCTTGCTTTCAGGATAAAACCTCCTCCAAAGCCATGAAGCAGTCAAGTGTGTCTTTGAGAAGACCCCGCAGTTTCTTTTGTGGGTGCTTGTGGTTGTGTGCAGCACCCTAAGAGAGCTGGGGCAGCCTGAGATCTGCTTAGGCTCATCGTTATTTCCCCTCCCGTGCTTCGGGGCTGCTCTTGCTGTGTGACAGCATCCTGCGGCTGGCCCCCGTGTCAGCAGAGCTACTGTCTGCCCACATCCCCTAGCAGTGCCCTCCCAGATCGAATGGTACGGCTTTCAAATCGCCAAAAAAAACCCAAACCAGGTTTAATTAGCATTAAAACTGGGATAATTAACTTCCTTATATAGAGAAAAGCAACTAAGAAATCAGTCAAGCTGGATCAAGTTCATGAATGTGGACTCGTAGGGCGTAAAGGGCAGCAGGACAGCTGGGTCGAGACCTTATTTCTGCTTATTTTTGGGGCAGCAAATGGTGCCTGGCCCCCGGGGTCCCTGGGACCCCCCTCCATCGGTGTGTTTTGGACCTGGGGACCCCGTCTGAGGACTGGCAGTGTCGCCTGTCCTGGTTCTTGGCGCAGGGCTGCGGCAGCTGGAGGAGCCCAGTGTGTTCGAGCAAAAATCATGTCCACTTTGCTGTGTGATTGAACGGCTCCTCTTGATGGTAACGACCTCTTTTGGCCCTTATTTCCATTTAGATGTTTTAAAAAAAGTATTAGCCCCGTGTGGCTTAGTTAAGAAGTTCTTATGAGTACTATGCAACATGCTAAATCTGTGCTCTCAAGGTTCCTATAAGGGGAAGGTCAAAAATTAACTAAAAAAAGCAAAGTGAGCTCTTTCTGGTGGGAATTATTTGTTGGTGGGAAGTTACTTGTTGGTGCTGGGTGCTGCCAGCACCGTGTCTGCCTCTCGGACAGCCGAACATCCCCAGACTGATCCCGTTACCTCGCCAGAAGTAGTGAACGTGGGGGGAAAGGGGAAAATAGTCGTACGGCCCCGTTGTACCCGGGTCAAGGGCCACTTCGGGCTTGCTGTGCTTGGAAACAACTTCGCTCTTTGTGAATGGAAGTATATCTCAGCAGAAGTGTGTGCCTAGCTCAACGCGAAGCCTAAACAAGCACATACTTCGCTTCTCGCTGGGATTGTTGTAAAACAAATGCAGACCAAATGTTGTTCCTCTCCACGGCAGCGGGGACGGCTTGTTTCGGTGCGTGACCGAGGGCTCCCTGCTCTGGCAGCTATGCAGGACTGCTGCTGGAGCTGGTTTAGCTCCTCGTAGCTCCCTTGCTAAGAGGGGAAAAAAAAATTCATTTATTTGCAGTGATCGAGGAAGGCTGATGTACGCTGTCAGGTCATCGGCACTTGTAAAAACTGTGGGATGAACAGAGAGCTCATTACAGACCCACCACTCTGCCTTGCTTAGTTTTTATGTGCAGAAGTCTAATTTTCCTAATTTTCCCTGGGCTATCAGGCTGCCGTTGCATCGCTTAAAGTAACAGAGAATCACATCCTTAGATCACGTACTGTAAAGCAGCAGTGACTTTTTTTTTCCCTCCTCCCCAAAAATCCTTGGTTCAAGTGAGAAGCTGTCTCCATACGGAGTGGGTTGCTTCGTTGCCAGTTAAGAAGAAGCCCAACCTTAAGTTCTGAAATGAATTGTAATTAGTAGTTATTTAAAATGGGGAAATGTCATCCTGAGGAGGAGGAGGGTGTGAATTGGGGTGAGCCCAGCGGTGCCGCCCGATGGGGTCGGTGGGTGGTGGATGCAGGGCACGGCTCGCGAGCAGCAGCCGCAGCTGGGGGCACACGAGGGAATTCCCCCCGCTGCCGAAAACAATCGCTGGCAGCTGGCTCCTGCAAACAGGGGAAGAATAAAGGCTGAAGCCCTTTGAACGACTTGGGCATGGGTTTTTGTGCTGGTGCAGGGTGTGTGTGGCCTGGTGCGGCTCCGGTACCCCCCGTGTCCCTTCCCTGGTGCGGTTCAGGCTGGCACAAGGGCATTTGCACCTTTGCCTGCACAGGCGGCAGCTGGAAGCGGTTTTCTTCTAGTTAGTGAGTCTTCCTGGGCAGCCTGGGCTCGTTGTTACAAGCCCCAGTCTGGGAAATAAGTGCTAGGGCAGCCTGCTCCTGCGTTACAGCTGGCTTTCTCCTGCACGGGGGCTGCCTTGTGGGCTGGAGGGTTTAGGGAGCGGAGGTGGGATGAGGGTCACGGAGGTGGTGGGCTTAGAAGAGATGGCCCTGCTGGAAGGGACCCGCACAGATCAGCGAGTCCTGACCTCTGCAGGGCTAACCAGAAGTTAAAGCGTGCTCTCGAGGGCATCGTTGTGGGCAGAGAAGGACTTTTATGAGGGGCACTGGTGGCTGAATGGCAGAAGCAGTGTGGGATAAACCACTTGTGTTTGCTGCCCACGAGCTGCAGTGCTGCTTATTTAAGTCTTACTGTATTTCCTTGAGTGCTGACTGTTAAAGTGACAGGTCTGGTGGCATGGGCATCCTGTGGCTATTTTCATAGGGAAGCATTTAATGGTAGCATCTTTATTTAGTGTACTCTGTTTTATCGTACTGACTTTCCCCTAAATCAGAGTAGTTACGATTTTCTCCTACTTCGCTAAGCTCTTTGTGTTTCGTTTGCTAGCAGCGTTACGGACACGAGTGCTGCACTGCCCAGCTTGGCCGAAACACCACAAAGCCCGGCCTCTGTGGTCCTCTCCCATCGAGGGCCTTGCGTGCACGGCTCCAACATCATGCTTCAGTGCTTGGCATTAAACGCTGGCGTGCTCTCTGTACCTGCCTTGGATATAAGTGGCTGTGTGGTAGGTAGGAGGAGAACTGGCCTGGTTCATGGTCTCAAATTTTCGATGCCTTACTACGGTGAAGTTACAGCTTCCATGGCTTCTGCTTGCTCTCGGGCTTGGAAGCGCTCTGAGTTCTGGCACCGCCGCGGCTTGTTGTGTGGCCGTAGGCGCTGCTCTTAATCCTTCTGTGCCTGCGTTTGGCAGCATCTAAAATATGCACGGTGCTTCCCTTCAAAGGGAAATTGGGACAGATTGGTGTTTGCGAGGTGTTCTGATAGCTTCCGATAAAAGAGAGCGTTTAAGGGTGCGCGGTTGGTTTAGGTTCTTGTTTTAATGCGTACACGATTGAAGAAGTATTCTGGTGATCTCAGAATAAATACAAATGTTTGGGGAGATCCTTGGTAACGTTATGCTTGTAGGAGTACTGCGCAGCACGTGCTCGGCGGGTGCCTCTGCAGGCAGGAACGGAGGCTGCCCGCCTGCCCTCCGCGCTGCAGCACGGTGAGGCCTCGCGCAAGGGCGATCGCGGTTTATTCAGCGAGGAGGCGACGCGCCGTTTCCAAACCCTCCTTGGTAACCCCGCTATTCGGGTTTCAATTGCCTGAGCAAACTTCCCTCTGGCTGATTCCGTGTCTGGCTTCAAGCCATACGAAACCCGCTGCAGTTGGAGCCTGGGTTGCTCGTCAGCGCGAAATACTTGGCTACAGCCTCCCCGCGAGCAGAGTTCAACTCGAGGCCTTCCAGATAATGCAGCCGGACTGGCGTGGGTCGCCTGCATGCCGCAGGGTGCGTTACGCGTTGTTCGGCAGCTGCTGGAGCTGGGGGGGATGCTGAGCCCCGGTGCAGTTCAGCCCTCGCGACACAGGGTGGCGGTGCCACTTAAAAGTCTGGTGGCCCAAAGCCGGGCATAGGCTCGGGTTTGGTTTGCTGTCATCAGGGACATGGTGCTCTGGTGCCTCTGAATTACCTTTTTTCTGTGCCTGTTTCTCCCCAGGCTTCGCCCCTCCTGCGTGATCCGCAAGGCACTGATGGCGTTTGTGCACGAGCTGGTGGGAAAGCTGGTGGTGAGCGCTGCTGGGGAGCCCCCAGGATTTCTGGCAGTGGTTAACTCACCCTCGTGCTTGGTACACACGACTTCATGTCCTTCAATCCCTGGTTTTGATCTTCCTCTCGACTTAAATCTGCTCTAGATCCTGCTGGCTGAGCACCCCCTTGGCAAGGACGAGCTGACCACGTACTGCTACGGCCGTAACTTTGCTGCTTCGGGGGAGCGTGGCTGGGGTGGCTCGTTTCAGCCAAGCCCAGTCTTGTTTCCCCCTGCTCTCTTGGATGCCCGTCTCCCTCCGGCCTCCCTGTCGTCCAGGCCTGTCTGTGTCACCCACAGCTGTCACGCCTCCTAACGCGCATTGCCCTAAAGCCCTTTCAGGCTTCGCGCCAGATCAGGAGCAGAACGTTTTGATGTCTCTTCCTTAGTAATCTTTATTCCCCGTAGCTGGGGAGAGCCTTTGGGCACCTGTGGGCCGTTTTTGTTGCTGGTTTGGCTTTGGTAAGGTCGGTTTTGATGTTGACAGAGGTCAGCAGAGGTCCCTCCAGTTCTTGGCCTGGTGCTGCTGTTCTGTTTCGTGTCTGGCGTATTAAGCTCTTGTCAGCACGTCTTGTATGGGTCGTGTTTTCTTTGTGCTGCTTTTGGCTAAATACGAGCCTGAAAGGGAACTCAGAGCGTGCCTTCTCCTTGCTCCTCCATCTCTTCCAGTGCTGCCGACCCCATGGCCTTTGTTTTGCCATCCTCTGCAGCGTGAGTGCCTTGCAGGCCTCTGCCTGGGACCGAGCAGTGCTCTGCCCTCCAGCCCCATCCCATAGCCTGCGGCTCTCTCCAGGATGAAAGCGTGGCAGGAGAACAGCCCCTACGGGCTCGCAGGACCAGCCGGGCACAGCTAAGTCGGAGGCACTTACCAGTCTGTGGCCAGACAGCCCGGAGGAGCTGGAGGAGCATCTACAAGATCTTTCTCAAGCTTGAATCTATCTCGCTGGGAAAGGCTGAGCCAGCCTGTGAAGATCAGCACTGTGCAAGAATTACTGACTAAAGTGCCTCCCACTGCTTTTTTTTTTTCATCTGTTCGTGGTGGTCACTCGAAGTAATCCTTGTAAGTCTTTGTGGGGCAGGGGAGAGTCTGAATGACTGACTCCCTCTGTAGGAAACCAGCAGGATGTCTGGTTCAAGGAAAAAATATAGGGTGGTGTTTATGCAAGGTTTAAGGGGGCTGATTTTATGTCTGTGTGCTGTTCTTTAATGGAATTACAGCATGTCTGTAGGCAAGTTGTTTGGTACTTGTGTTATCCACCTCTGTGTAGCTCTTCCTCATGTTAGGATTGTAACATCCTTGGTTAATTAGGGTCACATAAATGTATGAAGTACTGAAGGTGACGTGCTTTCACTCTGGGAGATTACTTCCCAGTATCAGGATGTCTTCTGATATTTTGTTGTAGTAATCTGTTATTGCTGAGGCATGAATATATAACCATATGCCATAACAAGCAGAACTACATCTCATCGTTCCTTGTTGCTTTTCCTCCCAAGTGTTTAACGCCTAACATTAGCTCCTTCCTCTCCAGCTGAGGAGGGCTGACCTGCTTAGGCCCAGGCATCACAGCCGTGTGCGTGAAGGAACTGCAGGAAACCAGAGGTTCACAAGAGCCCCGAAAGTGGGACAGGTTTTGTGGTCAGCTCCCTGTCATCCCAGGAGGTGGGATGAGAAGGGTAAGGGATGCCTGCACCAGTGCTGTTATCAGCACATGGTGGTGGTGCCTGTCTTATGGTCCTTGTTGCAAGATATTATAGTAGTGGTGATAATCCTAGAATCAGTAGGTTGAGCATCTGGTCCAACCGTCCCTCTACCACCAGTATTACCCACGAAACCATGTCCCTAAAATGCCCTTAGGCACGTGTCCCTGATGTGGTTCTGAAGCTAAAGGTAAAAGTCTCTAGGTTCCATCTCTGAGGGTACCTGGGCATGGACATCTTCCTAATGTATTTGACAAAGATGTGGGACTCGCAGAGGTGTTGTTCCTACAGCTCCCTTGAAGGCAGAAGAGCCTGAAGGTAAACAGACAGATTTTGTGCCTTGCCTGCTGCTGGACGCTGCGTGGGCAGCGTAAAAGTCCTCCTCACAGGACCAGGTTGCTGATGCCTGCACATGCTGAGACGCTGAACTACATCAGCCACGGGAGAGGAGTCTGTAAGGAACAAGACTTGATTGTCCCAAATGTGAGTGGAATTGCCCCAGTTATGCTCTAAGCAAAGATGAGAGGTGCTTGAATTAGCTGCAGAGTTTTTGGGACCTTCTCAATGTTGCTGTGTTTGGGAAAAAGAGGGAGATGTAAAACAGAAAACAGAATTGGGAGCAGGACCCTGTTGTGAGAGGTGCTGCGGGATGAAGGTGTCTCGGTGCTGCTGGATTCTGGTGCCGTCCTGTGTCTGGGAGATCACAGAATCATTAAGGTTGGAAGAGACCTTCAAGATCATCTGAACGGTCTTTAAAAACAACTCGTTCTTAAATGGCAAAATGCGGGAGGACCTCAAACTTGTGGAAAAACAAAACCCAGAAGCAAACCAGACTTTGTTCATCAGTGCTTTGTGCAGGTACTGTGAACTGTAGGGATGCTGCTGTTAGAGGCGTTAGCAGAAAGTAATGATGCTCTGAAAAAAAAAAGAGGTACTTTAACAAATTAGTCTTCGTTTTTGATTGTTGTCTTGCGATTACGAATCCCGGTGTCCTTGAGGAGCAGAAGCTATCGTTTTGTAGACGTAATTGTTGGCGTGGTGTTGGGCACAGTTACTCCTGTAATTTGGGCTGTTGCCGCCTGGGGGGGGCTTTCCTGGCATTTAGGTAGCAAAGGAATAAAATGTTTGGTTCACCTCGTTCTTCTTTTCCCCTGGGAGCTGTCCCATCTAGACCTTTAGACGGAGCTTTCCCTTTCTCTTAGATTTCACATTAAATTATTTTATGGAGTTTGTAAGGATATAGCCATTAAAATATCAGGCTGATTTTAAATGTTTGAATATATATATATTTTTTTGGGGGGGGTAAAGAAAAGGCATGGCATTGGTGACTGACCACTGTTGTTGGAAAACACTCCCAGAATTGCAGACTAATTGAGCTTGGCAAGGATCTGTGGAGATTTCCTAGTCCCGTCCCCTGTTCAAGCAGTGTCACCCAGAGCAGGTCACTCAGGACGGTGTCCAGGTGGCTTTTAGGTATCTTCAGGGATGGAGGCACCTGAACATCTATAGGGTAACCCATTTCAGTGTTTCAGCACCATCATAGTAACAGCTGCGTGCGTGCTTTTAATTTAAAAAAAAAATCTTCAGTGGAATTTCTTGTGCGCATTTGTTCTCAGTGCCTCTTGTCCGGTCACTGGTCCCCGCTGGGAAGGGTCTGGCTCTGCCTTTCCTGCCCCCCATCAGATGTCTGCGTGCTCTCCAGAGGCTCCACGTCGCTGTTGAAGAGGTAACCTGCATTGTCCCAGCATCAGCCCCTGGGGACACAGCACCGCACGGGGTCATCCATCGTCACCGCGTTGCACAGTGTTTGAGCCGGCAGCGCCTGCTCTGTTCTCCTTTGGGTTAGCTGCGGAGTTTGGCTGGGTAAGGAGGAGGCTGGATGTACCCTGTTACGTGGCAAGATCTATTTCAGCGTGTACGCCGCAGTGTATCTGTATGTTGCAGGCTGTAAATTTTCACTCTGGTGCCTATGCTGAGCAAGACGACGCGTCTGGTTAGTGTACGTTGCGCTGAGCCGGGGCCAGCTTGGAAGCATCTTGCTGGAGAGGGGCACTCCACCGCTTCCCCGCTGGGCCCTGCCACGGGCTCGGGAAGCACGCAGACAAGTACTGCGCCTCCGGTCTGCTCTGAATTCGTCTGCCTTGGGACTGCAGTCATCGTGCTGCCGGGCTTTTCTGCACGCCCTGAATTAAGTATAGCTCCTTGGTACCTGATACGGGTGATATGGGTGTGAGTGTTTTTAAAAAAATCTGTATATTTATGGAATGTACTTGCATCTAGTAATTAAGTTGCCTCTCAATCTCCCTTTGAGTAAGCCAGGTGGAGAGATCTCAAAGGATCATGCCGTGTCCAAGGCACTTTTTCTAGCCTGTGATCTTCTGTAGTCACCTTTAGGTTATGTTCTGGGACTCGTGTACCTCTGGGATTTGCATGTTCGTTGCTCTGGAGCTGGTACTTCCTTCATCTGAGTTACCAAGTAGAGGTAACCCACGCTGCAGCAGGTGAAGATAATCTGGTTTCTCCCTTCAGAAGCCATCAGCTCAGGTCAGAGCGAGAATCAGCCGGAGCCAGAGCTTCGTGCCCCGTTATAAACAGCGTGTCTGATGTACGTCTCCTCCCCGACTCCGAGCGTGTCCCCTCGGCCCAGCCGCAGCCTGCCGCGGAGGCTCGACGTGCCGGAACACCACTGCAGGCGCAGCACGAGGGAGGCTAGAACATTTGCGGTGGCTCGGAGTCCACATCCTCTGATTCTTGTGGGTTTGCGTCTGCCCCCTTATTTCGACACTCTTCCTAACAATAGTACATGTGGTAGAAACGTTGGGGAACTTCCTGCGAGTGAGTGTGATTAGGGCGTATCGTTAGATTTCTTCCTTTTTAAATTGTGTTGTTTACAGGCATTGTAAAGATGATTCATCTCCGTCTTAATGTTAACCAGCTTGGACGGGGCGAAATTTATCTCGCTCGGTTCTAGCTAGCATTCCTGTCCTACACATGGTGCAAATCAACTGTCCTTCCAACTTGAAAGAGCTTGAGAGAGTAGGGCCTGCTGACGCATCGCTTTTGTTCTTGGGGGAATTGTTTCCATTGTGCTCGCAGGAGGAGGAGGGAGGCTGAAAGCTCTGCTCGTGGCCAGTTCTCTCCATCTTCGCCTCAGCTGGGGGCGTTCGTGCTTGCTCTAGCTGCTCTGCCTTGCCTGGCTCGGGGTCGCTCCTTACGTTTCCTGGCTCGTCTCGAGGCTGAGCGCTAATTTGTTCAAGCTCTCCCTCTTCATGTCTTTTATCGTCTGAGAGTCGTTCTTTAATAGGGACATTATAGCCGAGTTGTTCCATTATATTTTCAATTAGGGTAATTATTCTTCGTTTCCTTCGGAGTCTTGCTGGCACAGAGCAGCTATATTCTGCCCCGGAGATGGCTGTGGCTTTACGGCGGCTCCGTTTTTCCAGTAACGTATAGTCTGAAAGTCTTTGTTGTCAGAAATGAACACTCAAGAAGGCTTTAGAGTATTTTATAACCAAAGACCTGATCTCGTACAAATGAAGGAAATGGGAATTTGTCTGTTGCCGTCAGTGAAAGTGGAGTTGGGTCCTTTGAAGTCCTTCTAAAAAAAAAACAAAAAACACTGGAAGGCTTTCCTACCCGGAGCCAGAGACACCATTTCTTCCAGCTTCGGGACGTCGTACAGCGTTGGCTAAGATCAGGTGCTTTCCGAACAGCTTCAGCTATTCGCTTCAGACCCTATTAAAAATAAAAAAAGGGGGGGGGGGGGAGAGCTACAGGGAACCTCAAGAAGCTGCTCATCCTCTCCCTGTCTGAGGAGGTACAGGAGCAAATGTGTCTGACTTACTCCTGCTGGACGTTTTTCTGACTTATTCTTAGAAATGATGACTTTAAAGAGGTCCTATAGCGCGCCTAGATGTTCTGTTTTGGTTTTTCGCCACTCGTGCAGTTAGAAGGCTTTGTCTAATGTTTAACCTAATTCTCCTGGGCAATTTAAGCCCATTACTATTTTTCCTCTCTTCAATAGGCAGAAATATTTTCATGGGAATGTGACTCTGGGCCTCCTCTGGTAGTCGTACATCCCAAACACTGCTGCCTGTTAATCCAGCTTCCCTCCCCGAGGATGTTGCTGTTACTGCCTCATGTCCTCCAGATGAGTTTGCCAGAGTGTAGGCATCTATAGTTAGAAAGAGGACGGGCTTTCGCTTGCAGCCGTGCAGCTCAGAAGCGAGCAGCAGCTTGGGGCTGAGGCTGAGATCTGTGGGGAAGGAGGGGTTTGCTCACCCCAAACTCGGCCTTTGAGTCCCAGACCTTAACCCTGGATGCCAGCGGTTTAAGGCAGGGTTAGTGCCTCCTGTGCGGAGCTCTCTAGGAGGGGTTCCAGCTCAGCAGGGCTGGTGAAGCTTGTTCTGGTTTTAGTTTTTCTTGTTTAGCTCGTGGGCACTAACAGATACACCCTGAGCTCCGGGTGGGGGGTCTGCTCTCAAAGCTGCCAGACCCTAGGCTGCTGTTTCAGAGGGCGCTACGCATCTGTATTTTAGGCAACCGAATCCTACGTGTTCCCTAATCTGAGAGCTGCGCGTGAGTTTTAGGAAGCAATTATTAGGTTGTAAGTGAGAGCCTCGTCTCGCTCAGCCTG
This sequence comes from Anser cygnoides, assembly GCF_040182565.1. Taxonomy (NCBI): domain Eukaryota; kingdom Metazoa; phylum Chordata; class Aves; order Anseriformes; family Anatidae; genus Anser; species Anser cygnoides. Next base: position 1,672,370 of record NC_089876.1, on the reverse strand, counting down.
CACTGTTGGGAGAATCTGGGGCAGCAAGATGCTCATCTCTGGCAGAAGTTGTGTGAGGTTCCCTCCTGGGAGCCACTTGTGTGATTAATCTGGTTTGATTACTCTGATTGTAAGTTTAAGAAACTTTTCAGACTTTTTTTCTAAAGCACCTTCACTCCCGCAGGGTGCTGGTGGGGCGGAAGAGGCCGTACGGGCTGCGGCAGCAGGGTGGGAGCGTTAACGGGACCAGAGCAGGAGCTTTCCCCTGGCAGCTGCTGCAAGCTGGGAACATCTCGACACGATGAAGTAGCAGCGGAGGGCTGAGCCCTGCCACCTCCTTCAGCTCCTGCCTGCGAGCTTATCCAGGCCTTGGGCTGACCCAGGTAACGCGGCACACTCCTCTGCGAGCGGAGAGGGGCTGGAGCGGGCACCGCGGGGCACCCAGGCTGCCCGTGCCAAGAGCTGTTTGTGCTCCGTGCCTCCCGAGGTGGAGGTGGAGGCAATAGTGAGGCTGCTCTTGGGCATCAAGGACCAGGCGTGAGTTCAGCAGCGCGGCTGCCCCGGTCCTTTGGAGAGGCGCCGGTACGCGCGCGGCGAGCGTGGAAGTTCTCCGTCACGCCGCCGTCGACTCGAGCGCGCTTCGTGCGGTTTTCTAATGCAGCGCTTCTGATGTCGGGCATGTCTTGGGGATTTGTTGTGCCTCTGCTGGATGTTATGACAACATTGCTTCACAGCAGAAAGGAGGGCCCGAGCCCTTGAGCCAGGAATGCACGCACACAACGAGAATCGCCTTGTTTAAACAATGCATAAGACAACAAAATGAACTTTGTTAGGAGGGGAAAAAACTTTTATTGGGCAGTAACACAGCAAGCATAGACATTAAAATTTTTCTGTGGTAATCTAATCTGCTTTTATAGATGTAATGACTCAAATATTAATCCTGTAAAGTTTATTTTTTTTTTTAAAAGAGATTTTATCAGTTATAAGGTTATCAGTAACCTTATTTGTGGATGCTTTGGAAGCGTGCCTCTCATCTTCATTGTCAAGTGTCTCCCTTTCCTGTGCTGCTGATAGGGTAAATAACTAGCAGGAGGCCAGCGGCATCCAGTCGACAGAACGTGCTTTTCTCCAGAACTGTCTTCCTTGTGATGGAGATGGGCTTCATCTCGCCAAGCTTTGGGCGTGGGACGTGGCCAAGCTGCCATCGTTTTTGTTTTCTGTGTGCACGGCTTTTAGCGTGATGAAATAGCTTTTAGGTGGAGTGGTGAATTAGAAGGGGATAACTTGCACCTGCACCACACGCTGGCACGGCCATGGCTGCGTAGCAGGACCAGCGAGGTGCTCCCAGCATCTCAGTTCTTGCTGCTGAGCTCTGCTTTACCCGAAATAATTCTGTGGGCATTTATCCCGTTTCTGCACAGGCTGTGCCGTTCTGCTTCCTCTCCGTTTACTGTCCCTGACTTTGAGCAGTACTGCGGCAAGCAGAGTCGTCATTCAGCCCAGTGGTGGCTTTTTGGGGTGGTTTGTGCCTGATACCTTGTCCTGGGGCTCAGGTCTTCAGGCTTCTCAGCACTGCGTGGACGATGGGAGTCAGTAGGGTTTTCTGTTCCGCAAACGGGGTGGCTGAGCTCAGGTGTGACGGGAGCTTGCGCATGATGCCATAGACCATACCTAAAATACATTTTCCAAAAGACAAGGTTTTTGCATAGTAATAATACCCCTACTTTGCTTCCGTACATTGATTTTTGTCTGCTTTTTTGATCTTACAGCCATGTGCTGCCTGGTGCCTGCCCTGCTGTTTTGCTGTGGCGGCTTCCTGGGCACGGCTGTGCTGGATGCCTCTCTGCCTGATAAAACTTGTTATTAATTTGGCATGTCCTCAGTCTGCTTGTCCTTCAAATCAAAGCCCAATTCCATCAGCTCTTCTTCCCAGGCCAATAAACGAGGTGCCGTGGTGGTGACTGCCATCCCACAGAAGCCCAGGTCCATCCTGCCTCCCTCTGGTCCCGTCCCACCCCTGCTGCTGCCTTCGCCTTTCCTCGGTCTCTGCCTCCCGTGCGCTTTCACCAACATTCACCTTCGCAGCTTCTGGTCGCGTTCCCAGTCTCTCGAGGTCTTTGGCTGCTGCCTTCCAGCAGGCTCGTGACTGCCCTCGCTTCGGCGCTACCACCGTATTTCGAAAGTACAGCTTGTATTATATTTTCCAATTTACTAATAAAACCGCTGAAGAAAACCAGGCTCGGAAGAAATTCATGTGGAAGCGCTGTTGAAAAGCCCCTTCTGGTTGAGCCCAGTTATTGACAAGAAACTTCGTCTTTAGAAGGGTTTTTGAGTGGTGTGCGCGTGTGGTTTATGGTAACTTCTGCACAGCGCTCTTCCCGAAGCGCTCTGAGAGATACGGCTGCCAGAGCTGTGCCGTACCCAAGTCAAGGTACACGTGGGCAGCTTCCCCCTGCTATCAAACCGGTTATCCTGCCGGATAATAGTGGTGCTTTTCAGATCTGCTTTGTTCCCTTCTCCAGGGCCTTGCCATAACGGGATATTGCGAATAGTTTGATGAATTTTACAGCGACTGAAAGGATTGTGGTTGTAGACTGAAGTAGAGTTGAAGGGTAAACTTGTGGGCTAGATATGTGTCTAAGTAGGAAAAATACACATGGGAATGCCTTCTAAACTACAATATGAAATATATTTATGATTAAATGTTTTATACTTTACCAAAAAAGGAAAGAGAAAAAGAAAGAAAAAGGAATTGCTTCTTTCTCCATATACGATACAAATGTGAACCTGTGGGGGTGATATGGGAAAACAGTGGATTTAAACTCCATTTAATTACTAGAATTAAAGCAAGAAGTGAATTCCCCGCTTGATCTTCAGCTGAAATATTCTGGGTGCAGTACAGCGAGCTGGGTTTCGGCTGAGGTTTTGCAGGTGCCGTGGCCGTGCACGGACCTCGTGCCGCACGAGGCTTCAGGCCGCGCTGCCAGGCGCTACGAAGCAGGTATTCGTCCTGCAAACTTTCCTTGACCTTTTTTCCATGGAGTTGTTGCACCACTCTTGATTCTTTTTCTGCATTGCTCAGTAGTTAATTTGTTTATTATAAAAGTTAGAATAAGATTAAACAAACTGCTAATGCTTTTATGTAGCTTAATGAGAAGAAAATGTTTCTGAGGGACTAAAACCACTACAGAAGTTTAAAGGGGGGGAAAAAATTGAAGTCCACAACAGACTCAGGAATTTGTTCCATTTATTAATTGAAAACAAAAGCAAGGCACTTCTGTTCCACTGTCCCCAGAATGTCCTCCTTGCATTGTTCCAGATCTCTTTCATTTTGCCCCCAGAGATTTCCCTCCTCTGTACTTTCAGCTGAATTTATTTAGGTTACTTTTGAGTCCTTGTCCTACAGGCAACTCGTTGGGAATGAAGCTGCAGGACCAGCCTCGTAGCTTCTCGTTCTCCTGAACTGCCTCAAGTCCTTTTCTTAACCAGTTGATGAGAGGTGGGGGAAGGCCCTGCAGAGCTAGTTCCTAAAGATTTCCTACTATTAATTTATATACGTTCAGTAACTTGAAGCGTCTTGGGTGTTCCTCCAGCACGTACGTGGCGTCTGGCCTACAGCGTGTTTTGGGGAGCAGGGTCGTAGCTGAGCTTCACGGGGTCCCAGAACATGGGGGTGGGCAGGTCCCCTGTCCCTACAGGGCCCCCCGTGTCCCCCCCAGCCCCACGTCCCGCGGCTGCTGAAGCTCCCCCAGGAGGAGCCCCCCAAGCTCTGGGCAGCCTGTGCCAGGGCTCCGGCACCCGCCCGGCCCAGCAGTGCTGCCTGAGGGGCAGGGGGAGCCGCCGGGGCTCCGCGCTGGGCCCGTGGCCTCTGGGCCTGCCCCTCGTCGCTCTTACACTCTCCCCATGGGCATTATTCCCCAAATCTCTGCTCTTTCCCCAGATTTTGGGGAGTCCCTGCCCGCGGCGTGCGGGGCCTCTCGCTGTGGGGTGGGTGGGTTGCCCCCGTTTTGGGGACGGGCCCTGCAGGACCGAGGCCGCAGACGGGAACCCCGGTCTCGCAGAGGCATTGCCTGTGACAGCTTTCCTGGAAAGATTTTTCCAGTTGACCTTTTAAAAAAAAACGGAGTGGATTTTTAATGAATGTAGAAATTGTGAAACTTGAACAATACAATCCAAGAACTTTTAAAAGTCCCCTTAATGGTTTTGTTTAGTGAGCGTATTTAAAAAATGTAAACCAGACAGATCTGTCACTGAGCGTAGTCTTCAGTCGGAGAGTTACGGCCTGCTCAGCGCGCTGAGATAAGTGCCCGTGGGACAGGCCCCTCTTCCTCAGACTTTTTTAATCAAAAGGCTTTTTTGTGGGGGAGGCTCGTTACTGAAGCGATCTGACCAGCAATTTTTTATATCAGAGAAAAAAAAAAGCAGCCTCGAGGTTCGTTTTCTGTAGCGTTGTCACAAGGCCTTGTTTTTTCCACGACCAAAAGGACAAATAGCCCAAACCTATTCCCCTTTTAATTCTTGTTGTCCTTGCTTTATTTTTTGTGTTGTGTGCTCTTGTGACTATTACTGGGTACGAACACACATGGCAGATCTCTTTTTGGAGGAACTTGTTTGCGGATCACCTTGCGATGTCTGCGGATGTGCTAGTCACTTCAGGACAACTAACTGAAGATCCTGACCTGGCTATAATTAGAGTTTGAACTAGAAAAGATGTCATTAGAAGCAAAGCCTTTGTGCAGAAGCGAGGTACAGGGGAGCAGTGGAGGAGGCTGAGCGAGCCAGAGGCAGGTTTGATGGGGAGAAATGGGAAGCATAATGCCCGCACGTGGCCATCCTGATTTTCCTCGTGGTGCTCAGTCGAGCAGAGCAGCGGAGAACCTGAGGTGCTCTGGAGACAGAGCCGGCCATGCTGGGTGGGCCGGGAGGACCAGGACGGCCTTCCAAGGGTGCTGCTGGGGCTCTGGCAGCTGCAGAAGCAGCTGAGGAAGGTGGACCTCTACCAGGGGCTGGGGAACCAGAAATGGTGGCGGTAGGGTCTGGGACCTCCGGGTTGGCGTGGGGTGGATTGTTCTTGCAGTCACACTGAGTCCTGCGTTGTTTCACTTGAGAGGAGGCACTTCACAGTCGCTGTGCCCTGCGTGTACGACGATGTTCAATACAGAGCACAAACACAGCATCCCACAGCTTTGGAGCTGGCATCTGTGGAGGCACGGCGCTTCTCTCTGGGACTCGCTTGGCTGTTACCCGTTTGCTCATCTTTTAAAGAGGATGGGAGTGCAGGATGCTGGCTTTACGTCGAAGGGAGGGTTGTGGGTGAATAAGAGACCTCAAAATGCAGCCTGCGGAGTTTAAATATAAGCTTAGGGCTGCCCCCAAGGTGGGTTTTATATTGCTGCCTGTCACCGGCTTTTTTTTTTTGACCCCAGAGTTTGGCTTCGGGGTGGGAATGGCTTTGGTCGTGGGACCTTTGTGACTTAGGCTGGCCATGTGCAAAGGAAATTTCACCTGGAGTTTGTAAGTCTTTAAGTCATGTATTTATTTTTTTTCTGTAGATAGATGCCTTTGTAAAATCTGGCAGTATTTTTTTCATGCAAACGCATTTATATGACACCCATAATTACTGTTAAGCTTCTACTTGAATGAAAGCATCACTCGCCTAGCTGCATTTGCTTATTATATATGCATTGTCCTCTCCGAGTTAAGCTCCTTGGAGCTTCCCGAGCCACGCTGTGAAGGGGCTGTGCAGCGCTAGATGGCACTCTGCCTCCAGCTTTCATGTTCCACCAGCAAAACTTTGCTCAGCTGCACAGAAAAACCGCTAGCATCGTACCGTGGAGGCATTGATAAAACTTTAGGAAGTTGTTTTTTCACCTCTGTTCCAAGGTAGGAGCCGGTTGGTGCTACAGGAGGCAGTGCTATCACCTCTGCTCCTGGTGGCTGTTGTTTTGCATGGAGATTTAAACAGGCTTACGAGGATTTGGCATTTTAGTTTTTTCTCTGAGAATGGTTTACTGAAATTGTATAATTGGAATTGCTTCAATTATACAACTGGGCAGGTTTTAGAGAATGGTAATTCAATACTTTTCCTCCAGCATTGGTCCTGTCCCAGTATTTTTTGTATAGTGTTGAGACCGTTGTGGATTGCAGGGTGGGACCCCCCGAAGTGACCTGCAGGCACAGATCACACCTGAAGGTCACATCAGGTGGGGGTTCAGCCTGGAAGGATGAAAAATGTTGAGTGGGATTCATCTAGTTATGGTTCTTTCTGAGGTATGACTCGGACTGCTGCAAACGGTAAATGTTTTTTGTTTATTTGTTTCTTATACCTGGCTACAGCCGTGCCATTCCCCACCTTTCATCTCTAATTGCTGTGTGGAGTCCGGCGTGTAATTATTTCACCCTTACTTTCTGAAGCAGTACAACCTCGGGTTTCATAAAGCTCGCTGTGCACTTCATTTTTCAGACTAGAGAGAATTTGAGTCTATCAGTTAGCACAGCTCCTCCAATTAATAAAATTTCACAGGTCAAAATCTCAGAATACAATACAGAAAACTGAACAACTCCCAGAACCCTACGCCCCATCTCAGGTGTGACATCGGCCCTCTGCTTTCTGCAATAACGTGAGGTTTGTGCCATCGTCCCTTCAGCCAACAGGAGAGCTGCATTCTGGGCTGCGTTACAAAACTTGTGGAAATAATCTTTGCTGGACAGTGAGCATTGGTAATGTACAGGGTGAAAAATGTTAGAACACGACAATTCAAGCTTCTCTTCCCAGTTGGGTGGAATTCAATAAAACAAGAAGGATAGCTTTATTTCTTTCCCCCTGAATTTAACAGTAGGGGTTTTGCTTGGTGGTACCAAAGGCTGCCTGGTACCTGCGGCATGCACGTACCTTCTGTTGGGGTATCCCCATCAGTCTGGGTGGTTTTCGGCTGTGTAGGACTTACAGCAGCACGGCTAATTGGGCTGTTCAAATTTGGAGGTAGGAAAGGGAATGGATTTTGGAAGCTGTAGAGGTGATGCTTCTCCACTGCAGCTTTTCTCCTTGAATCCTGAAGAACACCCAGAGAATACTGCATACAGTAGCACGTAGTGGTCAGAGGTGGCTAAGCTCAAAGCTAGGGCACGGCAATTTCATCTCAGAGGATTCAGAGCCGGGCTGGCCGAGTTGTGATCTCTGAGGGAACATCGAGCTGGTATTTGGCAAGTGGGGGGACGGGGAGGAAGGCTGGAGCAGAAGGATTTTCAAACCTGGGTTTGGTGCCTGGCAAGTAAAAAAAAGGTTTTCTTTTGATTTTTAGAAGTTGTATTCTGGATATTTCTTTTAAGTAGTTATGCTAACAGGTATTGGAACCCTGACTCACGGTGTCATCTTCTTTTTAGGTCTGTTTATGATGGAGAGGAGCACGGTCGTTTCATGGAAAAATTGGAAGCACGGATCAGAAACCATGATCGGGAGATCGAGAAAATGTGCAACTTCCATTACCAGGGCTTTGTGGACTCCATCACGGAGCTGCTGAAAGTTAGGGGGGAAGCTCAAAAACTGAAGGTAAGAGAAAGCCACCCGAATGACGCGGCTCTAGGTGGTCCTGTTTGAGCAGGGGGTTGGACAAGGTGACCTCCAGAGGTCCCCGACAACCTCAGCTGTTCTGTGATTGACCAAGTGAATGTCTCCTTTTGTCCAGAGCGTCTTTCCTCCGTCTGGGAAAAACAAAAACAAACCCCAGCAATCTTCATTGTTTCTTCCTGTAACGATCGGTTGGTCGTTTGGAGTTCAACAATTATTTTGGCAAACTGGAATGCTGTGGTACATTAGCTTTAATCTTCCTTGCGATTCTAAGTCTGTTCTCCATTAGGAAACACATGCTTTTCCTGGTGTACCTTAGACCAATTTCTTAAGCAAAAATAAGCTCTACAGGCTGAAGCATATCTGCTATAGCAGCATCTACTCTAGTGCCCCGTATTACATCAAATTCTCATTACAATAGCATTGCATCAGAGTCAGAGCTACAAAAAGACCTGATGCAGATCCGACTTTAGTCAGGAGGTGTCTGCCCAACACTGGCAAGTGAGATATTTAAAAAGCAAATGAACACCAGAGCATGCTAAGGTATTCAGAGGAGGCAGGACAGAAGTGAAAAGTAAGTCATCAGTAGATACTGAAACACCGTTTGAACAAATACATAGCTTGATTCTTTTTCTGTGGCATCTCCAGGTGTGGTTGGCTTAACTAGAAAATAATTCTAATAATTTTGCCTTCTCCATTCCTGGCTCTAGCCTGGAATGGAGAAGGCAAAATGGTTACAGCTAGGGGTGGATTTTCTGAATGATGCGGCCCTTGAAGTTGTGCAGAAAGATGAGAGAGAGGTGGATTTTTACAGATTCCTTGGAAGAATGTGCTCAGCATTGTGTGGGAAAAGTCATTTGTAAGGATTGGAATGCAGATACGTGGTAGGAAGTTTTCTGGGGTCAAAAAGGATCTAGAGATTGGTGGTGTCCCTACATGCAGAGGTCAAGTGGGCTTGCAGTTTAAGCTTGGCTGGTGTGCCTCAAAATATGAATATTACACAATTTGGGGCATATAAGGAAGCGTAGCAGTGACTTGATGAGTGTCAGAGGTTGGAGAGCCTTCCTCTTTCTCCTAGAGAAGTTAGAACAGAGGCAGAGAAGATAACGTGCGTGCCTTTTCCGTTCTTTTCTGCAGCACCAAGCTGTGACCTTGATATAAAAATCGAAAGCAACTTCCTGGAACGATCACTTAGTGAATGGGAGTGAGTTGGGTGGCACCCAAAAAGGAGAATTCTGTCTCTGGAGACCCAGCGCAAGAAGTCTTCCTGTGGAGTCTGGGTGGAGAGATGGAGTCTGACCTGTTTAGAAGGACCTTTTTGGGCACCTAGAAGAGTGGGGGACTATTCAGTGGGCATTAGAGAAGATGAAGTCATAAATAAGGGGAAAAAAATCTCAGAAAAGCAAATTTTCTGGAAAAGAAAGAAAAAAAAACACTTTACCTTCACTGTGCTGCCTCTTGCTTTTCACACATTTATTTATTTCTTCATTTAAAGCTGCCTCAGGCATTTCCAAGCTTGCTTCAGGATTAACACATGGCCTCGAACCCCCGAGCCGTGTGCTTGCAGGAGCACCTTTCCAGGGGTGTTTCCTGACACCAGAAGCACCCTTCTTATTACAGTGGCATTTTCCACGAAGAGCATTCATCCAGCGGTTGATTGCAGGATGAGGCCATTGGAAATACCATGAAAGAAGATTTTTAAAGCCATTGTTTCTAGCCAAGAATTCCACATTGTTTGTTTGCAAAGGCTCATTGCTGTTTCCCATTCTACAGACAGCTACTTTGTTGGTGGCGCACTGTGAAGTCCATCTCTACCCTCAGGATCTCTCTTGATTTCCATTACTATGTGATCTATAAAACGGCACATGGGAAAAATATACACAGAAGCTTATTTGAGAAACATTGAGCCCTCTTTGTAAGGGTTTCCCCAGGGAATCATCCGTGGGTCCAGTGGCGAGAGCGCGTTTTGTTCCAGCTATTCATTCTGTATTTGATCTCGGTCTTTTTCTCAATAGCACTGCTCTTTGAACGTACGTACAGCCGGCTATGAAACAAATGCCCTCCGTGTTGCACCTCCAGGACGTATCTGCAGCCGTGTGCTTGTAGCTTTGGGGCGTTCTCTGTAATGTCACACTAGCAGAAATATCTACGTTCGTTGTTTTAAGAGTGCAAGCGATGAGCTAGATGTGTCGTCTCCCCTCTCTCGTGTGTACCACAGCTGCTCTCTTCCCTTTGCACTGCAGTGCTGTGTTTCAGGTGGCCCCACGTCAGGCTGAACCCTGATCAGGACCGCGTGGCCAGCCTTTCTGCTCTCCTTTCTGCTCTCCTTGGCCTCTGAAGGGCTAGCTCTGAATTAACTGGGAGCTTGAGCTTTTAGCTCCGCAGGTGAGCTCCTCCGCAGTGCATTTCTACGCTAAGAAGCTTTGTGTTGCTTTCCAAGGATGCTGGGTCACTGCTTGAGAGTCAGTATATGATTTAAAAAAAGAAAAAAAAGAAAAAAAAAGGTAAGTTAGTTGGGAATACATGGGGCACATTTTCAAAAAGGCATCTCCTTATTTTGGGTGATAACTTTTTTTTTTTAAACCAAAGCTTCTGCATTTCCTTACTCTTTTTTTTTTTTTTTTTAACTGCATGGCTTTACTAAGGCTCTTTACTTTTAACTTCTTATGTGGTTTTAAAGAAAACCCTTTTTGCTTTGCTTTTTTTGCATGTTGTACATCTTAAACGTTCTCGTATCTTCTACTGCACAAAAACTTGCATTCTCATGAGGAAGTCAGCTTCATGATACTGACTGCTCAGTCCCAGTTCGCACTCCCACTGGGTCTTGCAAGCTGTCTACCAGTCCAGTTACTCCATCTTATAAAGGCTCCAGTGGAAATTAGAAGAGCAAAGATAAATTATGCATTAGGATGGTTCAACTTGGAAAACCTGACTGGAGGTGTGAAGGGGAACAGAGCACAGAGTCACAGGGCTGGTGCCAACCTCAGCGACTCCAGAGGGTCAGGTGAAGCAAGCCCTGCTTCAGCTGGGTTGTTCCTGATGGATTTTTGTCTGACCTAATGGTAGTCCTCCCTCCGAGCAGTCCTGCCCTTCCTTCTCTAGGAAACCCAAGTTGCGTGGTTAAAAACTTTTTTTTTTCATGTCTACAACTTTTGGACCTATCAGGCGCAAAAGAGAGATCGTTCCTTCTTGTTTCTGCAGCAGTTTCCCGTAACGTGGAGGCTGAAGGACTGTTCTCTGGTCTTGTTGTCTGTAAGATAAGTAGCCCCGATCCATCCCAGTGGGTTGTGCTTTCCGGGCATCTCACTGCTTTTACTTTTCTACCGTGGAGTCTTTCCAGTTGGTGGGTTCTTCCTTATTTTTTTATTTTTATTTTTTATTTTTCATTATGACAGCATGGTTTTTGAACTGGAGCAGGCACTCAGTCACCAGCGAAATGGTGTGGGAGGGTTATTGCAGGTGTGCTGTCGAATTCTCTTCATGCACACTCGTGTGATGCCTGCTTGCTGTGTAGCAGCACAGCACGGACTGATTTTCAGCTTGATTCCCTGCGCTCACCGGGTCCTTTCTCAGAGCTGCTGCCCAGTCGCCTGTTGTCCTGTTTCGTGCAGCTCATTACCTCTGCCCGAGCTGAGTGAGTGCTCCACACCTGCCACTGCCGAACGGCAATTAATAAAAAGGCTCTTCTCTGAGAAGCCATCTGCAAGTCTGATCCTCTCTCCCAGCACTCACGGTACCGCTGTGCTCAGTCGTAAAAGCTACGAAGTTAAGAGTCAGGGAAAGAAAACGAATGGGAAGCAATCTTTATTGCTTACAGCATTCAGGTTAAGGCAGATCTAATAAAACAGAGGCAGGTGGTGTAAAGCAAAGGGAAGCTCACCTTCCCCACGCCAACCCAAGCGGTGGGTATTGCTGCCACGGAAAGCGGCCGTGCCCTAAAAATGCGACGGCCGTGCGGCGGAGTCCCGTAGGGGTTGGATAAAGGAAGAGAAAGTGGCTGTGGTGGTGGGTAATTAACCTGGTCCTTGGCTGCTCTCTCCAGATTGGGAAGTTCAGAGCTGACTCGAAGGATTGCCCCGCAGCCAGCCCTCCTTTCGTAGGAAAAGGACGTGAAGACCCAGGGTAGGCGGGTGTTGGAAGCGGGGATGCAGCCAGCACAGCCGCGCGGGGTCAGACCGCTGCCCTCCGCATCCATTCCCGGGATTCCTCTCCAGCGCCCTTTGCTCTTCTCTCTCATCACTCTGACACTCTCTAAATGATAGCAGAGCGACGTCTAAAAACCCCCAAACAAAAGCCCTGCTCAGTCCCACATGTTCCACGTGCAGATGAATGAACTAACAACTTGAGCGTCCCGTAAGCCCCTTCCGTGATCCCATCGTCTCCTTCTCCACATGTGCCCACCTGTTGTCGGCCCCCCCCTTGCTGGGCGTCTGTCTTAGATTATCAAATCTCCTCGTTGGAACAGCTTCAGTGTGTCTACAGAGGATCTCTATGAATAATCATCTATTTCTTCTCGATGTATGGACGTAGGTCTCGAGAACAAACCAAAGCACAACCCCCTGCCTCCCGAAAACTCTCAGTGTGCCAGGGCAGAATATCTCCTTACGTTTTGCCTTAGCTGGGGTTGATGTGTAATTTTAATAGAAGACTAGTGCAGCCTTGGCATTATTTTTAGGAGCAGTTTTAAATTACCCTACATGGATTCCTTTTTCCTGGTGGGATTTTCAGGATATAAGAAAATAAAATAATCTTTGGAAGAGATGCTCTGCTCCTGCTCGTAAAATCTCAATACATCATAAAGGAAATGAGCAGTTTTTGCACAGGGCAGGCAGCCAGGAGAGCTGAAGCTACTGCAGAAGGGGGAGCAATATGATGCAGATGCTGCAGTGAAATTGTGTGCGGGGAGATCATGGGATGACTCCTCCGCATGCCTCGTGGTAAGCTCATAACCAGCACGGCCAGCGTTAAGCACAAAAGGAGGTCCGTGAGGCGGGATGGCTTTGGTCGTTGAAGCAGCACCAAGCTCTCCATGTGAGACCTCCTGTTGAAACTTGGACCAGTTTGGAGCATCGTTATTGCTCAGTATCTTCCAGTAATTGGCAGGCAACAAATCGGATCCTGAATCAGTTTTATACATATTAATGCAAAATTCCTTTTCTATCTGAAACGCTTGCCTGGCGGTGTGCTGAAAAAAAAAAAAAAAGAGTGGTGGCTGTTTTCTTCTGGGTATACCTCGAAACTTGTCCTGCTCTGCTCTGCTCTTGCTGCCATTCCATGCACCGTCCATGTTCTGTTGGGTAGTTGGAGAATGCTTTTCATGGACACCTTCGCTGGCGGTGAATTCATTCGAAATTCCTGGCTGCTGTACGTGGTGGCAGCCGGGAGCTGTGCAGTACCTGCTCCTGCAGCTGCTGAGACGTGCCAGCTGGCGGCCGTCTGAACGCTTTGACGGGGAGAAATCAAGACAAGTTGGTAGTATTTACCGAGTCTCTTACTGGAAGCAGAGCTCTTAATTTGGTTTGTGGGATCTTGCGCTCCTGAATATACTCCGGGAGCTCCTCCTTGCAATTCCTGCAGTTGTCTTATCTCTCGTAACGATTTTTGTGTAGAATGAACAGAACTCCCCAAAACGCACATGAACTGCTTCATAAAATTTGATGATGCCGCTTGAAGTCCAGCGGCAGTTTCCCCGGTACAGTAGGTCTGAGCAGAACGAGAAACCTCTGAGACGTCTTACAAGGATGAGCCTGGAAATTGAAATTTACAACTTTAATGGGTATAAAAAGAGAATTTTATAGGGGGGGAAAAAAGTAGTTTTATGGCATGTTAGTCTTGCACTGACATGAGGCACCTGAACTCTGCGCAGTTATTCTCTGGTGGTATTTATCTTTATAATTGGCTGTTTTTGTTAAAAACCTGAAGGTGGGCATGTTTACTTGAACGTTTGTGTATTTTTCAGCCATCCCAGCTGGTCTCTGTAAGATGCTATCTCTGTTTACAAACCTCCTCCTGTCTGAACTCGAACGAGTATTCAGAAGAATTCCCAAAGTCGTCTTTCTGCTTGTTGTCTAAATAATGTGCAAGCTGCTTATTTTCTGTCCTGATGAGTTTAAAACGCAGCTTTGTTCTCCTCCGTGTTTTCACTGAGGCAAACAGATGCGCAGGTCGTAAAGGGCTGAAGTGCTGCGATCCCGTTTGTCCAGGGAGCCTGCGGGCTTGCAGAGTAGGAGATTTTTGAACTCTGAGCCCTGACCTTCATAGGGTAATGCAGAAAGGCAGTTGAGTAAAGAAAATAAGTAATCCTTTAAAATAAACCAATAAAGATATGGGAGCTGGGAGGAGGCAATCAATGGGAGATGCATGTGAAGGTCTAAAAGAAAATATTTGAACTTCATAGGTCAAGTCCACACTGAAGACTTTTTTTCTTACTGTGATATTAAGGAGTTAAAGGCTAATCATAATCTGTTTAGCGTTGGGTAGGGGAAATTTCTTTCCAGTAGGTGATTTCTGTCCTACCACTTACATAAAATAGCGTTTAAGAGGAGAACCCTCACGTACAAGATTTGGTCCATCGGTACTGCAGCTTTTCGAGGCGGCTGTGCCAACAGCGTTAACTCCTGTTGCCTTCTACTTTTCTTCGGTAACAGGGAAGAAAATTCTTTTGTGGCACCTGGTCGGTTAATAAACTGTTCTATGCCGTGCAAGAGAGTGCTGTGTGAGAAGCAATGTGAGGGTGTTTATGTGCGGTTATTTCTTGTGAAAAGCGTTGTCCTGACTCACGTGCAGATGTGCTCTTTCTCTTTTCCCCAATATCCCCGCAGAACCAAGTGACGGACACCAACCGAAAGCTGCAGAACGAAGGGAAAGAAGTAAGTGATGCATCCGCTCGTTGTCCTTTTTGCTTTTCCGTGGTGTGGCCGTGCTTGCTGGTGGCGAGTTACACCGAGCATCAGTAAGTGCTGAGTGTTACTGCTGGCGTACCTGGCGCTGGTGTCAAGGTGGGCATTGGTCCTCTCCTGTCTCTCTCATCTCGTTGTGAAGCGTAAGTCGTGTGAGTGTTGGGAAGTGACTTTTCTCTCTTTTTACTCCGTGTGGATTGAAAGCTAGGGGAAGGGAAAACCTGGCAAGCAGGAAGCCCTTGAATCAGCAGTAATGAAGCTGTGGGCTCGCTCCGTCAGCCCTGAGTGGCATGGATGGGGTTGTCTGTGGCCACGCGAGCTGGAGACTCTGTGCCTGCTCCGTGCTGCAGCGTGGCAGCAGTTAACGCCGGCGTGGTTTTTGAGCCCCACGGGTAGAGGCGTCAAGGCACGGAGAAAGGAAATGATTGAATGTGCCTTGGGAGCGATTTGCCTCTGACCACATTCGTTCCTCTGTCCTTTCATTGTAATGTTAGCAGGCTGGAGGGACTCGAGAGGTGGGTGACGGCTGGGTGTTGCACGAAGGCGCTGATGTCTGAAGCTTTTCGAGTGCCTCAGAGATCCGAGAGAGCTTCCAGGGACAGTTCTGTTCCCGTCTTTTCCCCTTCCTCCTGTTGAATCTCATTGCTCTACCTGTATTTCATATAAATCTTCTGCTCTTTGCACCCTTTCTGTTCTCCTTCTTAACTGCCCTCCCAGACAGCCAGGCTGCATTTCGCTGTGAGGACACGCAGGCATCCCCATCTCAGTGAGCTGCACTGCATCTGAAAAACAAACGAGAAAATACCACGTTGGACTGTGTCAGACCAATTATTCTATTAAAGATCAAAGATAAAAATGCCCTGTGGGGAGGAGGTAATGCAGCTTCTCCCCTGAACCAAATAAACATGCTTCTCTGTTACCTTGAGCAGAAGATTCATCTCTCGAAGTGGAATATCTAGGGATTTCAAAAGGACTTCACAAACTCGGTCTGGCCCTGGTCCATGCTCTAGAGGACAGAACTGTGACCTGCCCCTTTGAAAGAGCAGAACTAAGGAAGTTTTTGGTGGCTGATCCTTGTTTTGCCACTGTCCAGATGCATAGGTTTTTCTGTTGGAGACGGAGCTTTTAAAGCTCACGGTTGGTTTGGGACGCTAAGAATTCCTCTGGGAGCGAGCGGCCACATCCTGCCTTTTAGAAGGACTAGAAAAGAGAAACTTGGAAAGGGAGCGGGAGTATGGAAGAGATGAAAAAAAAAATGGGAAGGGGGAAATCATTTTTGTAATTCACAGGACGTGCTGCAAGGCTGGTATTTTGATGGCTTTGGTTTTGCTGCTTACTTGCTTGAAATTAGACGAGGGAATGCTGCTGCTATTTGATTAAACCACCCGGAGCTGCCTGCGCTCCCAATTTCAGCGATGCTGCGCAATGCTCAGGGAGCTCTCCCGTTATCAGAGTAGGCTTTGTCGTCGACCTCCTGTTTGGATGTTCATGACAAGTGCCAAGTAGTTTGTATCCTCTCTGCTCTGTCTGTTCACTATTCTTGGTGAGACTTTTTTTTTTTCTTTTTTCCCCAAAGCTGATAATAGCGATGGAAGAGCTGAAGCAATGCCGATTACAACAGAGAAATATTTCCGCGACGGTTGATAAGCTAACGCTGTGTCTTCCTGGTGAGGATCTGCAATTGCTCTTTATTTGCACAGCTGTTTGTTGTAATTCAGATCTCTTTGCTTTATGCTTCTGTCTCAATGCTCTTGTGTTTTCCTTCTCTTTCCAGTCCTGGAGATGTACAGCAAACTGCGAGAGCAAATGAAATCTAAAAGGTAAATTTTATATAGACCGATGTTTATGTTGGAAGAGTTGAAAAGCACCCCTTCGGTGCTAATTAAATTAAACAATGAGGTTCTCAAAACTTAGGAATTCAGAATCGTCCTTTCCGAGTTAACTTGTGTGATTTCTGGCTGGGTATCTTCACAGCACGGCTCAGCCTCCTGTGGTATGGAGTAGAGCTGGGATTGCAGCAGGCTCTAATTTTGTGTTAGGCTTTCTGATTAAGGTGGACGTTCCCTTTTTCTTTCCATGGATGCTCGCTGTTGCGGTGGACATTCCAAATCAAGGTATCACTCTGTACCTACGTGTTGTTACTAGACGTCATATTATGGATGCCGTAATACAAAAAGTGGTCTGAGAGAAGCCGCTGAATGTGAGTGGAAGCCAAAGACCTGAGAAACGTTGTGCAGGGTGGTAGGAGAAGCTGGTGAGAAGGCACGCGGCTTATTTTGGGATCGAAATAATTGTTCAGAAGAGTGAGCTGAACTAAAACGACTTTGTGGCCCAGAGATCACGAGCTGTAAATCCAGGGTTTTTCCCACCCCACATCTGTTGCGATGCTGAAGAATTAAACCGTGGCCCAGGATATTCGCATGGCCGGGGTCCTGGGGGATGGTTTGTTTAAGCAGTTTGGAGGCGCGCTGTAGCCCTGGGGGTGGCAAATTGGGCAAAGAGCAGCTGCTGGGAGGAGGTCAGTGGAAAACGCGGTGGGCTCCAGCTGAATGCCATGCAGGGAGCGCAGTCAGATCCAGTGCCTGTTTTGTGCCTGCCATCCATCATGTAAACAATACAGAAGAAACCAGATGTTTCGAACGAGGCGATAACTAACTGGCTAGGCGTAATTTTACACTTCCCCTACTGCCTCCGCTGATCCCTGTGGTCCTTGGTCCCCAGGAGCCTTGGATAAACAGATAAGCATGGATCGTGGAAGTGGGGCTGGCCAGGTTACAGGGAGCTTGGTTAGTTCTTCACACAGCTCTCTTTGCTTCTCTGCGTGGCTCAGTACAGAGCAGGCAGTCTATAGCTCATCCAACTGTTTTTCTTCTGTTTATGGGAACAGTGAGGGGCTTACTCGTTGACAGATGTGGGGTGGGGAGCTAGAGCTGATCACAGTGCTGTGAACTTTTGAAGGGAATCCACATGCTGCTCGATTCCCTCGTTCTGGGTAGTGTTTCCAGGGTCTGGTTCTAAGAACTGCATCTTTTTTTCTTTCCTTTATTGGACTGGTTCATTTTGAAACAAATAGAAGTTGAAAGCCACATTTAAGAAATATTTGAACCCTTGGCTTTTTTTTTCCCCTCTCCTTCTTTCTTTGTCTGGATTTGATGGCTTCATTCACCAAACGCAGCACAACATATTAAATATTTCTGTGTCTGCACCCGGTCTCACTTATCCATCATTTCGTGATGGCCAGCGGGGGGCTCGGCTACTGGTGTGAGTCTCAGGTTTGGAGCGCACAACTTCGGAGGAGCAGTAGGTTTTGCATTCTGGGTGAATAAGCTCGGCTCTTCCAAGGTAGACAAGAAGACTTATGTGCTGTTTGCTGCGCAATGGTTATAAAATGAACGGGAGCATTTGCCAAATGTAGAGTCTGTGACCGTTAACTGGAGCTGGAAATGGGGAGCGCAGCGCGGTCCAAACCCAGAGGAGTGACCGTGCTACCAGCAGAGAGAAGAGATGCAGAGAAACCTTTCATCTTCCATTGTCCAGAACTTAAGGAAATGACAGAAAGAACTTTTTTTCTCAAGCGTCTGGGACACACAAGGCTGCTCGTTGGAAAGTGATGAGAAAAATCCAGAATGAGAAAATCTGCCAGACCCTGGGAGAAAGGATGCAGATAGCTGTGTGTGGGAGCCTGTCAGTGAGCAAGTCGTGAATCCTGCTGACAAATGAATGCCAGGGCCCAGACGCGGCGTGGAGGCTGTGTGCCTTCGGGGTACCTCCCATTTCTGGGGGCCTCCGAAGGGATCTGTCTCACTTACCCACGGGTCACTTGGTCTCCAGCAGTAGAAAGGAGAATATTTCATCCTGCTTGTGGCCGAGAAGCCTCTGTAGGGCTGTGCCCTTCCAAGCAGGACCTGGCCTTTTCCAGAAGGGAAAAAAATTCAACTGTGAACCTATAGTTTATTGAAATGCCCCATTCCCAGTTGGCAAGCGTTCCTGTTTCACTGCTGCAGTGGTCCCGTGGGGTGGCCGATAAGAGGCGTTCGTGTAAGAAAAATCAGACCGGTTCTCAAAACTCCGGCTCGTGCAGCGGTTTGGGGCATCGCTGCCTTGCAGCCGGCGGTGGGGAGCCTTGCGGCGCGGCGCCAGGCGGCTCAGCTTCGCTCGCAGCGATCGCGGCTCCGCACGGCTGCACTTTGCTCTGCCCCCACGTGTTTCGGGCTTTGTTTTCGGCAGGCAGGCGGGGACCCCATCAATGAACACCCGCTGTTCCCGCAGGCCACGTTTTAGCTTCTTCTGGTTCAACAAACAATGTCCTGAAATACAACAAACCCCCAATGTGTGTTTATTCCTCTGGTTTAATTTCTGGCTCTCTGCGCACTCTTAAGTTTCCCTCTGGAGAGGATTGCGTTTTATTGCACATAGCTTTTCATACCTCACCGGGGCATAAATGCTGACCGGGTTACGGGGTTAATCCGGTTAACTTCTGGTGTTCCTAACAGGACAGGCAGCCCTGGGTTAAAATAACTTCCCCGTGGACCTGCCCGGAGTTTAGGCAAGAATTATTTTGAATGGGGATTTGAGCGTCAGGTTATTTCGGTGGCGCTAGCACATTGCTTAGGACTAAACGCTGTTTCCCACCCTAACCTTCAGGGTGTAAGTGGTGTAGGTGTTTGTGAACGGGATTAACCGTGAGTAGAGTCAGCTTGAGTTGCCTTAATTCACCCCCAGAGGGGACCGTGACCCCATGGGGTGGCAGTCTTTTGGCATGTGCTGCTTGCTGAAACCCTGAGAGCAAAACCTGTTGGGGGGGGGGGAAGCCCGTTTATGTCTGAACAAACTCTTGCAGGAGGGCCCCCGTGGGGCATATTCCAGCAAACAGGCAAACGGGTGCCCTCTTCCCAAAGGGGAAAGACTGAAAATATTTGAGAAAAATGGTTTGGACAGTTTCCTGCTTAGTTTCCCATTTAGCATCTCCCGTCAGGTTACTCAGCCCGTTTTAAAATGACCCGTTACCGTGCTTCGTTGGCACGATGGCAGTCGTGCTGTTGTGCTGAGAGGTCAGGGAAGTGTTTGGTACCTTGCCTAAGGCCGTTGCTGGGCCTGACCGAGATGTAAAAGCGTGGGTCCTGGATAAAGGAAGGAGTGTTGGGGGTTCTTGCAGTCTAAGGCTTCATCTTAAGTCGTTAACGTATATTCCTTTATAGCGGGGAAATCACTTATTGTCAGCATTGCAAAGCTCGTGGACGCCAGTGGTCCAACAGGAGCTGCAGAAGAAGGAGGGACCTCACAGAAAAAGTGTCCTTTGGTCCCGTTAGGTGGGGTTGTATTGGGATTGTTTTCACCTCTATCTAAATAAAAAGGTTCCTTGGGTGGGAAGTGTTTTTCAGTGGTGCTTAGCAGCTTTTGAAGAGCTGGGAGGAAGGTGGGGTCTGAGTGCTTGTGCCACAAGAAATCTCAGCGCTCCTGTACTCAGGGTACATCGAACAGATTAACAAGTATCCCCGCGAGTAGCACATACTGGCACGTGCTGGATAGCAGTCTGTCAGCCTGCGGTACGTTACATATTCTCATCTCCATCCTACTGTTTTACAAGACCTCGCTGTTCAGGGGCCACCCAGTCTTTGAGGCGACAAAGGTGAGGCTGCTGCAGCCCTGGGCCCGAGCAGTCACGAGGTGAGGGCGCACACGTGGACATCGACACACGGCACGTACATTGACACACGGCTGGCTGCACGGGTCGGGTACATGCCCCATACCTCACCCAGTAACCCCCCTGCTCCGTGGGGTGCTCCGGAGACACCCCCTGCCCCCCTTGGGGAGGTCTTGGGGACAACGGAGCAGGCACGTGGGCGAGAGCCGTGCTGGGCTCAGCTGGTGCAGGCGACTCGTTGCCCAGCTGGGCCCTGGCTGTGCATCAGGGCTCTGAGCGAGGAGCTGCTGCTCCCAGCCAGGACTGCTGTCACAGTGTTCCTCTGCTTCCCTGTTTGGGAAGGAAAATGGTGCTTTTATGGTTAGCTGGGTGCCAAGATCTATATTGCTTCAAACGGAGCTGAAGTTCTTAGACCTATTGAATTATTTATGTACGGTGCACATTTTTGAGTGGAAATGGGGTGGAAATAGCTGTTGTTTTTTTTTTTTTTCTGCATCTGCTTTGCTTGCTTTCCCCAGACACTACCCTGCTCTGAAGACCCTGGAGCACCTTGAGCACACCTACCTGCCTCAGGTGAGCCACTACCGCTTCTGCAAGATCATGGTGGATAATATCCCAAAGCTGCGCGAGGAGATAAAGGAAGTTTCCATGTCAGACCTCAAGGATTTCCTGGAGAGTATCCGTAAGCACTCCGACAAGATCGGGGAGACAGCAATGAAACAGGTAAGGACTCCTTCTCTTTGGTGGAGGGGAAGCTGTTCTGGAAGGAGTTTCACAGTCACGTTGAGTTCTATCTTTCCAATGCCAAGGCAGTAAAGGCTTCACAGCAACTTTAAGGTGAAAAAGTTTTTGTTCTGTAATTGCTGCTGGAGCTTACTTTCTGATTTTTACCCTATTGAAAAATGGCAGTTTGTTTTTGTCGTCGTCTTCTCCCACCTGTACTTTGCCATGGACTCTTGGCAGCCCTGCAGCCTGGGAGGTGCAGGGGCTGCGGATTCCTGTTTTCCACGCAACAGAGTGGGGGAGTTTTGTGCTGCCCTGCCTGGGGAGAACTGGAGGAGCTGGGGATATCGGTGCAGACTTCCCAGGTTCAGAGTAAAGCAATAGAAGTACCCATTTTTTTGCATCTTAACCTCATTCTCAAATGTTGGGTAGACTTTTATTGTGGCTTGCTTGTACTTGCCTAGCAGTCGATGTCTGCAAAAGATGAACCTGATTAATTGAACATAGCCATGCTTGTATTAAGATGGAATTGCCTTTTCTCGAACTATTCTAGTTTTGAATTTCAGTACACTTTTTCTTATCACATCTGGAGAGCATTGCTCATGGTGTCTGTGAAAACAAACTTTTTGATGAAATTCAAATCCACTGGTAATGAAATGTTACCTCGAGACGTATTTCCTCTGATAGCGATTGACTGATCGGGGTGGTTGATTTATGGGAAAGATTCTTGCCATAACTTTTCACAAGATGATATATGACTTATAAACACTGTCCTTTCTGTAAAATGTACTAGCTCGAGGATTTCCATTAACTGATTTCATCTATAATGTGTCTACTCCCTTGTTGTCTTCACAGTCTCTCTCTAGTATTTTGGGAAAGCAAATCCTTACATTACATAATAGAGCTCTGAAGATACGCTGTTATGTTTCTTACAGTTCAGCAAACATTTTTCTTAGTTGTTGCATAAATCAAATGAGGTTCTCTGAATCTGCTGAAAACGTCTGGTGATCCGGGCATCCTGTCGTGGAGCCAGACGTGCCTGGTGGCAATGCCTGCGACGGCTCCAGGCATTACAGTGCTGAATTTACCTGAGACAATGGTTTCCAGAACAGTTGGTTACAAAAAAAAAAAAAAAATTGTGGCAGACAAACTTTTAAGCAGATTATTCTTTGGTTTCTGGGGCTCTGGACGGAAAGGAGGAAGTTCAGGTTGTCTCTTGGTACCCAATTAGTGCAGCAACTGTGCTACTTTAAATAAATAAATAATTCTTTATATCCCGGTAAGGATATTCACCAATTACAGAGACGTAAGAGGTTGCAGATGTCTTCTCTTTTTATTTTCCAGTTTTGTCACTGGGACACTGGGAGGGTGAGGCTGGGTATCTGGCCCTCATAGGACCGCGGCTGGTGGCTTTGGGCAGGGAGAACCTGCCGGGAGAGGTCACGGGTGGACGTTCAGCCACATTTTTTTGCTGCTTGGACAGACCAGTTTTGAGAAATTTGTCATTTAAAAAAACAGCAGGAGGCTGGAAATAGGGGAGGGGGAAAAAAGTTGGGTCTTCATCCAGCGGGTGGTGGAGCTTTGGAGCTCCTTGTGCAAAACCTGCATGGCTTCCAGGAGGAACTGGGCAAGTGGTTTCAGCGGGCTCCTGCGGGGTCGCTACCTGAGCAGACCGTCCGGGGCTCAAGAAGTGCCTGGAGTGACAACAGCGAGAAGCTGGGAGAAGGTTTGGGGAAAGAGCAACGTTTATTTGCCTTGTTCTTGTCCTGTGGTGGGGCTTGGTCTTGCAGTACTGCATTATCTGAGCTCCTGGTCGGAGCCAGCAAGTGGTTGTGTGGCTGAATGAAACCCCCAAAGAGCGTGTGCTTTCCTCCCATAGCAACTCTTGCTTCCTTTTCCTCCGTGATGTTTAGGCGTTACGGTTTTTCTCTACGCTTAGCCTTTTGTTGCTCATTGTCTATTCCCCCTGCTAATATTGTCTGCTTTCCCTAAGCTGGTTATTTGTTCTCCAGCTGTGGATAGCCTCTCGGCTAGGGCTGTGGCCCCTGCTTGGACCTCAGTTAAACGTCTGTTCCTGCTCCTTGCCGTCGTTTTCCACTTAGAGACTTGCAGAAGTCCTTCATCTTTCACCATCTGCTGAGTTCCAGCCATTTTGGACCTTAAGGATTTCCAAACTGAGGTCTGATTGTGATGATTTTTCCTTTTGTTCGTTGATGCTGCCAGCACCTCTGTGATCAGAGCTTCAGTCTCTGAATGTATCTAACAAAAAATATTTAAGTGGAAAAGGTGTTTTTCTTTCTTTCACGTAGATGCTAATGAAATATAAAGTAAGTTGGGCTTTTGCGAGCAGCATCACAAAACATCTCGATGTTTTTAGCATCATCCGGCAAACATTTCCAGTCTCGCCCACATCCCAGTTTTCTGCTCTTGGGTGAGAGCCGGGTGCAGGCTGCAGCAGGACTTTCCTTCGCCCTCCGTGGACCGTGGCTATCTCCGAGGGAGGGCTCGCCAGCTCCTCAGCGGAAAATAAGTGCCGTTCCCACCCAGCAGCTTGGAGAGGAAGGTAAACTCGCCGCGTCCAGTTGCAAACGCGGAGCTGGAAGCGGTGCCGGAATTAGAGCGACGTGCTAGGTTTATTCCTGCCGAAAGCGTCACGGGCTGCTCGAACGCCGAGAAGCGATGAGGAGCTGAAGCTTTCCGAGCCTCCCGTCGCGTGGGGTCACTTCACGTCGCCGTGCTGAAAGCGCAGGGCAGGGCTTCCTCTGCCAGAATCACCAGTATCACTTCTTGCATCACTGGGCCTTTTTCCTCGGTCTGCTGGCTGTGATTGATAGCCGCTCTGGAGCGGAGCGGAGCTGGCAGGAGGCCTGGGAGAGTCGGGGAACTGCGATTGGCAGCTAAATGCATTCGGTTTAAATTAGCATCATATAAATTCTTTTAAAATTGTTTGATTTCACCAGCGGGAATGGAATAGGGGCTGATACAATGGGGAAAGGAAATCGTGTTTTTGTAACATTACAAATCTGAGGCTGATGATGACAAGAGCTGAAAATTTCATTTTGTGATAATCAGAATGATCTGTCTCGGAGTGCTCGGAGCCGTGGCTGCGTTTCTGGCCGGCAGGCAAAGATGCGGGGAGTTCGCTGGCCCCTCTCTTGGACAGGAAAGCCGCCGTGGGGTGAAGTCAAGTGAGACGGTCCCGGGGTCAGCCGAACGCGGGGAACAGTGCGCCGAGAAACCCTATATCCTCAGAGCACAAATGATGAGTTCTCATTGACTCCTTTCCTCGTTTTTTTCAGCCCGAGTTTTATTACCTGTGCTTCTGGGGGGATCTGCTTTGTTCCAGCCCGTGTGCTTAATTACCCGGCTCTGGAGCAGCTGGAAGTAGCTCCGCGCATTTGAACTCGTTTTGGACTTTGGCCCTGTGAACCTGTGTGTGTGTTTTGTTTTTGTTGTTCTGGTTTTTTTTTTTTAAAGAGCCGAGCTCTGGGCTTTGCCAGGAGTGAATTACATCTTATTAACACTTGCTGATATCCGGAATGCGGTTTTATTATCTAGCTTAACGGCTGAAATATGCAAGGCATGTGGAAGAGGTCACTTAAGATGGTGCTGCGCGCAGAGTATCGAGGGTAAGCCGTGAGTGCTGCTACACAGGGGGCCAAGAATAACCA
The DNA here is from genome assembly GCF_040182565.1 of Anser cygnoides. Classification (NCBI taxonomy): domain Eukaryota; kingdom Metazoa; phylum Chordata; class Aves; order Anseriformes; family Anatidae; genus Anser; species Anser cygnoides. The sequence continues at coordinate 1,647,887 of NC_089876.1, read as the reverse complement.
ATCCAAAAGCCATTATCGGATAAAGTTTGTCAGGACAGCCAAAGCGCTCAGCATGCCTTTCAAATAGATGGAGGCAACCCAGCATTTTTTATAGCCTCGCTAGGATGCGCTCTCAGAGCTGCTGTTTTAAGAGGTGGCGACGCAGTACAAGCTTCAAGGGCTTGGTGTGCCAGCCGTCCTTTTTTCGGGTGCTGTTTGCTCTTCTTGGCAACAGGTATTGGAGTCTGTGTCACTTTTGAGCGGTATAATGTGAGGTTTACGTAGATATTTTTCCTGCGGTGGCAGAAAAATACCAACTCAGCAACATGAGCATATACGCAGGCTTAAAAACGAGGCAAAAAAACTGCACAGTGATGTGCGTAAGTAATGCTAAATGTTAAAATGTTAACGTCCTTCTGTCGGAATGCAGTTGTCACCTCCAGCTGAAGACGATGAAGCACTTCACGTGGTTTAACAGCAGCTCTGTACAAAAGGCAACCGGTTCTCTGAAACGAGTTATTTCATCTCGGGTATGAACGACTTCCCTAGCTTCACACGCCGTCCCTGCAGGTCACGGGTGAGCGGAGAACTGTGGCAGAGCACGGTGTGCTGTGCACCTCCTCTGCTCTGTACCGTGGGCTTTCGAGCCTCAAAACTGGCTGGCCGTGGATGACTGAACAGCAGGCGGGGCTGTGCTGCTGGCCCTGCACTGACGTGCCTGATACGCGTAGGAGCGTTCAGTAGCGCAGGTAGCAGCGGCCTTACAAAGAAAAACGTTGTGGAGGAAGAGGAGCCTTTACTTTTGTCTGTCACTGCTGGGGGTGACAGTGGCTAAAAGGCATTCCCTGTGACCGCAGGGATGTTGGCGCTGTGCGATTGCGAGGCCGTGGTGAGGCTGCCGAGCAGCCAGCTGTGTGCTGCAGCGTGGTCGGTGTGTCTGGATCCATGCTGAATTCTGACCTCGAGGTGCCCAGGTTTGCGGCGGCACGTTTGGGGATTTTGCAGGTTTCTTTGCAGGGTTTGCTCTGTGCTGCTGGTGGTTCTTGCGATTGTAACTGAGCCTTCACGTGCGTTTTTGCCAGCAGTACACAGAAGCAGCTATTTGCTGGTGGCAAGTCCTGAGAATCTGCTGGTGGTTTTTCAACACGTCCTAATTTTGAATGCATAAAAATATGCACTAAAGATGCTCCTGTGTAATTTCGGTAAACAATAAATTGGAAGGTTGGATTTTTTTTTTTTTTTAAAGCTGCTGCTCTGCACAGTGTTCGTGGGGAAGAAAAATGGGTTGCACTCAGCTCCTTGGCTGCTCCAAGCGCGCTTCCAAGCACTTCCCTTACCGTTGGGTGCCAGCAGGGGGTTTTGCAAGGACAGCTCCCTTCCTGCCCAGCGGTGCCCCTTTCCCATCTCAGCCACTATGAGTTGATCTCCTTCAGGATGGCGGTGGCCGAGGGGTTCTGTGGGTGGTGGGGAGTTGAGGGACCAGTGATTCCTGGCCTTGGAGGGGACACGAGGGACAGCAGCGGGATGTGGTGCAGCTTCAGCCTGGTGGCACGTGCCGCAGAAGGGCGTGAGAAGGACGAAGGGGAGGTAGGTGGTACGGAAAGCGGGGAAAGCAGGGGGGAGCTCGGCCTGCAAAGGTCGCCCATCACCGAAAACACACCTCGGTCGCGCAGCTTCACCAGCACGCTGTACCCAGAAGAGGAGGCGATGCCGGTGGCACGTGTCCCCCGGGGCAGGGTGCTGTGGTGCCCCGGAGGGACCGCGTCCCCCAGGCTGAGCCCACTCGCAGCAGGGCTGCCCCGCTGCAGGTTGCAGCAGCCAGAAATCCGAGGGAGCTCTGTCAGGCAGCTTGTTGGAACTGCTGGTGATAAGTAGAGACGTGGCGTGCGGCGGCTTCAGCCTTGTTGGGAAATCCTGTCCCGGCCCCGCTCCTCGTCGTAAATGCAAACACATGCACGCCACCCCCAGCCACGAGAGCGCAGCGGCTCCCTGCGCGGCGGGGGGCAGAAGGACGTTTTCTCAGACTCCAGATACTGCCTGGTGGCCTTTTGATGGCCCGAAAAAACGCTTGAAAACGCAGCCTGGGCAGTGTTCTTAATTATCCCCATCTCTGGAAGCTGGGAACTTTACGTAATCTGCTGCGGCGCGTATGGGAATCGTTTGTGCTCTGGGTGCATATTTTGGAGCAAATGAGATTTAACTGCATGTCTGTGGCTGCGCTGCGCGGGGAGCGACCTTCTGCTGGGTGTCGGTGCCCCGGCAGAGCCCACGCTCCCCAAAAGTCTCCTGTGTTTGAAATGGAGGCTCCCCTGCCACGTGGGCTGGGTCCACCAGATCCGAGCCCGAGGTTTCTCGTGCTGCTCGGAAGATCCCCGCGTTTACCTGCCCCGTAGGGCCAGGGTTTCAGTGCCAACTCCCAAAAGCACCCTTGAGATCTGAGCCTCTGGCCCTTCCGAGCGGTGCCTCTGGTGCCAAGGGTTTTCGTTAGCCAAAAAAAAATAAAGTAAAATAAAGTAGTTTAATAAAAACAAGGGAAATTTATAGCCCCGGCTGCAGGAAGGGGGGAGCCTTCTGCAGGGGTCAGCCTGGTGGCTGGGCGCGGGGTGCCCGTTTACATGGCGGCAGTCGGGGTGAGCAGGTAGCCTTTTCCCCTTCTGGGCAGGTTTGTGAAGCAGAAACTTATTTTCTAGCAAAATCGTGTAACGAGACTTCCCTAATCTTTGATGCTATTGCTCGTCTGCTCGTTATATGAAAGTATTACGGAAGGAAATATATCTTCGAGGGCTGTTTGGGTTAGAAGGCTGGTGGTCTCAGCTTGCAGGTTTGGGGGAAGAAGCTCATAAAACAGGCAAACTGGATGAAGTGGGTGAAGCAGCAGGAACGGGGAGGCTTTGGTGTCGGGGAGAAATGATTAACGCTGATCACTGCCGCTGTTAAACCTGCGTGAGCTCCGAGATGCTTTCAAGTGCCTTCATCCTCTTTTTTTTCTTTTTGTTAGAAGCTTCTAATGTTGTGTGTTCATACCCACCCTCTGTCCCTGCACCCCAAGAAAGAGATGGATAAATCGGACTGAATCCTTCAAGCTATTTATCCGCAGCATCTCCTGCTTAACCTCTTTGGAAACATAGAGTTGAACAGTAAAAAGGTTTTTGTTTTGCCCGAGGTTAGAAGTGCAGGCACATCTTTAATAACTCACTACTCTTCACTAGGGCTTGCCACTGAAAGCTTTTTTCCTAGCAGCACGTTGGACACCATCCCCACACTGACTGCATCGATCACTTGACGCTTGTCACTTAATTTGAAAGCTTTTTAAGTAAAATCGTGGGGACGTGTCGGCCTCCCCCTGCTGCATTCGCCACCCTAATCCACCTGCTCTTTGCTCGAATCAGAGGCGATCTTAGTGGTTTTGGGAGATAAAACGTGCTCTTTGTAGACAACTGGGGACAACCTAGCTCTTGGAAGCAAGCTGCCAGCTGCCTCGGGTTGTCCCTGCTCTGTGTAGGATGGGGGAGCAGGGTGCAGGGGTCGCGGCTCTCTGGCAGTACGGGGGTGAGGAGGGGGCTTGGGGAGCTGTCGGGCTGCCCACCCGTGCTCCTGTGGGGGACGTGCAGGGGAGCACGTCCTTCCTCTGCCCTTAGCCTCCAGCCCGTGTAGCCCCGACTTCCCTGCCCCGTTTCACGGAGCACGCGTGGATTCATCGCGGTCCTGTGTCCCCTGCTTCGCACCTTCAGCCCCGAGCTCGCCCGCGGAAACCAAAGCGGCCCCGAGGAGCTCTCGCACGGCCGGAGGATGCTCGGCTGCGTGCAGGAGGGGCGAAAACCGAGGAAGACGAAGGAAAAGATGTGAAGGGTTTGGAGAACTGGAAAAACCTTATTTTTTTTTTTTTGAAGCGGATCCTGGAGCGAACCGTCTGGCCAGGAGCTTGAGGTTAAACGTGATCCCTCGACTTCCCGGTGCGCGTGGGAGCGCGGGGGCCGCAGCAGCCCGACGAGCTCGGGTTCGGAACACGGGGTCGGGGCGGATGGGGCGGCCGCGGGTGGGAAAAGCAGGCGAAGGCGGCGACGAGGATGTCTGCCGGGGTGGACCGGGGGGCCAGCAGCACACGTGGGTCATGGTGGAGAGGTGGTGATAGGGGTATTTGCAGATGTAAGCACGTTCCTGTTCCCCGGTGCGCTTTGTTTGAGGTCTTCGTGCTTCCTCGTGCTTCAGCTCTCCTCCTTCCCACATCACATAATTTGAGTGCAAATGTGCTTATTAGCATAAAAGGACTTTTCATGCTAACATTTCCTGGCTTTCTGCAGAAGGTTTCTCTGTTTACTTAAGAGGAATTCTCTGCCTTTAAGTCTCCATTTACAATTTATACCCTATAGGAGCTTTATTAATAACTGGGTATTCCTCTGAATTCTTTTTATGACCTCAAAAATGAAACTGCTAAATCAAGGGCCTTTTTTATTTCACCACGTGTATGAGTAATGGCCACAGGGGCCGTGCTATCCCCAGCAGCGTATCCAGCCTGCGCTGCGGACATGGCCACCTCGTAAAACCCAAAGTTTAACTACAGGGCAGCCGTGTGCTGGAGCGGCTTTTTGTGTGGTTGCCTTTTAAGACCGTTTCAAACGCTTGACATCCAGAGATGTTCCTTGAAATTCATCCTTTATCTTCCAGCTCTTAGGAGACGTGGTACAATACACGAAGCTTGAAAGAGCGGTGCCAAGCCGAGGCGCGAGCAGCTCTTGCTCCTTCTTTGGAGCCTGTTAGTAACCCGTTAGTAACTGCTTTACTTTTTTTTTGCATTGTAGCTGGGTAAAGAGGTGCCGTTAAACTTTTTCTATCCGCCCCGGACTGCAGGCATTCGGCGCTGTAATTCTCACTGATCTCGCCTGGTTTTAATTACGTAGCCCGAGAGCTGCTCAAAGGGAGGCGCTGCCTGGTGCGCCGGCGGCCCGTGGCCGTGCCAGCTTTGGAGGTGAGCCAGCACGGACCGACCTCAGACCCGTAAAAGTGGGTGCTGTGGTGGCTGTGGCATACGCCACGTGTGGGGAGGACGTGGAGGAGCACGGGGACCTGCGCAGGACGGCCAGGTTGGGGTGTTGGTGGGGATCAGGCTGGCTCAGAGCATTGGGGATTGCCCCCGGCAGGATGCTGCTGCCTGGGATGGTGAATTCTTCAGCTTGCGTTTAGATGGCTCGGGCTCATCGTAACGTAGCTGCTCGTAAACCTTCTGAGTTAACCAATTTTTCCCTTTTTTTTTTTTTTTTTTTGAATTCCTCGAGTGGTTTTGGTGACAGGTTCCTGCGCGGCGTGGTTGGAGGATGGCTCTGTACTTGCCGCGGCTGCTGAGCGCTCGGCCGTGCACTCGTGGCAGGGGAGCCCAGGGGTTTGGGAGCCTGGGCGCTCCTGGGGTTGGTGTACGTTCCCAGAGCTGCTTCCCGAGGTGTGAAACGCCTTGTGGACGTGGCAAACCACGAACACCACTGTAAAACGGTTCTGGCACTGCGTGCGAGGTGACACCGTTGTGTCGGGACCAGGTTTTCCTGCTTCTGGGTGCTGTGGCTCATCCAGTCCCGGCACGATCCCCGAAGCCAGCCGCTGCCCACGTATTTAGGAACTCGGCCGTTTCTCCAGGTGACCAAGGCTTTGCTGCAGCCGCTCAGCAGCAGGACGCCACCCCGCACGGTAAGCTGCCGGTCGCACAGAGCACCCCGCAGGGGCTGGCCTGGCGGCACCGTTCCCAAATCCCAGCCACCTCCTCTCGGCGTGTGGGCCGTGACCCGTCCGCAAGCGATGGGGAAGGGCAGGGGTCGTACGAAACGATGTCAATTCACCAGGGGGTTCCGGTATTGGGGTTGCTAATGAGGCGCAATCGCGTTTGTAGGGCCGTATCTGTAGGGTTGAGGCCCAGCGGCTGAGTTCTCAGGGAGAGGACTGGAGGCTGTGCCGTGCGGCGTGCCCTCTGAGTGACACTCCCGTGCAAATTGCAAACGGGTGTATGCAGAAATCACCAAGTAAAACCCTTCAGCAACCCAAGACTTCCTTTAGTTCTATTTTTTTTCTTTTTTTTTTTCTTTTCTTTCCCTTTTTCTTTTTAAATACGAAGTTCTGCTGACAGGCTCAGGTCATTTAAGCCTCTCAACATATTCTTCTAATTCGCGTATATAGCAAATGTAGAACAGCTTTCAGTTGTGGATAAAAATGCACTTCAGTTACTCCCCGGACAGATCGGCTTTGTTTCTCTCCCCGTCTCCTCCCGAGCTGGACAAGTTCACGTGGGTGGATGAGGAAAGGATATCTCGAGCGCAGCGCTGCGTTTGTTCGACTTCAGGAGCCTCCGCGCGCTGCGATCTGGTTTGTCACTGCAGCCACAGAGTCTGCCCATGGCTCCGTCGAAGTATTTCAAAGGGTTTATTTCTGGGAGAAATCAAAATCTCCTGTGCAGCAGAGGAATACCTTCTGCAGCCGGAAAATAAATAAGTGGTATAGCTCTTTAGCCCTGCAGGACGGAGGGATTTGTGATGTCTGCTACTGAGCGTGTTGGTGTGGAGAACGTGGTGGCGAAACGGTCTCCTTGCACCAGTGGGGATGAAATGTAAAGATGTAACGTGATTTCATCTGCTTTAGTCCCTCTAGATTGGAAGGAGGAAGGGGAGGCCGTGGTTTGCTTTCCCTTTGCCAGTTTGAAGGTATTCTAGGCTGGGAAAATAGATTCCCCAGATACCCGGGCATCAAAACTGCAGTGTGCTCTGTCGATGGCACGGGCTGAGGCCACAAGTCACTGCTGACCGAAAGGAGAACCTCTCCCCGTGGTTTTTAAATGGGATGGAGAAACCAGTGCCTGTACCTGGGGGCTGCGAAAGGTGCTCCAGGGAGGGTCACGGTTTAATTGTCGTGTCCTGGGGGAAATAACACGTTAAAGGACGCACAGAGCCGCAGCAAGAAATCTGCTGGGCTGCTGTTAGCTCACGTACGAAGGGAGGCTTTGATGCAAATGCTTGGATGCCCTTTTGCTGTTCACTCACTGCAGAGCTTGCACGGCAGTGGCACTCTGAAGGATGTCACTGCAGTACAGTGGCCAGAGAGGCTCTGATTTTGCTGCTATGGATATGTTTGAGGGGGTTTGCTAACTTCCATCAGTGGAAGATGCAGCACATAGTAGCTTTTTTTTTTTCCCTGCTGGAAGTAGCTATTTATGCACAGTTCTTCCTACCCTGCAAGCAGGATAGGTAGAAATAAATCCTGCCGGGGCTCATTAAATAAAGCTTGCGATGATCTTCAGCTGGGAGCTGACCTCGGTCTGGGCGTCTCACGGCAGGAGCGTGACTGAGCTCAGTCCCAGCCCCTGGAGCGGTGCCTGCAGCGCCCCGAGACCTGGGCGCTGTGTGATGACGGGAACCCCCGGGCTCGGAGGGATTCAGGCCCTGGGGCTCGGCGGCCACCTCTGCGAATGGAGACGAAGCCGGTGCAAGATGCTCAGGGCAGAGCTCAGTGAGCCTTTGCAATGCGTTAGGGCAAAACTCTTCTTGACCTTATCAAGATGTTAGTTTTGCCTGGTTTTTCTTGTAAAATGATGCGTGTCGTACAGCCGGGTGGTGCTTTCTGAAGCAGGCGCTTGCCCAAGCACCTGGACGCTGTGCAGAGACGGTGTTTGTAAGGCTGGGGGTAGCGGTGTGGTGGTAGGGACACGGCCTTAAAATAAGAAATAAGAGCTGCAGCACGTGGCCCTAAAATAGGGATGCGGCAGCTCTTGCACCTTTTCCTGGTTTTTCCTGGTCACTGGTGAATTTTTCCTTGCGTGCAGCTGGATCTGCCTCAAAAGTAGTGTGCAAAAAGGTCGAGGAGGGGTAGAAACAAATAATAATAATAATAAAAAAATCCACCTGTTCATTTTTGTGGACTTTGAAGCCTGAACCTTCAGAGGAAAGCGAGCGCTGCGTGTAGCCGAGCTGCCTTCTTTGTGGCCCAGCTTCGCGTGCGTCTCCTTTCCCTCCGGTGCTTTCAGCTCCTGCCGGGGGTCGCAGGTAGCAAAGGGGCTGAAGGCTCGCGGGAGCGGTGCGTGCGTCTGGATGGCACCCGGTTTTCCAGCTCCTCCGAAGGGCTGCTCCCTGCAGCAGCTCCCTGCAGCCCTGCTGGTGCTGCGCCGAGCCTTAGCGCCAGTGCCGGCTGCTGGCGGGGGCTGCTTTCTTCACAGGTCGCTGCAGCTCCGATGTTTTAGGCCCAGTTTTTGGTCTGAACACAGAAACAGATCGCAGCTCCGAATTAATTCATGCCGGAGAGGTCCAGCTGCAGTTCCTTTGAACACGGCTTTACGTTTTGTAACTGCTGAAGCTTCCCGGCGCTCCCTGCTGCATCCGCCGTCGGTCTGGCTTCGCTGTGGATTCTGGCTTTGAGCTTTTCCCCTCGCTTCGTAACTTCTACCATCAGCGAGAGAATTTGTAGCAGGAAACCCGCAGCAGCAGCAGTTTTGTTTGAGAGGCTGAGGGCTGAATTCCTTGGCTTAGCAATGGCTTTAATATGGAGAAAGCACCGCTTTGCCTCCCTCTGTTGCTTACAGGGCTGCCTTTGCACGTAGGGAGCTGCACGGCTTTGGCTGCGAGGTTGGGGTGAGGCTTTCGGCTGCTCCAGGACCACGGGCTTGGGTCGGATCAGGAAGAACAACGCAGAAACTACAGCCAGGGAGTGACAAACAGGTGCTCCATGCATAGTCTGACCCCGCTTGTTGCTCCTTAACTACTCCTGGGGTAATTTTGCTTAGTTATATCTTTGGCCCCCGACAGGAACTGTTTGAAAACTGCTTTGGAAGGAGCTGGCAATGCACCGGGAGAGCCAGAGCCTCTGCTCAAGGCTTTCTCTTGCTTCCAGTTCTGTTGAAATCCTCCCCAAAGCTAACAATTTCTGCATTTCCCAATCCTCCCTATCTCCTCAGCCCTTTCCGTGACCTGGCAGACAGCGACGGTGCCGTGGGGAGGCTCGTGGTTCCCGGCGCCGGTGCCATCTGGGATTCGAGACGAGGAGCTCCTGGCCCTGGCTGGCGATGCTGCCGGTTCCGAGGCGCAAACGTCCCGGCCCTCCTTCCCTTCCGGGGGGCCTCGCGGACGCCGATGGCTCCTTTTCCTTGCTAACCTTTCCCAGCCCCTCGTCCCGCTGTTTGTAGCGCTGCTAACCCGTAAAACGAGCGCCCTGGGAGTTCTCCTCCTGAGCAGACGGCAGGATAAACAAACGCCCCGCACCGCTCGCCTCGTGCTCCAGCCCCGAGGAGCCTTGTTTTCAGCTCTGACCCCGCAACCTTTCCTCTGGTTGGCAGCGTGCTGGCGTTGACAGTCGGGGTGGTTCAGCCAGAGTTGAAAGATAATTGCTGGAGGAGCAGCGGCCGGGATGGTATGCGTTATTCAGCAGGACCCCCTTGAGGCGAAGCTTTGAATCTGGTGCGCGTTTTCAAAGCATGTGTTAAACTTTATGTGATGCTGATTAAAACGGAGGGCTGCAGGGTGAATTGGCAGGGCCCCGCAGCTGCATCTGCCAAGTGACATGCAAAGAAACGTCTTGCCGCAGTATCGGGCTCGAGTACTCGTCTCGGCAGAATCGGGCTCTGCAAGGGGGAAAGCCTTTCTGGGGCGTTCCTCCCGCACGGCGCGCGCACACCAGCGCTTACAGGTCCTGTGCGAGCCCTCCGCTCGTATGGTATTTCCATCTAACCCCTTTTTATTTCCAAACCCATATGGAAATAATAGCGCTCCCCCTCCCGCCCCGTCGTGTCCCTCGGCTTGGAGTTTTCCACGGAGCAGATGTAAAAAAGCGAGAGAAGGAAGGAGGGCAGGTATGGCCCCACGGGAGCCGTGGGATGTGCGTGCCGGCCGCGGGAGGAGCAGCGCGCTCCCAACAGCACGCGATGGAAGGAGCCCGGCCCCGCCGCGGCTCCCTCTGGTTCCCTGTCTCCCCGGGGATGCGGTTTAGCGGGCTCTGATACAGCGTGGTTCAGTTATTTATTTATTTTAATGCGTGCATCTCAGTGGGGCTTAATAGCGAGGTTCAGAAGCTTCCTCTGAGACGCGCAGCAGGTTAATTTTTATTTTAGAGGTTATCCCAGTGTGATACGGGGCATTCCCTTGGGCCACGCTTAGCTGTGCCTTAGGGGCAGAACTGGAAGGAAACCGTGGGTCCTGATCATCCCCATTTCTGCTGTTTTATGTATCCCTTGTGAGCACAGCACGTCCTGGGCAGCTCCTGCCATCTCAGGAGTATCACCCGTACTTGAGCACAAGCGGTAGCAGAGGGCAGTGCCTTCCTGTGCCCCAGGCAAACTTCGGGAAGGGTTTAGGAAGCAAATGCAGGGGGAACATCAACACCAGGAGGATGGAGAGGAAGAGCTAGGAGCAGGAACGTGCCAGAACGCATTTCTCGTGCAGGTGCTTCTGCGGTGCAGCGGGGGCTTGACCCGGATTGACGCGGGCGGGCTTTGATGAGAAAAGCACCCCCGGCTCTCGGGGCAGCACCTGCTGCTGCGTGCAAGGAAGCAGGACAGAGATGTGCACGTGGATGTAGCTGCTGAAAAGGTTTTCGTAAATCGGAGAGACCGGGCCAGTAGGTTCCCATTGTCCCTACGGTGCCGTTGTGTGCAGGTGATGCTGTGGCCGGCTCCCTTTCCAGCTGCCTTTTTCCACTCGTACACAGGTTTACGTATGCCAGCCTTTGTTTGCCCGTTAAAAACAAACAAACAGGAGAGCCTTCCTTCTTGGAGGACCTTCTGCTCCAGGGTTTTTTTCTCTTTTTAAGCTTAGAATAGCTTTTTTGAGCTGTTCCGAGCCATTCCCCTCTGGCGTTCAGCGTCAGCATTTCCAGTCACCGATAGAAACGCTTTCCAGGCAGAGCACACGTTGGAGCCTCTGATGTTTCCTCGGGGCTGTCAGCATTGCCAGCGCCTCGGCCTCGGGTATTTCTCTTGATTACAGCTTTGGTCACTTCGTGTTCCTGATTTTAAGCGACTTTGTCACTCTTCTTCAGGAGGACAATGGCGAGAGGTTTTAGGAAGGCCCAGATTACACAAACGGGGGACGTCAGCAGTGAAAACCAATTTTTACCGCATCGGCTGTGTCGGAGTTGTATAAGATCAGGGTGTGTACAGCAGCTGAGGAGGCACGCCAAGTGGAACCATATTTATTCTTCATTTTGCTGTCCCTCCCGTTGGTCTTCCCCCTGCCAGTCCACTCTTGCACTGGCCAACGCGTCTGTGAATTTCGTGCCTTCTGCTGCCTTTTCTTTTTTGGTGCTCTTTTGCCTTCTTTCCAGCACAATCCTGGTTCGCTTTTTGCTCTCCTTTTGCTGCTCTGCCTACTTCTGGCTGCTTCTGTTTCTTCCTGGCCGTGCTTCATTCAGACTTGGAAGAGTTGGTGCTGCCTTGTTGTCTTCCCCAGTAAGGACCTGGTAAGGTCGGTAGTTGTGGAAGCGGCACCACGGAGCTGTGCCGTCCATTTTCCATCCTTGTGCCGAGACTTCTGCAGTGTCCCCGCCAGGAGAGGCCGAGACCCACCCGTGAAGCCAGCGAGCTGGCTGCCCAGCCTCGCAGGCGTATTCCCCTCCTGTTTTCTCTCCGGGGGGTTTGGTGGCTGACTGCAGCTGAGAAGGCAGCCAGGTCAATTTTCAGAGCACCCAGCAGGAACTTAAATAACATCTCCTGGTCCTGGGCGCCCTGCTTCCTTCTTGCAGAATTGCAAATCGTGCACGGAAAGGAAACGGCAACAAAAAAGTGACTGAATCCTCCTGGCCTGTGGCCAGCTGGGCAGCACGCGTGCTGTCTCCCTGCCCTTCTGTGCTCCGTGGAGCTGGGTACGGCCGCGCAGGACCCCCGCGGGCTGCCCCCAGCTCAGCACCACGGGCTGCGGGAAGCAGCCACGATCGGTTCAGCGGTTGCGTGCACAAGCTCTTGCGTGGCAGCAGGTTCGGGAAAACCGATCGCCCGGCCTTAACTTGCTGATGTGTCTGAGCCCCGTGATGCCCAAGCGGATTTCTGCCTCTGTGCCCTTGCTGAGCTGCGCAGCCGCTCCGATTCATGCCCCCGACCCCGCAGCACTGGGCAGCTGGGCACTGAGGGGGGGTTAACGGGTGCTAGGGGGCCGCAAGCGCTGCATGCGAGCTCGCCCCGTGCTGCCGCTGTTCCCTATCAGCTCCTCCGAGAGATTACCAGAAGGACGCCGAAGGCTGGAGATGCTTTTTGTTACTTGGAGTATTTTTCCTTATAAACTCCTGGCAAGTGGAGTGACACAAGTGGCTCCTTGAAATATTAATGAGCAGATTTGTAGGGAAAGGGAATTCATATCCTCTGGATCAAAGAAATTTGTTGTGTTTTAATTTCGTGTATTTACGAGTTCAAATGGTTTCTAAATGTCGTCTTCTTGTGCCGTTCCTGCTAGCAGCGAGCGTGACTGGTTTTAATAAGCCTTTATTTGTAACAAAGCTGGCAGAAATGTCTTCTGTTTTCCTTCGGGGTTGGTGGCATCGCCTTGAAGCCAGTTCTGGCCTGGGAGGCCGAGTTAACCCCTCGGTATCTGACGGGCTTGCGCCCACGCCAGACGTGTAATACCTAGAAGCACTTGGCACAGACTACAAGAAATCTGGTTTAGTTCTTGAGAGCCCAATATTTGACATGCAATTAAAAGGCTATGAGCTTTGCTAGCTCTTATAAATTTCTTTTGCAAGTGTGCCTGTTAAAGTCCGGTTTTATTAGCCACCTGTGCACGCTTTATTTTTAAGTAGGGACGTTGGCCCTGTAAATCTGACTTTTTAAAATTTAATGTATCAGATGTTATTGAAGTGTCTTTACGGCGCTGTGCTGTTGTTGCAGCTGCAGCTTTGATAGCTTGTGTTTGCAGCTACTGCAGATCTGATCTGGTGTGTGTGCTTGTGTGGGAGGCAAGTATGCACACACAGAAACACGTTTGGTGATACTCCCAGGGAAGCATCTACCAGCAAAAGCTGGACAGGGCACAGTGTTAAGGGCAAGAAGCTGCTCCCCGAGCTTCAGAAGCTGAATGGAAATGCCGAGGGTTGAAGCAGCCTCTCACCCTTTGATGAGTCTGTTTTCAGATGTCTTGTAGCTTGTGACCAAGCCTCCAAAGTGCTGCAGCTCCATTTATTGCCAGGAAGCTTCGGCTGAGAAGGTCTTCAGAGAACATTTGGATTGGAAGGGACATCCAGGGAGGCCTCCTGTCCTCCTGCTCAAAGCAGGTCAGACACGTAGCTCATACCACATTTCTCAGGGTTTTGTGGGCATCCTCCAAGGATGGAGACCCCGGAATTTCTGGGAAACCCGTTCCACTGCTTGACTGTTCTCATTGTGAAGAAGTCTTTCGCTCTGTACCATAACTGCTCTTTTTTGTTCGTGACTCAATTTCAAGTCCTCCTCCACTGTGCACCCCTGGAGAGCCTGGCTGCATCTTCTTGGTGACCTGCCTGGAGGGACTGAGGGTGACCGTGAGGTTCCCCTGAAGCCTTCTGCAGGCCGCCAAGCCCGTGCTCCTGTCCCTGGCCGTGCTGGTGGCCTCCACCCGATGCGCGTGGTCAGTGCCGGCGTTGTCCCGGGGTTTGCTTATTCCAGGTGTGTTCTCACGAGTGCTGAGGTCCTTGGGACCCGGCGAACGGCTCCTTGTGGTGACGTTCCCAAGGGCTGCACTGTGCAACTGCTCCTGCAGGCTCTGAGTCCCCAGCCAAAGGATGCTTGGGCTTTTGTTAGGCTTTTAGTCTGTGTTTTCTCTGTTCTTGGTGGGATCTCTTTTGGGACTTTTGGGAGGCTGATGGCTCTGGGGCGCTTGGGGAACACGTGAGTGTAACTGCAGAGGACTCCCCGTGGTATAGAGGACTCTCCTGCTTTGTGCTACACCAAGCTCCAGGACCTGCCAGCCCCATCGTGGGCAGGGATGAAGGACAAATTAGGGGAAACTCTGGGCAAGTTGGCTTGGTGGCTGTGCTGGAGGTCACACTTGCCTGTCCCGTGAGCTCTGTGTGCTGGGCCTCAGACGGGGAGATGCTGGCGTGATATCACTGTCCGGGAATGCAAACCCACCCGACGCAGCGAGGCTCGGATCAGCTCTCCCGCGAGCACAGGCAATAAAGCCGGCCTCCCGTGGAGGGATGATGGGGCTTAGCGGGGGCGCACGTCGCCCAGGTCTGGATCTTGAAATCTTCCGATATATCTGAATATATATATATGGAGAGAGTATATTATATAGAGAGTAATCTGAATATATATATATATATATATATATATATAAATCCCTGACGTGTGAGAGCTCTTCCAGGTGTCCTGAGGCATTCGGGCTAATTCCGAAACTTCGTGCGGGACAGTGGCCGCGGACCGGACACCGCTGGGGGTCATAAGCGTGGTTTTTGTTACACAAAGCCCAGTGCCCCGTTCTGCATTGCCCTCGGCTGCCCCGCGCAGTGGCACCTCGCCCTGCTCTGCAGCCGTCTGCACGGGCCATCGTCTCCCGAGATGTAATCCTCTACTTCTCCAAACAATAAAGGCATGACTAGTTCGCTGTTGCCATCGACCCAACCTTTTTGTCTTTTCAGAGCGTGGTGGCCCCTGGCTAAATAGGGCTCTTGGGGTGTTACTCTTAGCCGTGGCTCCCCAGTTTGGTTCAGATATGCTAAATGGCTTTTTTTTGGGGGTGCTTTTCTTCAAAACGGCAGATTCTGGGTGTCACGCTCGCTCTTCTTCCTGCACCAGCAGCAAAACCCACTTGTGTGATGTGGCTTTTAAACACTAATAATTTCCTCCTAGGCAGAGACCTTACGTACTAAGCATCAACCAGCCTGGAGAAAATTAGCTTTTCTGCCTTATAAACCCCTGTGAATAGTTGTTGCTGATAGAAATGTTGACAGACCCCCTTGCTCGGCGGTCTGCGTGATGCCACTGGAATGAAATGTCAATAGTCTGTGCATGGGTGGGACAGCTTGTATACAGCTGGGCCTTGCAGCCTTTATCACAAACAAACAACTCTTTGGAATCGATCCACGATTTTCATTTTTTTTTTTAAAGTATTTATTTGCTGTTCTCCCTTTTAAGCCAAATCCTCGTCATTTACTGCTTCCTGGACTCTTATGATTTCTGATTGACGTAAAAGAAAACAAAATAATAATAAAAAAAGCCCTGTGTAGATTAAGCTGCTGAAGTGCCTTAAAGGCATTGTTTATAGGTCTGTGCTCTTTCGTTGCTGAGGGAAAGTGAGACCTTTAATGCCTTCCATATTTCACAAATCTCTCCGGCTCGGATGCAAAGTGCTGTGGCATTTGAAGATGCTTTCTGCTGCTTTTAGGGAGAGGCTGGATGAAATGTTGGCAGACGGGGCTGTGATTCTGCCTCTCCAGGTAGGTTTAACGTGTCTGAGAGGTTCAAGATCAGCGCTGCTGGAAGCCGAAGGCCGTACACCTGCGGAGTGATGGAGAGCAGCCTGTAGAGGAGCTGAGCTCCGGGCGGAGATGTTTTTGTGAGAAGGACCCAGCTCGGCATGCTTGGAAGAGACCGGCTATTTCTGAAGCAGCACAAAGATGGTCTGGTTCTGCTTCTGCTGCTTCTTCTGGTTTCACTTCGCCTTCTAAAGCTCTTCTGCCCTGTGCCGGTTGCTGGTGCTCCAGCCACAGCCTTCCACCTCCGTGGGCAAGGAGGAAACCCGGGTGGTGATGGAGCTTCTGGCTGTGGTTGTCATTCTCAGTTTTGCCCTGTGACTGGGGACTTCCTGGTCACCCCAATCCCGTACCTCTAAGTCATCTGTGGTGCTGGAGCGTGGAGCATAACTCATGTTCCTGGCCCTCTGTTTGATTTCCAAGCGAACGGTGGTTGGAGGTCAATTGTTGACCTTCTCCAGGGAGCCTCAGGAACGATACCCTGTGGCTTATCAATGTCTCTGTGCATGTCTTGTAAGGAGACCACTCCTTGCATGTGTTTTTAGTGTCCCAAAGCCAACTGAAATGCTCTTTTGGAACAGCAGGCTTCCTCGCTGGTGTCCCTTGTCCTTCCTTCTTCACCACCCGCCCTATGAGGGACACGTGAGGGACAGGCCAGCACGCTCTGTGGCCGGGGAGCTGGGATGGCACAGAGGGGAGGGCCAGGGGGCTTTGGGGTCTTCACTAACCCCATGGAACATTTGGGCTTTTGGTGGTCTTAGGCTGGAAAAACAAATGAGGACTGCCGAAGAGACCGATTGTCTCTTCCCTTCTTCCGATTATCGGATGCTGTGCTGTAGGTCATGTAAGGCAGTGGCTGTAGGCTCTTCTTACAGATGACAAAATTAATCCAGCGTTGCTTCCTTTGTCCGTCTGCCTAATTCTCTTTATAATGGCTTACGTTGGCAGCAAGGGGGGTTTGTGCATGGGGAAGCCTGGTAAGTAGCAGCTGAGTTGCAGGCGTTAAATGGCAGATTTGTATGAGGTGGAGGTAGCTCCTTATTGCCTCTAAAATAGCTTCACATTTGATTCTTGACATTAACATCTGACATTTTTGTTTCCTGTTTAACGTTATGGTTCTTTATACACTGGAGAACAGGTGAAGAGTCAGAAGAGAAATGACAGGTGATAAATTTTACATTTTTAATGATGACTTCGATACAGGTGCACTGGTTTTGCTGCTCCAGGTTTCTGTGCTGTAGGAACGCTAAAGGAGAATTCCTGAAAGGCCAAGCATGGCTCTGGTGTGGTTCCCCTTGACAAGGGGAGTGTGTGCTTCGCTTCTGGGGGGCACTGGTTTCTCTACAGGCATTGCTGGGGCACGAGAGGGAAGCAGAAGATAACTCCACATGTGGATCAAGTGCTACTTCGGTCGTGTTCTGTCACAGCCAGTAAACAAGCAGTGATTTCTCCTCTCGTTTTGGATTCCAGAGGTACTCATGAAAGGACGGATGGTCTGTTGGGCTAGGCACTGGATGTTCTGTTGCCTCCCGTGCTCTGCCGCTGTCTCAGCAAGGACACGTAGGCGACATCCAGAAACTCAGAAGGATGCGGTGGTCTGACGTGCAGATGAGGAGCTGAAGCGATTTCCACGTCCTTAACGTCTCCGAGGTTAACGCTGGCACAATGGTGACGGAGGCTATATAAGGATTTCAGTAAGAGTCTGCTGACGGTTCTTATCTGCCAGAACTGCACGGTCTTTATGTAGCTCCAAAATAATAAAGGCAGCTCAGGCATTAAAATTGCATCCATCACTTACAATATTTATGTATGAATATGGATTAACTCCTGGTGGAACTTCCTTCAATGCTGTTGTCACGTAAGAGCTGATGTAAAGATCCGTGACCTAAGGAACCTGTCGATTCAGGTTCTTTCTCCATACTGCATTTCTTTGCACAGCACAAATATATTTTATGAAATACACGTGTCGCCACTAAACGTAGAAATGATCCGAGTGAGAAGTATTCAACTTTACAGCAGTCTTTCAGCTTGAGTCTAAATGCTGTAAATTTTTCAAGTTTCAGGGAACTTCCAGTCCGCTTTCAAAAAAAAATAAATTTTTTAACTGGTGACCACTTTATGGTATTAAAGAGTGAAAATTTGGAGAAAGGCGGTGTGTAGGGGTATGGCTGGGACTGCGGCTGAGTTGGATGAAATGTTGAAATAGCAGCTTTGGGAGAGGAGTTCGTGATAATTGCTTTTTTGGAATTCCAGGTTTGTGTGTAATTCTGTGTAAATTTGACAGCTGTACAAGTCCAGCTTTGTAACACCCAGTATCTGGTCAGTGGGGAGGGGAGTAGGGACGGGAGAGGTGAGGTGTTCCACATCCAGTTGCCACTCTTGACGTTGGCCTGGGTCCTACATAAAATCCCTTTGAAATAAAGAAATCCTTTTTGGCTAATTTGCCTTGAGCAGAAGCGTAAAGGCGCTGCTGGGATGGAGTGGCTCGGAGTTGCTGTACCCACCGAGGGGTCATTTCCGGTTATTAAGGCTCCTAATCAAGAAATTTGGGATTTTCATCAGTCCTAATGACCTCGTAACGTTTTCCTCTTGCGTTCTAGAAATCGCCAGCCTGAAATCCCCTCATTAAGAAATTCCACCCGGATAAATTTGACTCATACAGGTGTTACCACAGCTAAAGCCAGAGGAGCCCACGGCCTTGGCGCTTGGCGAGGGGCTCGGGGTCGTTTTCACGAGAGAGGCTTTGCTGCTTTTTCCCAGGCTGGAAAAGAGCGATTTGATGGATGAGTTCTGCCCGGAGAACGTGTCTGCAGCGAAGCAAGTAAACAGTTCCTCCCGCAGATGAGGGCGTGCTGCTGGAAAGCTTCAAGGTCCGTGCGGGCCGTCAGCGAGCGTCCAGCGGCGGTGCCGCGGTAGGAGAAGGTGGCTGGGTTTTCCTTGGGAGCGATAACGAGACCTGCTCATCAGACCCAATTCCTCAGCCCCTCGGAGCTGGTTTTACGCAGGTAGCCAGATGCCGATTGCTGTTGACTTCTGATCCCGTAAAACCTTGATCAAGCAGCTGGAAGCAATTGAAAGTCCATGTTCTTTTGTTTAACTAGACAAAGCCTATTGTGTGCCATAGCAGCGCGTGAAAGATGGTTTTTGCTGTTCTGTACCGAGGGACAAAGGGCTGAGCACTCCGCTTGAAAAATTGCTTTCCCAGACAAAAGAGCAGACCCGTGAAACAAATGTGAAGAGTAAGTTGAAATTGTGCCCTGGCATGCGGGGGACAGAGCGTTCAATGTTTCGCTGACAGTGTTTGCATCCAGCGGGGAGCACTTGAGTAGGTATATAGAGTGCTGCCTTTCTTTGAAGTATTTGTAGTGCTGGAGCCATCCTTTTAACGCCTGCTTGAAAGGTAGGCTCCAGGTTCAGAGGTGCCACAGAGCTCTTCCTAAGGGATCAGAGCGAGTTGCAGTGTGCTAAAAATTAGCAGGGAGTTTCTCTCCCCTCTGAGTCGGGAGCAGAGCAAATGCCGATCAGAGAAGCTTTCCGTTTGCTTAGCCACCTTTTGGAGCTCTTTAGAAAGAACAGGAATAAAACCCAAAAAGCGTGCTTGTATTTTTGCCCTTTTCTTGTCCTTTCTCCCGTGCAGAACGCTGCTTTGCTTGCGGGAGTTGCCGCACGCGTGTCCGCAGGATTCACCTCTTCCTGCGTGCGAAATATTTTGGTGCTCTTCGCATCCCTCCCAAAGCTCTTGTTTTTACCATAATTCATTTCTAAGTGGATCTCACAGTTGTCAGTGGGCTTCCCTTGTCCTGGGGACGGCTCAGACCTACGTCTGCACACGGAGGCAGGATCAGAGAGGTGCCTGGGCAGCCCATTTCCATCCGGGTGCTGGGAAGCTCCGTCACCAGGATGCCCTTTCTCGGTGGCACGGCGCACGAGATGGGCTGGGCTGGGCGTAGCGCTGTGCTGTGCCTGCTTTGGAGGGGACAGAGTGAGTTCGGGGGTCCGGAGCCATCCGTGTAACCTTGGTCTGAGTTCACCTGTAGCACTGAGCCCTGATTTTTTTTTATACTTAGGCTCCTTGGCTTTGTGTGGCGTTGTCTTCTTGACCTTCCCTCAGAAACGCGTCTGGGTCCCTGCTCTGCCACCGGCAGCCCGCGCTTCGTGGGCTCGATGGGCGGCACAACTGCTTGGTTCTTCGATTCGAAGAGCGTTGGAGGCTCAGAGTGGGAAAAAGACAACCTCACCAGAAATTCTCGTTTGCAGCCGAGTTTAACTGCAGGAGGAAGGGCGGTAATGAAACCGTGCTGTCGGGACTTTGCTATGGAAAGGGTTGCATAAAAGCGGAGCATGTGACTGCCACTGTGCATTATTAATTTGGTGTGTGCATGCTCTTGGTTTTGAAGGGCAGAGCTCCGCTTCCAGCGTTTTTGCTCCCTTGCTCTGACTTTACTAGTCCCAGCGTTTGACAGGCTGATCTGAGGCTTTAGCTCTTGGAAACCACTTCAATGGGCCCTGGGAGCTATAAAGATTATCTAAGTAGGGGCCCAAGGAGCTCTCAGACTTGAGCAATCAATCCCGTATGTACCGTTTCACCAGAGATGGAGGACTAAAAGCTTCCCTTGACTGGCTTCTCAGACTGAACCAAACCCTTTTTTTTAACCGTTGTTCCTTTTAAGTCAAGGGCAGAGCCGAGGGGCCGGGAACGGAAAGCTCCGAGAGCTGGAGGCCAGCACGGGCTTTGCGTCGGAGCCGTGATAGAGCTGAGGAACTTGACGGCCTTGCCGGTAGCTCTCGGTTTTGCACCCGTCCGACGGTCAGTTCTTATCTTGGTTTCTCTTCCCTGGTGCGTGAGCCTCCAGCTCGCTTCTCCGTTGTTTTCCCGGACTTCCCAAGGCCCTGCCTTGGCTCCAGTCTCTTTGGATGTTGCAAAACCAGGGAACGACCACGCCAAATCAGGCCAGAGGTCCCTTAATTGCCCCTTCCACCAGCCATTAAGATAAGCTGCAGGAGCTGTCGTTATTTATATTAAAATAACGCTTTTCAGCCAACTTATTTGGAGCTGTTAGCTGCAGAAATGACACAGTGCCGAGGGAGGGGAGGTCTCACTGCAAAGCGATTGCTGGTGCCTGGGCAGGGGACGTGGGGGGAGCAAGTGGCACGGGGTCCTGTGCTGGGCACAGAACCCGAATTCCTCAATAAAAGGGCTTCTGTGTATCTCCAAGGGGTGAATTCCAAGGGATGAGTGAGGGACACCCAAGGAGAGTCTCTGGAAGAGCTGTGGCTGAAGCAGAAGGCAGCAGAAGCGGTGTGTGTTGTTGGGAGCTGGGGGACCTACGGGCAGGGAGCTTGGCCATCGCGCTGCCGGTTGCAGCTCGTGCTGCTCACACGCCAAGAGCCGTGGGCCACGGGACTGAAATCCTTTAGAAACTGTCTCGCTAGCTCCGATACTCGCCAGATTCCTCATTTATTTTGTTTTCATTCCCGTCTATTAATTTCATTAGAGCCTGGTGCTTCGTTTCTGAAGTAGGTGATTTAATCTCCCTCCCGGTTTCCCCTCGCTTTGGCATGCCTCGTGTATCTCTTCTGTCATCTCTGGGGCTGTAACTCATCGTTCCTCAGCATTCCGAAGGCTGACTGCTTTCCCACTGGATGCTAAAGATGAAAAAAAAGACCATAGGATTGTTTTTATACAATCAGTCTCAAACTGGGGTTACTAATTGGCGAGGGGCAGCCTTTTGTAGTGCCCGGGTAAATCTGCTCCAGGACCGCGAGCTCGGGCTGCTCCGCGTGCAGCTGTGTGTTAGTGTGTTAATTTCTTGTATTTGGGGAGTCCTAATCCGTGGAAAAATAAACTAATGAATGTCTTTTTATTTTACACCCCCTCACCCTTCCCCCGTCTCTCTCTCTCTCTCCCCATAAATTAGAAACATTCACTTTTGGAGGAATTTTTTTTTTTTTTGCAGAGTTAAAGGCGAAATTATGGCATTTCTTATGGCATTTATTATCTTGAATTTCCATGACTAGTTAATTTTGACTGTGTGTGGGTGGCTAAATAATCCTTCTGTTTCCGAAATCTTCCTGAGGAATTTTATTTTATTTTATTTTTTTTTTTTAACTGCAGCGAGACAGATGCCCGCTGCGGGAAGCTGAAATGGTGAACCCGAATCCTCTGCGCTGGTGGCAGCGAAGGCAGCACCGAGCGGTTCTGTAAAGGGTTTTGCATTTCCAGGGTGCTGACCCTCGGCAGGGCTGCACACCCGCTCCCGCTTGCAGGCAGTGTCTCTCCGGGGACCCCATTTGCGCGCGCCACACCATTTCTGTAGGGTTCAGGCTTCCGCTAGTGCAGAAACTGTTGTGACTCGAGGGCATCTCCTCCTGCCCAAGCTATGGGGACGTCTTCCGTGCAAGGCGCTTTGGAATCGCTTCTGGTTGTAGGTGTCTACTCAGCTCTTCCCAATTCATCTCTCCCAGTGATTTCTCTCAGCTCGCACTTCTGCAGCACCTCGGAGCCCGCAGGGAGCTCTCGGGGATTGCTCCGCTCCTCAGCGCGCTGCGCTCCTCCCGGAGCAGGCACGGCGGCGGCTCGGTGGCAGGACAGCCCGCAGCTCCAGCGTGGCCGGGAAGCACAGTTTTGGTTCTTCCCTTCCCAAGACAAAGGTTTGGAGGGAGGGGAGAGGTTACCAAGCATGAACTTGACCCCTGGCTATCAGGCAGGGACTGTGAAAATGGCTGGAACCAGGCTGGAGGACCGCGGCCGCCGGCCACCCAGGCAGCATCCCGATAGCGTCAGCTGGAGGGGGGCTCGACGTGCTCGGCGACTGCCTTCGGAGGCAGCAAGCTCCAAGGCGCTCCATTTTTTTTATTCTTAAATAAGGGGGTGGGAGGGAAAATGACATCCTCTATTTGGGATTTCGTTCTGGCTGCTCCTAGGGCTGAGGCTGAAACAATAGCACCCGGGAAGGCTTCTCCCTTCTGCGCGGTCCTTTTGAAAGCTGAGGCTTTTAGGAGTTTAACGTTATGAATACCTTGGGCTCAGTGGCATATGCAGAACAAATGTGAATCAAACACAAAAATAATTCCTTCAAGAATTTTATTTATTGATGTGGTAGCGCAATACTACACTGTTTACAATAGAGAGTTAAGTGGGATTTTGGGTTTGCTGGGAAGTTGACAGCTTGCGGTCCCAAGCAAAATTTCTGCCTTTTGTGGGATGAAAGAATAAAAGCTATGTTCTTGAAATGGTTATTTATAAATGATTTGAAAGTTTGTTCCCTTTCCAGGCGGGGGAGAGCCTGCCAGGATTGCGGTTACTGCAATGGTGAAATTTTGGATGTGAAAAAAATCACAGAAGTCTGTTTGCATTAGAATAACAAGATAAAGAACCTTGTGGAGGCTTGCGGGGACTCAAATGAAATGCAGTTGTGAACAGATTTCTCTCGTTCCCTTTCTCACGGGTAAAGCGTCGGGAGGCGAAGGGGGCTCTCGAACCCAGCCTGGGAGCAGGGGAACCGCCGCGAGGGCCGGGGGCTGCGTGGAGCCTCCAGCAGAGCTCGGCCACGCGTTCGGGGACGGGTGGGAGATGCCAGCAGGGAACCGGAGCAGGGCAAACCTGCGGGAACCATCAGCCCCTGTCCCGTTGTGCTGCTGCTGAGCTTCTGCAGTCACTGCAGCTTCAGCTCTGCCGGCGTGTGGGGCTTCATCTCCCGTCCCTTCCTCGGTCACCCTCTGCGTTTGCACCCTGTCCCCCAGGCCGCTTGGCCGTGCTCGGGGCGCTCTGTGCAGCGCTGGCACTCAGGGGCCGGGGATGAGATCCGTGGCCAAAGGGAGACGATAAACAAGCCGCGGATTTTTTCCTACTGCCTGATGCTTTTGGCACAGCAGCTGTGCAAGTTTGGTGGAGAAACAGGGCTGCTGGGCGGTGGTTGCCGCCTCCTCCGGAAGACCAAGCGCGGTGAATAAGTCGCACGGCAGGAAATCAGGGAGCACTGCTGCCACGTCCAAATAGGTCCCCAGTGCCCGATGTGTCCCCGGCCCTGCTCAGCCACCGTAAATCCCAGGACCTGCTCTGGCACCGGAGACGTTAACCCACACCCCGCTTTCTGCTCGTGGTGCAGTGCAAGGGAACAAAAGCCAGGGTTTGTATGAGCCCTGATGAATGGGAGATGCTCCCGGTAACACGGACGTTTCTGGTGGATGCCAAATGTCTCTTCATCGAGTAAACCCCGTGGAAAAGGATCGCGCGGGGTGTGGTGCTTTATGGAGCAGCTTGTGGGCGATGAATGGTTTTAGAGGCAGCGTTTTGATCGTGTCCAGCTACTGAAGGAGCAGGTGGCCTGCTCCAGGTGTTCCGGCTGCACGAGACAAAGCTTTTCTCTTAGGTACATTCCTTTGGCATTTAGTACGTGCCACGTACTAATTCTTCAAGGTGCTGTGGTTTGCATTCGTAACGCTGGCAGCCGAGGGCGCGTCCCGCAGAATGGGAGCGCGCTTGCTGTGCGGCGCAGATCTTTGCCCAAGATAGCGCAGAGCAGCGAAATCCCATTGCCCGGGGCCGAATTTTGACCAGGTTTTGGAGCCGGTGGAAAGAAAGGTGGTCAAAGGCTTTGGACACGGCGGAGAGGTCACGGTGCTGGATCGCTGCCCTTGGTATTTTTTTTTTCTAGAGTTATGTCCTCTTTGAGGGTGGTATGATTGTTGGGTGGGATGATTATTTAGAGGTTTTCTCATAGGTGGCTCTCGGAAGGCTCGGTTGGGTTTCAAGAGCAGGTTCACGGGGTAGGTAAAGGCTAAGAGGGCAGGGTCCCTTGCCCCCATCCCTGCCCTACATGGGCAGCTGGTGGCATGGAGCCCCCGGAGGCGACCTGGCATGCTGGTGTGGGGACATGATCCTTCCCGGGAGGCTCAGCAGGTCAAAGGGGACACGTGGTGGCCCTACTTCCCAAGGGGACCCTTTCCTCCTCCCGCTCACATCAGTGTATCAGTGTGGGTTGAGCCCTCTTTGTCCCCAGTGCTCATCGGGGTTTAGCAGGATGCCGAAACTACCCCAAACCGCAAGCTGCCAGCTCCTGCCCACCTTGGCTGCTCGCTTGCTGTTGCTTCGCTTCAGACTTTTTTTCTTGCATCTCTTTCATTGCAAGCCTCGAGACTCCTATAAAATAGACTGAAACGGGGAAAACACCCCGTGAGAAGCCGAGGGAAGGGTTGAGGTTGGGTCCTGCGTGTGCCACTGCCCTCTCCTGGGGAGCGCTTCGCGGCTCAGCAGCGTGCTGGGCTCGCTCGAGTCTCGCTCCGCTTGCTACCAAATATTGTGATGTTTCTCATCTCCTTGCTCCCAGCGGCGGCGTGACCCGTGCCCAGACAACCCGACGGCAGCAGATGTAATGTGGAGCAGCGCTGGCATCTGCTCCCCCTGCCCCGCTCTGCCCGGCCTGCGGTGCCCAGCCTGCTGCCCCCGCAGCGGGAGCCTCCTCTCCTCTCCTTCCTCTCCTTCCTCCTCCTCCTCCCGGTGGGTGCTGGCAGCGCCGAGCAGATGAGCCGAGGGCTGCAGGGCTCGAGGAATGGGAAGCAGCACCCACACCTTGGGGACCCCTCTTGGGGACCCCTCTTGGGGACCCTTGGGGCCGCCTCTCCGAGGGACACGACAGAGCAGCTCCAAGCGGGCAGCGAGGCTGCGAAGGGGCATGGGCTTGGCTGGAGTTGTGCAAGCACGCAGCCGTGTCCGATGCCAACTATTTGTTTACTTCTCTCAAGATCTAACATAATGAGTTTGTTTACGAGGCCTCCGATCGACCAGAAGGAACCCATCTGATTATTTGAAGAACTTAATCTCTCAAACCATTGCTTATACAATGGAATGACCTAGGTAGCTTTTTCACCCTGACTTCTTCTTTCTTTTCCTTTTTCCTTTTTTTCTCTTTTAATTTTTCTTCTTTTCTTATTTTCTTTAAAAGAAAAAAAAAAAAAGCTTTAGTCTTCCAGTCCCAAAGAATAATTGCATTGTCTCATCATTTGTTGTTGATTCGTTATAAATTCTTGTGGATTGTTCTAGGCGTATAATTTGTGGCTGTACTCTGTGTCGGTGGTGGACGCGGGAAGGCATTAGTACACGTGTGGGCACTGGCAGGGAGGTGAGCAACCTGCAGGCAGGTCAGCAGTCTGGACAAGGCTTGGAGAAAAGAGCTCTGTGCAGGTCTGAGGGCAAGAAGCAGCTGGGAACAGAGGGGTTTTGGTGCTGTTTTTTCCCATTTTAAAGGCTGGAGCGCGTAACTGAATTCCAAAAAACTCTTTCCTGTGGTTTTTGTCTCTTGTCATAGTGTTGGATAATATCTGAAAATAACTGGTTATTGTTTGTGCAGGGATATATTGAATATGTTATTTAAGAGATAGCACTAGGGATGTGCTATGCGCAGTAATTGCTGCTTTAGCTCCCATCACTTCTCATCTCTACCCGACTGTGCCCAGTGTTGGATGCTCCAACAGAACCTCCACAAATCCTTATAAAAATTAGGTACAGCACAGTCCTTTGGGGTTCTGGAGGGCTTTTGAGCCCTGATGTTCTCCCGTCTCCCAAATTGTCTCTGTGCACTGGGTTTCCCAGTCATCCACACCCACCTGAAATCCTTTAAAGTTTTTTAGACTCAGTTTTATGTGATGGGAATACCTGCAGTGTGTCACCGGCTGCCTCATTAGCATCGTGTATTGTTATTTCTTCCATTTGTAAAGGATCTGAAGCCTCTCAGCTTAGTGGAGATCTGCCCTTGAGTTTTGGGAGTGGAAGGGTGGTTTTAACTCTTAATTAACGTGTCTGGATGTCCTTGACCATCTCAGTTCTTACTACATCTAGAGGTAAGTGTTGCTAGTGTTACTAGATCCATATAACGAGACAATAAACACCCTTCGGTGTCTTTTAGGGTCTTGCCCCATGCCCGTTGCTGGCCTCCTGGAGCCAAGCGCTTCTCGTGTGGCCTCCCCCGGGGCTGCTGGGGGGCTTCGGCGCATGGAGGCAGCCCCTGTCCCCCTCCTGGCTGCTATTGCTGCGGTGGAAGTGTGCCAGAAGCGAGCTGCAGGGTGCGTGAGTGTCTTCATCAGCCTTCTGCTCTTCGTTGTTCCTCCCTTGTGCAGGTGGGATGGGGTGGGTCATCTCCAGAGGTCCCTTCTCGTCCTTGGATCCGTGGTTCATGGGACGGCGCTGGGGCAG
The DNA here is from genome assembly GCF_040182565.1 of Anser cygnoides. Taxonomy (NCBI): domain Eukaryota; kingdom Metazoa; phylum Chordata; class Aves; order Anseriformes; family Anatidae; genus Anser; species Anser cygnoides. The sequence continues at coordinate 1,621,324 of NC_089876.1, read as the reverse complement.
TTGGTCCCTCTGCCGCCGGGCAGTGGGTGCGCGTACACCCCGCGGTACGTGGTGGATGGGGCCGGACTTACAGGTCCAGGGCGTCATGATGGGGTTGGCAGCTGCTTGGTATCCCGTCCCCGTAGACTTGGGATCCCACCGCAATGCCGTCACGCCGTCCAGAACCCCTTTGGGACAGCAGCGCGAGCAGGGAGGAGGAGACGGCACCTCCAAGCCTGCCGAGCCCGTGTCCGCAAGGCTCGCGTCGGTCGGCGTTGTGAAACACGGGTGTCGGGAGCCACTGCGGCGCTCCTGCCCAGTGTTGACTTGCACTCCGCTCATCCCCTCCCTGCGGCTTTGGACAATCTGATGGTGCCACTACATTGCCTGACTCCCCGTCTCCCTCGTTCTGGTTTCGGTCTTCGTGGGAGGAAGCCGGAGCGCCAATCTTTAGACTTTTTATCAAGTTCCTTCACTGATTCTTGTTTATTTCTCTTCTCTTTGTTTTGTTTGTTAATGGTTGCCTGTTGCAGCTGCCTCTTAAATGCACAACTCCAGAAAGCTTCTCTAAGCCTTTAAATTCCTAATTGGTGGCAGGGCTGAGCTGCTATAAACCATTGTTCTGGGGGAGCTGGCCGGTGTCCCGACGGCAGTGCAAAAATTGACTTCAGAACAGTTGAGATTATTGAGAGAGACTTCCCTGGTATTTCTGAAATGAGAGCACTGTTTTTTTGGTTTTGCTTAGGTGATGGGGGAATCGAGACGAACGCTCGCGACTGGCTCCCGTACGGTTTCTGCTCTGATCCTGCGAGGTTATAAACCAGAAATATTCGGCGAGCCTGGGAAAAAATGTAGTCTGGGTTATTGCAGTCTGTGCCGATTCAGCAGGGGCGAGAGGTGGGTGGTGAGCGAAGGTGCCCGCTGGAAGGCTTCAAGGTGCCTTCGTCCGGCTCCAGCTGCCGAGACGGGACGGGGACAGCCCCGTCCTGGGCACTTTGACTTCGCCTCCACCAGAGCCGTGCACGGGGGAAATGATGGGATGGGGAAGGTGAGGGCGGTGATGTTGAACCAGATTAGCTATATGGACACGGCTTGGCTGTTCCAGCTCCTTTTTTAGGAGCTGTTGTCTGTTTCTAATAATCACTTATTGCATAACTTTACATGTTTTCCTGTTTTGATGTCTATTAAAATTATAAATTACAGAAACCGACCTGGCACAGCAGCTCGTGCACAGAGCACAGACCTATTTCCAATTTTCAGTTACATAACTGTGCGTATTTATAGGTAGAATCGTTCAGTCTTTCTGGGCTTCTGTGTCCTCAGTAGGATTTGCCAAGGAGAAGCAAGGAGAGGTGGCAGGCTGGAGAACGAGGAGTTTGTCTTTGGGAGGAGAAAGGTCAAGCAAAGACTGCAGAAAGGAGGCCAGAACAGAAGAAACCACGGTGGAGCAAAGTAAAATAAGAAAGCAGGAAGGCTGCCTTATGTTTTTAGGAAGCTGTTGCCAAACCCCAGTGTCTGTATCTCTCTTGGCTACCAGCAGACGTATCTGTGTTATAAATGAAAAACATCTAGGCTGTCATTGTATTTGTCTTGGAAGAGCAGCCCGAGAAAGGTTTGTTACGGTACCTTGGGTGTTGCACCCTGCTGTTTCTGATGACTTTTAGTAGCTCAGACCTTTTACCTCCGGCTGGGAAAGCAACTTTATCTCCTGCTTTCCTGGGAATTTTAACCATCGTGTTCCTTTTTTTTTCCCACCCTGTCTTTGCACCACTTTCTTCTTGCATCTTACCCCTTTTAAAGTTCTTATTGCCGACTTGCAGCAAGAACTCAATTTCTTGGCATCTAAACTACATCTTATGACCCTGTTGGAGCAGGGCCAGGCAGGTGGCAATGGTTGCTGCAGAAATGCCTGTACGACTTGCTGTAGAGGTGTCTTAGCATTTTTTTGTCGCTGTCTTTCACTGCATTTTTTTGTCGCTGTCTTTCACTGCTGGACTCTGGCTGGAGCAGATGCAGGGTGCTTGCCTGGTTCTCCTGCTGGCCCTGGAGTGGGGCCGTACCCTTTGGCAGAGGGGAGTAGTTTCCTCACACCTCTACCTACATCTGTAGGACCAGTGTCTCTGAGCGGGTTTATGGAGGGTTGTCCCAGCTCAGGAACCACAGAAGTGGTGCAGAACCTCTTCAGAGTTTGGATCGAGGGCTTGAAAATGGGCTCGCATGAGCAGAGCACCGCAAAGGATGGTGAGAGCACGAAGAGGAGACCTGCAGCCAGGGACGATGCTGCCCAGAGCATCCTGCTGCTCGTCGGCTCCCAACCTGTAACGTCCGTGCTGTCGTAATCCTGCTGAGGGGGATTTGTGGCTTGGGCATTTACTGGGGACCTGGTGTGTGGGTGATGACAGCTGCAGGGGACTGTAACTGGAGGGACTTTCAGATTTTAAAACAGCTTTGACAAGAATGTGCGGCCAGAGAACAGGCCCTCGCGTCCTCCTGCAGCCTTGTTGCTCAGCATTTATCCTTTTTAGTACTCCAAAAGGATAAAAAAAGAAGCTGTTCATTTAATTTCCTTCCTTTGAAGAGCCAAAAACAACAGTGTAAAACCAGACACATGTCAGGAAAGAAGTCTTTTCAACCCCTCGCCCCCCTCTAGGAAAGACGTGATTGTTGACATTTTCCTTTGGGTTTCTGCTGTTAACCTAGCTAATCCTAAACAAGAGCAAAATTAGCAAATTAACCTCAGGACATGTTGTACACATGTCTCACCATTGGGGAAATAGAAGGCATTCTCTGCAGAAGTGCTATTTTTAAGAGCAGCACGCGGGGTGACACAGCTGCGGACAAGTCGCTCTTTGCTCGCTGCTGTGGGCAAGCTGGCAGTGATAAGCTGTCAGGAGGCACATGGGAAGTTCTCCGACGAGTGTTCCCGAGCGCTTTTACTGCCTGCCTTTGCTTTTTCTGTCCTTGGGCGACCCTGTGTGACCTGATCTGTGATGCTGCAGCTCCTCCGTGGCAATGCCAGCCGTTGCGAGACTCCTGGGTGCATCGGTGGCCGCCTTCAAACGGTGCTGCTGCAAGGAGGTGGCGTTATCCTTCCCCTTCCGCTCTTCTCCTGGAGCTGGGGCAGAGCCAGCTCCATATATAAATTATTTGCTGTCTGCTTTGGGGACTTAGAAGCGATATGAGGGAGAATCAAACAGCACATGACCATAGAATTCCAACAGGAATGACGGGGCAGGAGGGATTTCAGTAATTAGTGGCCTTAAAGAACGACGTTGAGGCTCTGTTCGATCGCAGCACATTTTTTGAGATCTCAGAGAGAAAAGAAAACCCTGTAAGAGTCTTTTCCTCTTGGACAGGTATAAATGGGAACATAGGACTGTGTTAGCAACACCCGCTTCTGCAGCGTTTAAGCCAAATTCTGCACTTAGTCTCCCAGTGAAATTAATTATATTTAATCTCGCAAATTTGAAAGCAAGAATTGAGCCTGTGCTTACAGTAGGGTTTCACCGTCACCGTGAGGCTTTTATAAGAAGTCCGATCTTTACAGCGTTCCTTGCAGCGAGCAGTGGCAGAGCTCCTAGACCGCGGTAAGCAGGGTGGTACAGGGGGTCTTTGAGAAGGCTGGGGACTGTAACTGGAGGGACTTTTGAATTTTCAAACAGCTTTGACAAGAATGTCTGGGCCTTACTGCTTTTCTTTGAAGCTTTCTAACTTGCTGGCGCCTCCTTAGGCGTTCGACCCGCGGACTGCTGCCCCCACGCACTTGTGACTTCAGCCACAACCATTCCAACACCACTGGCTTGCAGAAGTTGGAAGGCCCCGGCATGGGAAAATAGATTAAGAAAAAAATAATCTAACATCAATTCAACCTTTACAGAAGTCACTTTTACAGAATAAGTAGCTGGTGTTCTGAGCACAAGTCCTCTCTAATTTCTGAAAAGGAGTCGCCACTGTCCAAAAATCAAATGAATGTCTGAATCATACAGGATAAACTGGAAATAGTTCAGCTGAACAAATAATGCCTCTGTATAAAATGGAGTGCAATAACATGCAGAGGATTGGAAAAACATGTCAGTTACCAAGAAAAATACTACTGCATCCATATTAATTTTTCATTTTCAGTTAGAAGAGAAACCATAAGTCACCGTTAAATTTGTATTTCAAAACTTTATATTCTTTTTAATGTCCTGATACAGCAAACCATGACTATTTAGGAAAGTGCTTCGGCATGCTTAAGTCACCTTTAGGGGAAATCAGGCACATGCTTAAAGCTGAGCTTGCTCCTAACGCATTGCTGATTCTGAGTTCCAGCATCCCAAATTACTGAGGCTTGCTGGAAAATAGCTTAAATTTGGCATTAGAATTAAATTTTGTTTTAGAAAACAGTAAGAGCAGCAGAAATATTTCCACTGTGTTCTTACAATGTGGAAGGATATTGTTTTATAGAGAGCTTTTATTGCATTGTCTGCAGCCTGAGAAAGTCCAGAGCAGTGAAATCCCAAATAAGTAGTACTGACGGAGCTCACCAACAGTCGGATTTTTATAATTCTTCGTGTCAGTCTCAATGTAGTATACAGAGTGCACACAGTGTGAGTTTAAAAACAAGGTCCCTTGCAGCTTTAAATAATTATTTGAAATAATAATAATAAAAAATAGAACGCCTTTCCTCCATCCTGCTCGTTCAGTGCATGCTCACGTTTGCTTTCCCTGGGAGGGCAGCAGCCATCGGGTGCAGGGCGCCTTGCAGAGGACGAGGCTCTCGCGCTGCTCTTCTTGCCCAAGATTAAAGCGTTCAAGCGGCCCTGGTGCGGTTGTTCTTTTTTTTTTTTTCCTCCCCCACTTAAAAAACAAAATGACTTTTGTGTAACAGGGAGGTGTTTACAGGAGCGCTGCATGGGAGACTCCGGGGCTCTAATTTGGGCTGTCAGAAGACGCAAAGCCCCGGCGGCTGCGAAGGAGTTGAGAGCAGGGAGAGCCTCGAGCTCCTTTGCTCGAAAATTGAAACGTTAGAGAACTGTTGAGAAGCTTTGAGGGGAAGGGAAGCACGAGGAGTTCTGGTATTTGGGGAGGGGGGAGAAGTGTTTAGTGGATGGGATTAACGGTTTGCATTGTGCCAAGCTCCCGAGGTCTGCCAGAAGGAGCCCGCTGGCCGCGCAGGGGGCAGAGGCAGAGCTGCTGGATGCTGGCAGTAGCCGGGTCTCCTGCTGCCCGAAATTCCCTCCTGCTGCCCAAAATTCCCTCCTGCTGCCCAAAATTCCCTCCTGCCTCTCTGCCTGCCCAGGGGTTGGCAGCCCGAGTCTCAATGCTGCTGGGAACGGCCAACGTGCGGATTCCCATCTGCTTTGGGAGCTGGGAGCCTGGGGTTGGACCGCTGCCGGCGCTGGTAACATCACCCTGGGTCATTGTCCCTGCCTCTCCAAGGGGCTCTCCGAGGGGTTTCTATCAGGGTAGCACGTTGGAGGATGGCCCCAGGTGGTCACACAGGCAAGAAGGGAGGAATAAAGCTTCTGGGCAGCCCAGCCTCGCATCTGAGGCCAGAGATTCCCATGGAGCCCATGTGGGAGAGAAAATACGATGGAGGAGCTCTCCCTTTTGTTTTTGGGAGAGCACCAGCCACGTGGTATTTTTTGTGTTTTTGTATCATTATTTTTTTTTATGAGCAGTGTTGGGGCTGAGTTTTGCCTCTGCCTTTGAGCTGGGATGATGGAAGAAAATCTTATGGAGAGGGAGCAGATCAAATGAGCACGCTGAGCACAGCGTGAGATAAATCCCAGTGCAGCCAGAGCACTTTGCGCGCCGTGAGCTGCTCCTTGGGGTTGTGCCTCCTGGGAGAGGGCATCTCATCTCTCGGGGCTGCCCGTGAAGGATCCTTGCTCTGTTCACGGGGTGCCACACGGGCCAGGGAAGAGCCTGTCCCAGGCGGCGCCGAGGACTTGGCTGTCAGCGTCTGTCTCGCAAGAAGTATCGCTGCCGGTTAATCGCTGTCCCGCGGAATACAAGAGCTGAGATCCTGTCTTCATCGTGCCGTTACGGGGTTGTTTACCAGACCCAAATGTCAGGGTTTTGCTCACTGTTCCCACAGTCTCCGCCGCCTCTGGCTATGAAGTGATGAGAGAGACAGTAGCCTTGATGTGAGCGAGCGGCAAGGTGTTTAGCAGATTTTTGGCTCTCCGCTTCCTTTGAGGCTGCCTTGGCTGCCTTTTTTAGTCAAAAGGTTTGTGGCTTTTATTTTGCCATTTTTTTATTTTTTTTTTTTAGCTGTCAGGCCATTCTAGGCATTTGTCTAAACTCACTTTGACGTTGCTACCGCTTGCAAATGTTCCCGTGCTCGCCGCCACTCGGGAGCTTGGTATTTAGAAGGGCCGGCCGCGTTTCCTCACTCTGCGCCCAGCCAGCGCGTGGGCAGCTGCGTGCTCTGCCTCTTTTCATGGGACGGCTGGCAAGGGGAGGAAGGCAAATAGAAGGCAGAGCGTCCCCTGAGAAATCAAGCGTCTCTGCTCCTCTCAGCTTTGCCAGTACGAGCGAGAGGTGCAGCAGCTCCGCTCCTGCTTCGCCGAGCTCCCCGACCTAGGAGGAAATCCTAAAAGGATTTTCTCGTGGAGTGGGGGGGGAGCTTGGGCAGACGAGCTTTCATCCTGAAGGCTTTAGGAGAGCTGTGCACAGCCCCAGTTTGTCTGCAAGCTCCCAGTTACAGCCAGGCAATCTGAAAAAAGACTGCAGGCTGTTGTCAAGGTAGAGGGACGGCCCGGAGCGCAGTGGGACGCAGCTGCTCGAGGAGCAGAGGGCAGCAGTGGCACCCTGTTCCATCCCTAATTTTGAAGTGGGTCGGAGTTTCTGCAGACAGACCCAGGCAAAATGGAGCCAACGAGCTCTGGGGCTTCGTTCATTTGTGTGCGCCGAGGAAAGCGCCTCGCTTTGCCTTCTGTGTGGCTCCGGGGCCGTAACGCTCTCATGTGAAGCAGCTTATGGGAACGCAGAGACGAGAAAGCTGCCGTCCAATATCTACATCAGATTGCAATAAATTTTTATTCCTCCTCCTATTTCTCACTTCTGAAGTTGGGAACAAACACAAGTTCATATAAATTATGTTCCTAAAGGAGACTTAACTTCCTCCTTTGCTATTTATAGATGGCTCTTTCTTTATGCATATGGATAGCAGCTTGATTTTCTCATCTTCAGTAGCTTCTGTTTGATCTCGTGGGTGCTCCTTGTGCATCTTCAAGGAGCATGGCTGAATAATTTATCCATTCAAGGCTCTGCACAGAAAGTTTAAAGTGATTTCTGGAGTACCTTAGGTTCCTTTGTGTAAGACGCTTCAAAAGGTCAGCCGCAGGTCTGCAGGGCAGACCGGAGCTACCTGGTTGTGTCTTTATTTTCAAGGGGTGCTAAAAAACAGCTGATCGTGGAAGGGTAAGAAAAATCCTATTTGTATTGGAGCCAACTGGGAATGTTGACTTCTGACTTTAAGGTGTGCTTCCCTGTGCCACGCTTTGAGAGCAGTTTAGGCAGACCTGTTATCCTCGGTGCGCTTCACCCTTCTGTATCCATCGGTACGGCCCGAGGACTTGTCAGGCCTTTCTTTTTTTGGTTAACTGAACAAAACCAAACCAAATCTGGTCTGAGTCTTCACATCCACAGTGGCTGAAGCGAAGTGACCTCATGGCCGCGGGTCGGCTCAGCTGCAGCAGGCTCCTTCAGGGCTTAGCTCGGACCAGAAAAAGATGCCACGAAGCGTGAACATAATATTTGTTGGACTTGAACAGAAGCATTCATTTTGGGTAACTCTGGCTCTGCTTGTAACTGATGTAGAGGCGTTTTGGTAGGAAGGGGTCGGGCTGTCCAGAGGGAAACGCCTCTCCTGCAACGAAGGAAGCACCAGCCCTTATTTACCTGCTATCTGCTCCTCTGCTGCTTCTGTCCCAGGGGAAATCTGCTGTTTTCTTGCCATAGACTGGTTGATTTTCCAGTGCACTTGAGGTGAGGTGAATTCAAACCCGGTGCTGCAGGAGGAGAAACCTCTCCCCGGGGCCAGGGAAGGAGTCGGCGGTGCTGGCTGTTGGATCCTCGCGCTGACAACTGGAAGTTGGAGCAGCTTGGATCCCTTCCTGGAGCCTCGTTACGTGTCCAGCCAAAGGGTCAAGCCTGTAACACCCCGTTAGCGTGGTTGGGAGGATTTGTGAAATGCTTCCCTCCCCAACATCTGCTGTTATCACCTCGCAGGCATTAAAACTTGCTCACGCTGCTCAGTTTTACCCGGACTGAACTCTTGCAGGAGGGATTGGTTCGCTTCCTGTGCTAGGGGAGGTCTCCTGGTGATCGCTGTGTCGGTTCAGAGGTGGTTTTACGATTGGGAGCTTTTCTGGGTTATTACGGAGGTTTTTTAAAGAAGACAGATACTTCTGTCAGCGGTTGTAGTGTTGGCTTCCAGAGTGCGTTTGGGAAACGCTCCATTCTTTGTTAAAACAGCGTCAGGACCTGGGCCCTGGGAGCACTGAGAGGCTCAGAGCATCTGATGTGCAGCCAGCCAGCAAAGCCCTGGGTGTTCTTCTGTTCAACACGTGTGCACAAATTGATTATAAAATTCCCCCAAATACGGTTAATGTGATGCCTTTTTTTAGCAGAAGCCTTATCTATGCCTTAATGTCCAGGGAAGAAGGCTTGCTCTGGAGTATCTTGCTTTGGACTCCTGTATTTAAGGAAAGGTTCTGCGGGTTGCATCATTGCAAACAGTGAACAAGCTTGAAATTTTATTTCTTCGGATGAGGCCCCTGGTGGAGAAGACAGCTCTTGAGTAGACCAGAAATGGTGCTTGGGGGGTTGGTTTCTTTCATTAAGACGGTTCCCAAGTTGTGTGGTCGAGTAGGTTACAGCACTTCTTCTGCGTGTGTCTGATGTGAACGCTGTGCTTGGGAGAAGTGGATTCCCTATAATCCAATCCACGGGAGCTACGTTTGTTCTTTTACTGTCAGCGGTGCACGGGTTTGGTATGGGTTTGAGTAGGTCTTGAGGCAAGATGAGGTGACAGAGGTCTGACTGCAGTAACAAGGCTGGTTTGGAGACTGGAGCCGTGCTCGGAGGAGCCCCTGCATGCCGAGGTACGGGGATCTCTGAGGGCTGAGATGTCTCAGCGTGGTTCTGGGTGAGCTCATTTGCTTCTGTAACTTCTCAGTTTTCTTAGCTGATAGAGTACATCCCTGAGAAGGGGAGTAAAAGCTTGAACAGTTTGATCTAAAATTGAAACATTTTGCAGAGCCTAATTAAACAAAGTCATGATTTTTACGTAAAACACTGTCCCAGGCCTTCAAACAACTTTTTAAATACCGGCTTCAGTGGAGAGCCGTGCCTAATCACCCCTTGAAAGAAGCAGAGAGCGATGGGTGTTGAAAGGCAGCGGCTCGAGCTTGGCGAGGGGATCCAGCGACCACAAGTGTTGAAATTTGCACGGAACACGAGGAGGGCTTTGATCAAAACACAGCCCAAACTTCCACAGCTTGGGACGCGACCAAGAGCACTAAGCTAGCAGCAGTGGAAGAAGGTTTTGGAGAGACTTCAGAGGTTCCAACGGCAGCGTTGCAGCCTGTAATCTCAGTAGAAAACTGGCTTGATGTAATTAACAGCATAGCAATGCAATCCATGTCAGGACAGTCCCTTCCCTCTCCTTCTGAGAACCTCTGGGCTCTTCCTGTTCTTTAGTCAGCAGCGTTTCTTCCAAACCCAGTCATACCTTGAACGCAGAAGAGGAAGGAGGTGAGATGTGGCCAAGGGAATGTGGAAGGGATTTTGGCCTGAGCTCTCCGGATGGAAGATCTTGACATGTGCCTTGGTTTCGCTACAAAGGATGGGGTGGAAATGGAGCTACAGAACTTATGGGGGGGAAGTATTTTGTAAAAAAAAAATATATATATATATAAAAAGTATTTTGTACCTGCACCAGTGGTTGGTTTAGTTCATTGGAAGATGTGGGTACGTAAATATGATGACCCAGTCCATAATTTGTCAGGTTCTCAAGTTAAGGTAGTGTGGCTTTTTGATGCTTGATGACATTTGCCCTCGTGTTATGCTATCTACAGCACGATTTCTGAACTGTCAGCAAGTCTTTCTGGACTCTCAGGCCCTTTGACCTCCTGCTACCCTTATATTTAACGTTAGTTAATCCATTATTTAAGTGGACGGTAAGCGGGATTAGCAGTGGATGAACACTGGAAGAGTGAGTGGTTGTTAAAAAAAATAAATAATAATTTTATTCTCGAGCCTGGGCTAGGGCACGTGAAGGTGGAGATGCAGCCAGGATTGGGCCACCGCACGGGGAGAGACGACAGCTGTCCTGAAGCTGAAGCAGGAGGCAAGAGATGGAGGGCAGCCCTCTGCTGAGTGCATCTCCTAGGCAGAGGGGCCGTGGCCGCAGCAGTTGGTTGCAAACGGGGATGGTCCTGTTGGATTGCCCTGGGCAGAGCTTCGGGTGAGTTTCCTCCTGGTGGGTCTTTGCGGCTGCGTGGCTATGAAATGCCTTCGCATCCTCAGCTGAGAAGTGCTTCGTGCCAACGGACTTTGCTGACTTAGACAGAAGTGAAGTGAGCGTGGGGCGCAGTGACTCCAACCCCAAATGCCTCACTTGAGGAGGTGGTGGAGTGGTTCTCCCCCACAATGTTTTAACAGGTTTGAGGGTATAAAAAGTCATTCTTGTAATTGGCCTTTACAATTCTGAAACACATTCAGGATTGTAGTCTCTAAAATGTTAATGTTTAGACCCAAGCCTATCTGTTAAATACTAGCGGTCGTGGTGTGCCTGCTGATTCAGGAGAAGCACACCCTGTGCAATCAGTGAGTTATCCACGTGATCTTTGTGCTGTTGCAGAGAGGCACATTTAATTAGTACTGAAACAATTATCTCGACAAGTAAGTCAGACTCGGAACAATAACATTTTCCCAGTTACTGTGTGGTAGCCAGATGCTAATGCAGACTGCTATTAAGGGCTTGGCTTGCCGCTCTTGAGGTTACTGGCAGGTAATGAGTGTATTTTTCCCATTTGGAGGTTTGGATTTCAGTGTTCTGGGAATTAGGCCCACTGGGATGTCCAGTCGATGTTTCAGTGTGAATGGAAGAGCTTTTTGTTCCTGCTAGGAAATATTTCTGCCTGTTGCCAAATACCAGGATGCAAATAGAAATATATGTGCTCTGGGGGTCGGGCTGGCGACAGAGCGAAAGCTAAACCAGGGAGGGAGCTTTCCAGAACTGAACGTAGACACTCAGGATTTGGTAAAAACAAGCTGTGTTGGTAACCTCGTTGCAGTCTTCCACAATTGCTGGTGCTTTTGGTCGCCTCCCCCCGTGCACAAGCGGACCAGGCCGAGAGCCGTTGCCAGTGGTGATCTACAGTGGGTTCAGTAGGTGGGTCTGGTGTGCTCGAGGCTTTGTGCTGTCCAAAACCAGAAGTAATGAGTTGCAAATGGTGAATGAGGTCTTGCCCTGCCAACATCCCTCATCCTGTGTGTGCGTTGCAGCTCACATATTAAGGTTTTTTCCTGCTTTGGCGCGTTGACTCTTGGTGAAGGATTGCTCACGTGGACCTAATGAAGGTTGCTGTGTGGGTCTGCAGCGCTGCATCCGTGAAGGCAGAAAGTGTCGTTGGAGCGGATCCATGTTGCAAATGGGAAAGGCAAAGGAAACGAATCGAGCACCAGAGATGTTTTGGGGGTTATGGATGGTGGCGCGGTGGAGAGTGAGAGTTAGCCAGCAGTGGCCATCGGCGGGAGCTGGGTGCAGAATCTGATGGATGGAGGAGTGGGGAAAGAGCCCAGTCCGGCCCCTGGTGTGGCCAGGAAGGTCTGAGCAGGAGAGGCCCAAACTTCAGTCCCCTTCTCGGGGAAGGACTGAAGGTGGGCTGTGGGCCGGAGAACAGCCATGCTCCCGGTGCCGGCGGCCCTGTGGGACCTGGGTTTGAAGCTCGGTTGGACCAGGGGAGCTGAGCAGAAACAGGCACACTGCTTTCATGTCCAACCTCTTGGCTGTTTGCCTCAGTAGGTTGGTAGGAGCCTGGTGTGAAGCCTCCTGTCGGCGTCTAGTTTATTTTAGGCCTAACACTGGTGGTTATCGGGATCCTTCACTGCAGAGCCCCGCTTTGCCCGGTGAGTGCCCCAGGCCCTGCAGCTCATTGCTGTGCAGGGGGAAAAGAAAATGTCGACTGGGCCCTATTGCCCGAGGCACTGTCTTCATCCACAGCAGGCAGGTAGGAGGACGGGGAGCAGGAGGGAGCTGTAGTGTGCTCGGGCAGGTGACAACTGCCAGCGAGCCGTGCTTGGTCCGTGGTGACACCAGGTCCACGGTGACACCAGGTCCATGGTGACACCAGGTCCGTGGTGACACCAGCTCTGTGGTGACACCAGCTCTGTGGTGGCACCAGTTCCGTGGTGACACCAGCTCTGTGGTGGCACCAGGTCCATGGTGACACCAGGCCATGTGTGTCCCGTCATGCTCGGTGCCCTCCAGCAGCCCTCACAACTCCGTTCCCTGCCTGCCCGCTTTACGATGTGAGCCCGTAAGGAAAGCGGGCCTGTTTCCCTCCTGTCAGCCCTGCCCATCTTCTACATCTCCATCCACCACCCAAGTTACGGGGCAGCCATGGGGCCGCTGTTGGGCTCGGCCTGCAGAGGCCATGGGAGGGCAGCAGGCCGCGGGGCTTTGAGAACCCCCTGCCACCTGCGAGCTCCTTGGGAGCCGGGCTCCCGGTGGAGGTGGGCCGCTGCCTCCAGCCCAGATGGCGGATCTGGTTTAAATAAAGGCAGTGGAAAATACCCAGTGTTCCCTTTAGCTTGCGAAACGAGAGCAAAGTGCGGCGTTGTGTTTTTTTTTTTTTTTTGCCTTTTGCTCCTTTTCGTCCTCCTCCTCCTTTCCCCCTTCCCTGAAGTCAGATTTTAACGTGGGGCTTTAACAAGAGTCAGAATCGAGGTATTAAGGAGATGGCCTTTAATATGCCGAAGCATTTTTCCGTTTGTTAGATTAACCCTGAAGTTTTAGGAAGGGGGGTGGGTGGGCGGAGGCTTGGAATAATCTATTTTTTACTGTGCACAAATTAGTGCTGGCGGGAGGAGGGAAATGCTTGACTGGAGCACTACAAAGCGTGCCGTGGGGAGCAGCCTGGGGAGGGCAGGCAGGGAGCCTCTGATGGGGAGGCTTCGACCTCCGGCCCGTGTACCCGGGCTTTGAGATCGGGATCCCACTGCTGAGTGCACGGATTAAGTCACGATCGCTACTTTATAATCCGTTTAGAACTGGGTTTGAATAAAATGCCCGATTTCTGTCCCGCTGACTCATGGCTGTCCTAACGGGATGTGTATGTCTGAACATAGGCAGCGCTGAGGGGCACGTAAGTGAAAGCACCAAGCAAATCTTGGTAATTTCTTGTCCACATCTGCTGTGCTCTCTGTTTTCCCAGTGATAAAGCTGTGCGGACGAAGAGCTTTGGACTCCTAATAGAGTCTTAGAGCAACCAAATCTTTGGCCTCCAGCTTTGAGGGAAATCAGTTGATGTAAGTGATGCCACCTCTGAGGATGTGTGTGTCTCTAGGAGCCGGTGCTACGCGAGTTTCTGCTTTTTGAGCACTTAATATGCAAGCAGAGAGCTCACAGGTCGTCAGCTGAGGTTTCACAGGGTTTTTTAAAGGCTTGATAACTTCAGAAGACTTGATGTGGTGTACGGGACAATGCAGGGCTCAGGAACAATTCTTCCTAGCAGCAAGTGCCTCCTGGCCCAGTAAAGCAGCCACCTCCTGGGCAAATTCCCTGCCTGCAAGAGAAGAGGCTGCAGAGAGCTTAAACAGTCCGATGCGAGCCAGTAGGTGCGTTCAGGAACCTGAAGGTACAGCTGCTCAGGGAGTTTGTTGTAGCTGTGAGGCTGGTCACAACCATAAATTCTCTCTGGGCTGTTAGCAAACGGTTCTCTCCCCGTGTCTTCCTTGCAGGTGCTCCGGGACAGCTGGACACACAACCAGACTGCAATCTTTGTGGAAGTCCAAAAAGGTTTTGGGTCTAGATGATAGGAAATCAGATGAACTGTGGTCAGAAGCCATTTTTTGGGTTTTGTTACAAAATTGTGTCTGGCAGAGCAGCCTTTGGTAGTGTGGCTTGTGAAAGAATTGGCAGCTCCGTCAGCTACGGGTCATTCTGTTTGCCGTTTGATGTATGTTTTGTGGCTAGCTGTTTCTTCCTTCCCTTTCTCCCCCCTTTACTTTGTGCTTTAAATCAAAATTCCCAACGGCTGTGGTCACAGGGCTTGGGGGAGCAATTGAAATAAAATGAATGGACCATAACGCACCCCTCTGTCTTGCCCCTAAGAATTGGGCTGAATGGTTGCAATTCATCCATCTCTTCGTGTTCGATGCTGTCTGGAGAAAAACCGTGCCTCTAAATTCACCAAAATGTGAATGAAACGTCTGGTTAAAGACTCATGACTCTCACAGCATAGTGCAAGGGTAAAGTACTGTATATTAAAGGATTCTGCACATTTGTTTGCTCTAGCAGGAATCAGGGTGTTTGCTTGTTAGAAAAGGTCAGGGCAGTCACTGCAGTAGCATTTCCCTGCGTTCTGCTCTGCTTTATTCATTTTACATACCGGTGAGTGCGCACTTGGAGATGAAAGGCAGCCTTTTCTGGCTACTGGGACTGCGAAGCCACAAGCAGTTTTACCTCCTCTTTCTGGATGTTGCTTCATCAATGCCATTTCCTCTACACATGTTTTTAAAAAGATGTGAAATCCTACCACACTGACCTTAAACTAACACAGGTTCACAGGGTTTTGAATAAAAGAAGAATGTGAGAAGAATGTGTCTGGGGTTCTAATATCGGATATTTATGATTTGAATAGGCTTTGTTAGGATTGCATCCTGTTAATGCTGTGGTTATTAAATGAGCATAAGATCTGGGATGGACAGGAGATCGCTTTGTTACTCCTACTTACCGGTGGCTGTGACTAGTGCGCTGATGCTTATTCCACTTAACGTGCAACACTTGTGTAAGCAGCATGTTCATTTACACATGGGTGAGTTATCTCAGTGGTGTGCAGACGTTAGATCACACCTACCATTGCTTCCACTAGTGAGGAAGAATAACCTATAGGTATAATAACCTATCTACACAGCGAGCTTCCATTCAGGAGGCAAAAAAGATGCTGGGAACAACGGCGTTCAGGAGCTGAAGGCAGCGATGCTTGCAGAGACGTGTGCTACTGCAGGGAGCGCTGTGAGCAGGGATCCAGCAGCCTCTGTGCAGGATGCGACTGTTTGTGGAGCTCTTTGGAGCCGGTTCCTTCAGCATCCCACATCGGTGCCTCTCGGATGGGAGCCGTGTCAGCAGGGCTGGGGCTGGTGGGGTGGAATGGGCAGAGCAGCAGCAAACGTCACTTGGGAGGCTCCTAATAAAATACATTAAAAATTGCAATTTAAAATACAAAAAACCACAGATGGTGAGACACTAGAGTTTCATACTCCAAATATTTGAAGAGTGACATTTTGAGCAGAGACCTGCGGTGTTTGCAGTTAGCTGCATTGACATGATGGAGTTTGATCCCCAAATTCCTCGCAGGTAGCTGCGTCAGGCAGTGGAAGAGAAGAGTAACTTGAAGGGAAGTCACAGAAGTCAAGTGCTTTTCTTTGGCCTAGGGTTTTTAACTGTACCTTTAACTTCCACACACTTTTCTGTTTTCCCTGTTAGACCATTCCTTGACCCAAACTGATTTACCGAGAGGTCTGATAACTTGCTGTATACAAATGAAACTCGATGTGTTTAATGTCCCTGTATCTAACCGTGCCTGAGTGCTGTGATCTCAGCGCTGCAGCATCAGCTTGGAGTAAAGGGATGGCAGATTTGCCACCAACAACCAGTACCAAAGTTTTTACCTTCTCTGTATCCAGAGGTATTTTGCGTGACCCTGCTGGTGCTTATTGGTTTGGTTTGGGTCTTCCTAAATTGCCACTTAAATATGGGTTTGCTGGCTGGCAGCTGGTGTGGGGTAGGGAGGGTTGGGCATGAGCGGGGGCTGAGAAGGAGCCTGGGGAAACGCAAACCTTCAAGAGTGTAGAAGGTGAACGTTGCTCCCATCGGATTCAGAAATCCTGACTACAGCTGGCGGTAATACCTTCTGTAAGTACATCCTAGGTTGCCAGGCACATTGAGGTGCCCCTCTTTCCATTTTAGCTCAGTTTTTGGGATCTTAGAAAGGCAATGAAAACGCATTCGTTTGTTCTGCAATAGGCTTCGAGATCCTGAAGACCTGAAGGGGTTCAGAGGTCCTCGGGGTGCGATCGAGCCTCCCTTTGCTGCGTCTGCCCCGTTTCTGCAGAATAACTTAGTCCTCAGCCCTCGGACCGCGTGGTGCAGGTTTCCAGGGCAAGGTTTTGTACTTCAGCGGGTTTGCTGTAAAGATGAAAGAACCCCTTGCAGAGAGGTAAGCTCGCTCCAGAGAGCCCTGCGCTTAATAAACGCTTTTTAGTGCTGTTGCTAAAGGTTTTATTTATTGGCTGTGAGGCTGAAGCTACTGATGTCAGTGTAGCCCGGTGAGCGGGGAATGAGGATAATTACCAGGAAACTATTATGTGGCCTTGAGCAAAACTGCTCTCCCTTCTTGGCCGGTTGTGCTGCAGATCTCGCAAGGAGACCTCATTCCTCACCGTGGCTGAAAGGGGGAAGTGGCAGAGTAAGTGCTTTCCCGGCCGGAGGCTGAGCACCAGTGTGTGTCTGCGGGGCTGGTGTGCGGGACCTGGACGCGGCTCGGAGGCCCTTCTGGACCCTGAGTCTTTTGATCTTGTTTTAAAAAAACATTATTTTTTTTTTTTAGTAAACCACGGTGAATATTAACTGTAGAGACTCCTGGCTGGTAACGTTGCCCTGAATGTGGTTTATTCGGCACGTTGTGCAGTGCCCGCTTATTGTTCCATAACACAACAGCAAAACAACCAAAAAAAGTGATGCAAAACCCCCCCGGAGCTGAACTACTTCACAGACGTACCTTTTCCACACCCGTGCACGTTTGCAGTGTCTCTCAGCTTGCCAACTGTGTGCGCATTGCACCATTCGGCCTGCCTTGCACGTCTGCTCTGGTTCCTCCTGTGCTTTATTCCAGGTGTGCGGATGCCTTCAGCCTCCTCTCACAGGTTTCCTGGTGGTGGTGATGTTTCCTCTGGCAGGTTTGGGACCCCGTGTTGTCCTGGGGTGCTGAGAGGTAGTGCAGGTGTTGGTTGGGGTCCTGCGTACCTGGGAGCCCCACCAACAAGCAATGAGACGCGGCAAACGTTTTCAAGGCACTGAACGAGATGTTGGAATAAGTCACTGGTACTTGGTGCATTCAGTGTCTCAGAAGAGCACAAAGAATTTAATGAAAACAAACAAACAAAAAGCCAAAACCAACAAACACGCGCACAACCCCCTGCTCGGCCTGCAGGATCTGTTTCAGATGAATATCTGAGTTCTTCGAAGGGGTAAAGTTCTTGATTCATTAATCACATTTCATTAATATCTGCAACTCCAAAACAGAAGTGTAGTCTGGTAGATGCTCCTTGTCTTTTATGACTTCATTTTTAGCTGCAGTTGGGAGACTTTTTATAGTATATTATTAGCATGCTGTCATCTTTTCTTGCTCTTCTTTCATGGCATTTGGGAGGATTACTCCGTTTTGTTTACTGCTAGGGAGAATTCTGGAGGTGCACTCTGAGTTTGTGGTCTCACAGCCCCATTCAGCACGTCCGCTTTCTCCTAGGGCAACCTTAAAAAAACAAAGCAGCACCCCCCTCCTGCAAACGCCCCCAAAAACTTCAACCAAAATACAATCCTGCAATGTCGCGATCAGGAATTATGGTCCACTTGACCATAGTCAAGGTCTAGACCTCTGTTTTAGTCTCAGCAACCAATATAAGACTGACTTATGAGTGCTTGATTTTGTTGAACAGGTTTTCTTCTCCTTCTCCTCCTTTTCCTTTTTTTGTTTTCTTTTTAATTTTAGGTGGTACCTTTTAAATGTACTTACACTTATTACTGAAAACGGTGGTAGAAAAATAATCCGCTTGCCATTTTAGGAGGAGAAATATATGAGAATGTAGAGATAGGATTCAATAAAAACTTTGAAGGCTGTCCAGAACACAAAGAAGGCTTCGTTTCTTTGAACATGTGGAAAATTACAGTTCAGCTGGAAACCTCAGTGAAAACCAATTGGAAAGTATTGTTTATCAGAAATGCTGACCAAATGTGAACTTCAGGTCAGGTCGCTGGGTGGTAGCTGCTGAAAGCCATGCAGTGGGATTAGGTGTAGAATGGGTTGAGTTAGAGGCATCGCTTTAGCCTAATTTTGGTGGGGGCTTTGTTTGTGTCATGTAAATACGGAGGAATGTGCATGTCGTTTTTGATGCGTAAAGTATGTTCTCAACGCATGCCTGAGAGCCTGGGAAAATCGTCCAGCCTTAACATAAAGCAGAGGTGCGTGATTTGGGCATGTCTTAGAAACTGAAGATACAGAAGGAAGGAGGGTGAGCAGAGAAAATAAGAATTGATTTCCCATTCTCCCAGTGTGTACCCTTCCCAGCAGATCTTCAGCTGTCTGAAAACTGGGAGCGCTTTTAAAAAAATTATTGATTGTAAGTGCAATTACATTTTTATGGTTATTCTGTTCTTTAATGATGAGTACAGACATGTCCAATTCCCATGTTCAAGTTGGTCTGGAATGTCTTGAGGCTGAATAAAACGTTTACATGTGTTTTCTGTTGGATTTAGGCATGGTGTTGCTCAGTATGTCTCCTGTATAATAGTATAGGAATGCCTAGTTCATGTTCAACCTGTCTTTCCATAATTAAATGCTTTGTTGTGATGGCTTATCTACTGCTCACTTTATTGTAATGAAGAAAGAACCAGTGCAGCTTTCCTCCTGCAGAGCCGCAGTCTCTCTGTTATCGTATGAGATAGATGTTAAGCTCTTTTGGTCAGGTATGGCTCTTAAACCTCTCACTTCTGATGATTTTGTCAGTGGATCTGTTTTCAGCCAGGCATAGTCGCCCCAGCAGAGTTGAAGAACATGGCAGATAAGTTGGTAAGAGCTGCCCAAAGACACGGTGGGCTGTTTTTACAGGCCTACAAAGGAAGGGGGTGGGGGTAGAGGCACTGGAACTAGAGAAATGCTACTGGGTGTCCTTGGGAGATGCCTCCGGGTACACAGAGTATCAAGGTAGGGTGCAGTAAAAAAATCTGATGTTGAAATCATTTCCAGTGGACCTTAGGAGATGAGCTTTCTTGTGGTCAAAATCCACATGGGAACAGAGGGACCTGACTTTTTTCTCTGACAAATGAAAGGAAATTGCTTGGGGTGTTCTCTTCTGAACAAGATTTTATTTCATCTTGTGACCATTTATAGTGATCTGTCCTCTCCAGATGCTGTGTCTTACAAGAAGCAGAGTAGTATAAGTGAGGTAAAACCAATTCTTCAAGTGAGCCATGTCATGAGTGTTATTTAGTGTCCTCATGGCAAGCGTTAATTGTATTTCACTTGCAAAGCGTCACTTTGCGCAATAGAAGTACTTGCCTGCCTGGAGCATCAGGGTTTTATACAGACGTTGACCTAATATTGCTAGAGTTATTCATAGTTTTGCTGTACAAAGATGATATGACTTTAACCTTCTTTAGGGTTAGAAAACAGGATTTACGATACAATGCTCAAGGAACTTAGTATCTTTATCAAAGAAGACAATTGCACCTTCTGCTTCTCTGGATATCTGTTAGAAAAAAATGGATAGTAGCTACTGTTTTAATACAAACAGCCAAAGGTTTTATAACGTGCAACGGTGAAGGTCAAAGCTGGGTAAATGCACCCTGGTGGCATGGGAGTGGAGGAAATGAGCTACTGGAACAATCCATCGAGATCTGTGGTGGACATTGCATCATCCCAGGAAAACCCTTAAAATCAAAACGACTCATTTTGTATAAAAGCTTTATGTTCCAGTACAACCACAAGTACTGACCTTGAAGTAGGTATTAATTAGTGGATGACTCCTTGTCTGCATTGTTCAAGGTGTCAGACTGCCTGACTACGGTGATCTCTTAAAACTTTATGCCTATAGGAATAATAGATTCATACTTCATGTTTTTCTTCTTATGGCAAAGACCAAATGAAAAAAAAAAAGAAGAGTTTAAAGAAAAAGTAAGTTGAGCGCAGCTCAGGGAGCCAAGGACTTTGTTCTGATTTTGACTCTGATAACACTCGCTGTGTGGCCTGGGGCAAGTTATTAATCCTTGGGAGCCGCAGTTTGCCAATTTGTCTGATCTGGATAACTTCACTCGCCTAATAGGACGACGTGTTTTTAACATGCTGTTAATGTAAACGTGTAATAATTATCAGCTTTTTATGACTATTCTGTTTATGACGAAGGAGAATATTTGTATTTAGAGTGGATGCCCATTTTCCAGACCTACTTCATTTAACTCCTGGGAGATGTTTTGACTCTTCAAAAGAGGATTTTTCTTGACTTGGGGCCACCGCTGTGGTACTCTGTCCCGCCAAGTTCAATGTTCTTCTGGATAGAATAAAATGTGTTTATGGATTTTGATGAAACTTGGAAATTCTTGGATTGTTAATCTTGCCGTTTTACGGGAAAATGAATCAAGTTCTGACTCACGGAGGAGGACTGACCTTGGGGCAGAGGGGAGCGTTGTACACACCCCAGCTTGGGTTACCAGGAAAGGATTTCTTTGGTCATCTGTGGCATCTGTGTATTCTTGTTGAATTATTACCATTGCCTGGTATCAGTGCAGTAAAGGATGAGACACGGTTTTGGTGCCCCTCTCCCTATTTTCACTCCTTGTTACTATGTATATACAATTTTTTACTCCCCCACACCAGCCATTTCTAGGCTTCAGTGTTGGCTGCTTGTTCGGGCCATAGCAAAGTGTTTGGGCAGTTTAAAGGACATCAGTTTCTCTTCTCATTTAAATTGAGCTTTTCCTATAGGTTATGTTTTACATTTAAATGTTCACATAATCTAAGAAGTCAACAAAGCAAAACCTTATGGCGCACAGTAGGTGGTAGTCCTCTTCAGATACGTTTGCTCAAGGTAGAGAAGAGTCAAGGTACAGTGCCGATAATTTTTTCTTCCCATAGGCTTTCAAATTCTGGCAGTTCTGCAATGCCAGTAGAATGTTTTTAAGTATTACCTAACGCAGCTCCTAGGAGAAGCCCCTTCCTTGCTCCTCCGTTTGGGTCTGTGTGCCTTGTTCATCTTGGGGCAATCGGTAGATGTGTGCTAATGGAGCTCCGTGTTCCTTGCAGAGCCTGGCAGCCCCTTTTGTCCCTTCTAACCCTTCAACCACCGAAGCTCTGCTCTGCCCCAGCTGCTTTCCCAGTCAGGTTGCGCTGTGCTCTTGTCTCTGGTGGCTTTGAACACAAGGCTGCCCGTTCCGTCAGCTTTTGCTGGTCTTTTGAGTCCTATTCTGGTATTTCACCTTTCCATTCCCTCCTAACCTTTAGATGTTTCCGAATGCATCCCCATGCCCTGTCCATCCAGGTTTATTAACTGCAGATGTCGTTTTTTGGCTTGCCCAGGACTGAAAATTCCCTCCAAGTTTGTAGCCTTCAGTTGGCGAACACCTTAACGTGGTGCCACTGGCAGGCTTCGGTGCCCTTTACTTCCACTCTTCTTGGCTTTTTGTTTCCTGTCTGCTTGCTCCGTCTTCTGTGCTTTGTTGTTGTTTCCTCTCTTTTAATGTTTGTTTCCTTCATTTCCTAAGGATTGCAGATACAATCAGTGGAAAATAATTGCCAAGATTTTCTTCAGTCTTCTGCTCTCTCCAAATATTAAGGTACTTTGCACTTGATATGTCTATCCTTTTAATAACTCTTTGGTAATAACACGTACCTAATTTCAAGTCTACCTCTGCCTTTCTTTGGTTACTTGCTCTGATTTTTGTGGCACTAACCTGCAAATCTGGGTGCCTTAGCTGAGCACTTGGAGCTCACTAACCTCTGCCGTGGTAGAAGAAATCAGTCAAGTCCTGCCTCCCATTGGAAAAACACCAAATTTTCCAGTGTGGTCATCTGCTGTGGTCTGCCAGACCAGTTTCTCACCAGCCTTCTTGGATTTGGACTGCAGGACTAAACCCAATATATTAGGAGAAGTTACGACAACATTTCCACGCTCGTACACCTACATTGTACTATCTACTGAATTAAAAAAGGCTCACTTTGATGCCTGCCATTTCTCTTCTGATAGCAATTCAAGAGGATGAGTGTTCTGCATGCCTGTGGTAGGCTTACCTCATTTAGCAGTGCAGAACTGAGATCTTACTGAGCAAATTTTCTTACAGTTCTGCATTTTGGGGAGGTGGGGTTGGGGAAATATACCCCTTCCTTCCCCATTGGAATGTTTTACTCTGTATGTGCTTAAAAAAAGAAACTGATGATAATTTCAACCGGCCATTGATTTCTTCATGTATCCTCTTGCTTCCCATATCACTTATCTATACATCCTAACGCCAGATTTTTGTTTGTTGGCCTCAGTTTTTCTGTTTATTCCATTTGTCATGTTCCTTTTTTCTTGCCTTTATAGCTTCCTTAACTTCCATCTGAGCCAGGTTGCCTTTTAACTAGTGTGGCCGCCTTTTTCAGTTGTGGCATTGTGGCTTTTTGAGCATCTAGTTAAAATGTTCTTAAACAATTTTCAATTAGTCTTCATATTTTTCTGATTACATTCTTTTTCCCAACTGATTTGGCTCATAATTGTTTTCAGCTTGGTGAAACTGGCCTTTATAAAAGTGTGTGTATAGATGTGTGTATGTATACATGTGTGTGTGTACTATTGGTAGTGATAATGTGTTTTATTCTTAATTTAATTTTTTTTGTTGGCATATAAATGTGTGTCATGGTGACTTGCATCTTAGCTATCAAAAATAAGTGGGATAAAACACATCTGCCTATTTAAAAACTCACGTCGTCTCTGTTTCCGAATGGAGACTAGCACGTGGATGCTGGCTTCGGGGTTTGTTGGCATCTGGCAAACGGTGCTTCCTTGGCCATGTGGCATAATCTGCAGCCCTTCGATGTCTGAACCACCCCAGAGGTCAGTGCCTGCTTTGCTTGGGAGCGATTTAAGGAAATAAGTGCTGCCT